>NW_026067928.1:1785698-2007482 GCF_014885135.2 Alexandromys fortis
CTTGGGTATATTCCCAAGAGTGGCATTGCTGGGTCCAGGGGTAGGTTGATCCCGAATTTCCTGAGAAACCGCCACACTGCTTTCCAAAGTGGTTGCACAAGTTTGCATTCCCACCAGCAATGGATGAGGGTACCCCTTTCTCCACAACCTAACCTCTCCAGCAAAGGCTATCATTGGTGTTTTTGATTTTAGCCATTCTGACAGGTGTAAGATGATATCTCAAAGTTGTTTTGATTTGCATTTCCCTGATCGCTAAGGAGGTTGAAAATATCTTTTAATTCCATTCATAGCATATTCTTCTGACATAGTCATATTGAAGTCACCCATGTGAGACTACCTTATTCCTTTCCTCCCTGTCATTCCTGACTACAAGGCATGGAAAGAAAGCCCTTCAATAAGGACTACTGAAAATAGTCAAGGAATAAAAATACAGAATCTAAAGCCATGATTCTGGTTTATAATATATAATTGTATACAGCAGCAACATTCAAACATTTTTATTTTCAGGCTTATACTCAATACATGTTATACTCAATACCTGTCTAATTTAAAATTTAAAAAATGAAAATAGAAACATGTAGATGCAAACTAAATAGCTATTAGTATAATGCAATATGTAGAAAAAAAAGCATGAGGAAAAAAAGGTATTCTGTTGGTTAATTTTTCAAACTCCTCAGAGGTAAGTTAGAAAGAAATGGCTTGGATTGTCATTCAGCCTTTATGTTCATCTGCTGAAAGGCAGGGTTTCATAGCCTCTGAAAACCTTCAACAGCATAATACTTTTAAATGCAAGGGATATCTTAGTATTATCAGGAAAGAGTTTGGGTCCTCTGGAACCCTTGGAAATGTTCTAGGAACTCTTTCTTCAATAGATTGCAATCAACTCCCTGACTATGCCTTGGTATCTGAAGGGATTGAAGAAAATGGCATCTTTGAAAACATTCACTTCACATATTAATTTGGTAACCTGAATATTACAAAAATAGTTAACTCTGCTCATAAAAGGAAGGCTTGAAATTCTACTTTAATGTGCTTCATTCTAAGTACATTACATGAATAACTCGTGTATGTGTGTGTGTGTGTGTGTGTGTGTGTGTGTGTGTGTGTTTTACCTGATAGTTGACTGGCAAGCACCAACATTAAGTAAAACATTGGGTGGCAATTTAAATTTTTTCTTTTTAGTCTTAGAATAAAGCTTTTCTCTGTGCTCCAAACGTCTGGAAAATGTCACATATTTAAGTAGAAAATGTTATTGTGATTAGTTTAAGAAACATAAAACACCTTGATTTTGACAACTTATAAATAAGCAATTATTATGAAGTGGAAGTAAGATTATGATTAAAAGTATGAGATGCTACCGAGATGGTAAGGGCTACATTTTAAAGGCATTCTGTGTGAGATGGCCATTTATCATGCAGACAGATGGTGAGAACAGATAAACTTCCTGTCATCATGTAACTGACCAGAGGAAGAGAAGAAAGAGGCAGATAAATGAAAGGTTTACTGTGTCAATTTGGACTTTATAAGGTTAACAAAAAGAAGTTATGATTACTCGTTATGAATGAATCCTTAAGGAGCAAAACACTAATGAAATAAAATAATGAAGTATAAGCATTAAAAGAAAACAGAAATAAAAGTTGATGGCAATGCTTAAATGCTAAAAATGTACTGTGACAGTCTTAATTTTTAACATGGAAAAATAAAATATTCTCCACATATTCTATTGTGTTGCTTTAACTCAGTATGGTCTAAAAGAGATATTCATTGAATCAGCAATAAAAATTAAAGAATTTCCCTATAATTTAAAAACAATTTTACAATATTATAACTCACTCAATCTCAAGTAAACTAAGAACTCAGATTTTTAAAAACATTAATAAAAGTAATTCTAAAAAACACATCTTCATAGAATAACAAGGACAAAAATCTGAGTTTATAACATTGATTGTTAAAAGGCAGAAGTTAAAAGGGAGTAGAAAGGGATTTAAAATTTCTTTATATTTCTTTTGGAAATAAATACAGAAACAAGGAAATGCCTTTCATTTGAAGACTCCATGAATATTTAAATAAGGTTTTGGTACCTTTTTTACAATTCACCAATAATCAATCATATATTCTAAAATTACTTTTTCTGACTGTATAGTTTCTGGAAAATCCATCATGTCTAGTATCTAAAACTGAATGACCATTTGAAGCATTAGATCAGGACCATATCAATGACTGAAGAAGAGAACTTAAACTATTTCCAAATTTCTTGGCCAAGTTTTAAAATGGTAAATGAAAGCCACATATTTAAGGTAATCAATAATATTCTTAGTTGCATTTTTATTACTATCAAGATTTTAATTCTTATCTCCTAGGTGCATTTAAGGTAGCATAAAAAAATAATTTTTAAGCTTCAAAATGTCAAATTGATATGATCTATTAAAATGTATGAAAATGATATTAATTGGGAATATTTAAGAGAAAATGAAAATAACAAGAAAATTATGCTTTGAGACACCATGTATCAATTCTTAACTTAAAAAAATTTTTAAGGTTAGTAAGAATGGAAGACTACAATTTATCATGATCAAATTTCATGATAAAAAGTTCATGCAAAATTATGATTGTGCATATGTAATAAAGGCATCAGTATTGAGCTCATATTGGTTGTGAAAAACAAATACAATTTTTTGCCACTTAATTTGTGAAGATTCCTAAGAAAAATAAATTCTTCACTATTTAAACTATTGCCTTTATCAGTAAAAGAATAAGATATAATTTCATATAAATCTCATTGACTATTTAAAAGTGAGTGAGAGAGAACATCATACAAGAGAATATAAACTCTATTTTAAAAACATTTTAACATATGAAATGAAATGAAAACTCTCCAACATTAAATACATTTTAAATTGTGTTAGTAAATTATATCCCTGATTATGAATATCTATTATAAAATGAAATCCTTAGGAAATCATGAAAGTCTCCTTAAATGCAGTAACTATTATGGGTTTTCAGGTCAAAATAATGTGTTAAATACATAAAATTTAACAGGTCTAGCACTTCATTGCTTATGCGTACTGTTACAAAGGAAGGTATTGAAATCACTAAATATTCATTTTAAAAGTGCATTCCTTTCTAATTGCATGCTCAGAGATTTAGTGATACATAAGATCACTAACTACTGAAGAAGCACCATTTTGATTTTATAGATATTTTATTACATCAATGGAAATTTCTCTGTATCCTCTATGACTAAGCTCATAAGCTATAACATAAAAATTACAATCAACAACGTAGACCAGCCATAAAATTCAATTAAAAATCTCTACACTTTAAGCAGTTATAGTGGCATAATGTGTAAACATGAGTTGAAGTGATGTGTGGCTCCCAGCGCATGTCACATTTAGAAAACAAATGGTTTAACTCGTTCATTTTCCATTCTCACTATATAGAATTTTAAGGGCGTTTTTTTTTTTTTCTTTTTTGCTTTTTACATCTCTGAAGAAACATTAATACTTTGAGTAGTCCCCAGGAATGTGTGTGTACAGGGGCATGCATGTGTGTGCTTGTGGAGGCCAAGGACACTTTCAGCTGCCTCTCCACAGGTGACACCATCCTGTTTTTTAAGAGATTGGGTCTCTCATTGGCCTGTACTGGTTGATTCGTCCAGGCTGGCTGGCCAAGGAGCCTCAGAGATCTACTTGTGTTTCAGTCTGGGTAACACTGGGTTAGAAGCACACACTACTATGTCCGCACCATTGTTGCTGTATACTGTGGGTCATCATTCCTGCAACGCAAACTCTTTACTTTCTGAGTTATCACTAACTTATTCATTAGAGAACAAAAGCATGCTTTTCTCCTTATTTAAATCTACTTGGTAATATCATTTTTAGTTTTCTGTTTGGCGTCTGTATGTGCATGCATGTGTATGTGGGTACAAAGTTCATTATTTCAACAAAGACAGTTGTAGGTAATGTTTCAGAAATTGAGATTAAAATTGAACAAAGTACGACAAAAACAAAAGATAAAAACAGAAGGATCTGAGCATCATGTTACTCTCATACTTAGATTTACACATGGTCTTCTGCATATGTTATATATGGTATGTATGTATATATGGTATATAATCTATAAGGAAAGTTGTGGTTTGCCAGATTTGTACTTCGTCACTATGGGAAAAATATAGCTTTTTTAAAGGAGGGAAGAAAATGCATATTGAAAAAATTCTATAATAAAAAATATAGATTTCCTTTTATCAGTCTTCATAAGAATAGAACATTTGGAGATGAAAAACAAAATAAAGTATCATATTCACAAGGAAATTTCTAAAATGAAGGTAAATGTTAGATACCTAAAGGCATTTGTGATACATCTGAGAACTGAAAAACAGGCTAGCATGGTTAGAATGAAGAAAGAGAAACAAGATGGAGGACACACAGAGAATTGAGGAGAAATTAGGAGTATGGAGGATTTTTGTTGTTCTCTTCTAAATGAAATTGAAGATTTGGATTAGTTTTATGTGTGCTCACTGAACTACTATGGGTATGGTAAAGACAAGAGGAAGCAGAGAAACAGAATAGAAACCCCTCAGTGTTTTAGAACGAAATGATACAGGATAAAACCATTTACACCTGTGGACATATGGTCCTTGAGTACCAAGCTGACTCCATAGCTTAGCAGTAACATGTGTCTTGTAAAAACAAGTCTATAAGAAACTACTGTAAATTGGGTAATGTTCACACAATGATTTCCTATATTATCACCCTAATTTCATAACCTAATTACCTGTCAAAGTACCAACTTCTACCACATTGGCATTAGAGTTTCAAGATATGAATATTGAGAACCCCACTATTTAGACCAAAAGAGCAAATGATTCGAAACAAAGATTTACTGTCAAGCGACAGAAGCACAATACAGGTCTAGCAACTTAGCTATGAAAAATTAAAAGTCTTCAGAATTTAAATATTAACATGTCCCAAACTCAACTGATAGCAAAGGCGCCATTTTCAGTGGTGTAGTTTACAAGAAGAATGATTAGAAATAATAATTTTTTCTTTTTGTTGCATTTTTAATTAATTGACTGGATGGCCTAAAATTATAGATAAGGCATTTACAATTTTGTGGACGTTTTCAATGGAAAGATATACATTGGGCATAAAAGAATTGCCTATTTACTTTTCTGTTTTCTGAAAATCTCCTTCTTAAATAAATTTACAAGATAGTCATTGAATATGAATTACTGCCTCAAACACTGGTATACAGAGACAACATGGTCCTTCCCTCAGGGTAGTTAACACCCACTGGACAAGAAAGTATGGCAAGGTACTTATGTAGTCTAAAGGCTTTGAGAGCCAAGTGAGAATATTTAAACCATATGCACAGTGTTCACTAAATGGTTTAAAATGTTTTACAGTAAGCTTACTAGAAATATATGTGGCTTTTAAGAAGAACCATAAAAAAGCTTAAAATTATATTATCAGTTTATGAAACTCAATTCAATAGTACAATAAAACATAGCATTCACATACTTACACTCTATTGTTCTGCTGTACTATAGTACATTTGCATTTGTTATTTTAAGGCTATGAACTAAATGTTACTTATAGATAGGTATTCATGCAAGTGAAAAAATGACCATAGAAAAGTAACATTGAAAATGATCATTAATAAAGAATAAATCACATTTCTGGCAGGAGACAAGTTCAACTTTCAAGTTCAAGTTTCTCATAGGACAAAAAAAATTAGTAAAAATTTGTGGGTAACTAATCGCTAAACTGTAGCATTTATCAACGATAAGTACTTCAAGAAGATTAAAAGAAGGTTCATGTAGTCTAAGGTGACAACAGATCCTACTGCATTTAAGTTTAGTGCAGACCTCCAGCATCAGTGGAGAAATGGTTACAGAAACCTTCCTGAACACTGACTCAATAGATGGTAATGTGCACGGTATAAAAGATAGCCTGCTCACTAATCTACATAAAGAAAGGATCACTTCTAATAACTAATGATAAATATGCTGTGCAAAAATAGTAGTTATATTTTATAATTTAGAGAAATATGATGAGAAAATACGTGAACATTTTTGGTGAGGACTCAAATTTAAAATACGTTTTTAAAAAGTTGAGTGATGCCTTAGTTGCTGCTCTTTCAAGGGATTCAGGGTAAGTTTCCAGAGTCCACATAGTAGATCTCAACCATCTGCAGTTCCAGTTCCAGGTAATACTATAATTCATTGGCTTCCAAAGGTATAGGCACACACATAGTGCACATACATACAGAAATTATTTATTTTTTGTTTTATTTTTTGAAACAGAACTTCTCTCTGTTGTAGTAGATGTCTTGGAACATTCTTTGCAGAACGTACTGGTCTCGAACTCACAGAGATCCATTCAACTTTGCTTACCAAGTATTGGGATCACAGACATGAGAAACCAAGTCCATAATAAGTATTTTATATTTTTAATTAGTTAAATGTAAGGATGTAGATTTGCAGAAACAGGGGGACTGGAATGGAATGTGTATTTATATCCAAAAATGCTCTGATCTCCCTATACGATAAAAATAAACATTGGGGCAAAATTTCTCTACCAAAATCTCCCACACTGAACATTATCTCAATAGTCAGAATCTATCAATGAACCTGTGGTTAAGGTCTTTAGTCTCAGTGTTCCATTGTTAACTTTGAAGAATTTATTTGATCACTTGGTGCATTTATTTACTTATAGGTAAGGAATGGCCATTATATTGGTCTTTTTTACACTGCTAAGTAGAACAACTTCACACTTGTTAGTTGAACAGCTCCTTCTTAGAAAATATTAAAATCATGTGGGTGTAACATAAAATCTAAAAAGGCTAATAAAATTACTATTTTGATACATTAGGAATGCTGAAAATACATTTATATTATCTCTTCTATTACACACTAATTTCTGTGTTTAAGAAATAAAAAATGGTTTAAGTTCCGGGTCTTCTATGCGATTCCATTGGTCGACTTCTCTGTTTTTATGCCAATACCACACTGTTTTCATTACTGTAGCTCTGTGATAGAGTTTGAAGTCAGGGATGGTAATGCCTCCAGAAGATCCTTTATTGTATAGGATTGTTTTGGCTATCCTGGGTTTTTTATTTTTCCATATAAAATTGATTATTGTCCTCTCAAGATCTGTGAAGAATTTTGATGGAACCTTGATGGGAATTGCATTGAATCTATAAATTGCCTTTGGTAGAATTGCCATTTTTACTATGTTGATCCTCCCAATCCAAGAGCAAGGGAGGTCCTTCCATTTTCTGGTATCCTCATCAATTTCTTTCTTCAATGCTTTAAAGTTCTTGTCAAATAGATCTTTCACTTCCTTGGTTAGAGTTACCCCGAGATATTTTATATTGTTTGTGGCTATTGTAAAAGGTGAAGCTTCTCTGATTTCCCTCTCTGCTTCCATATCCTTTGTGTATAAGAGGGCGACTGATTTTTTGGAGTTGATCTTGTATCCTGCCACATTACTAAAGGTATTTATCAGCTGTAAAAGTTCCTTGGTGGAGTTTTGAGGGTCACTTATGTACACTATCATATCATCTGCAAATAACGAAAGTTTAACTTCTTCCTTTCCAATTCGAATCCCCTTGATCCCCTTATGTTGTCTTATTGCTATTGCTAGAACTTCAAGCACTATGTTGAAGAGGTATGGCGAGAGTGGGCAGCCTTGTCGTGTTCCTGAGTTTAGTGGGATGGCTTTGAGTTTCTCTCCGTTTAATTTGATGTTAGCTGTCGGCTTGCTGTATATAGCTTTTATTATATTTAGGTATGACCCTTGTATCCCTAGTCTCTCCAAGACTTTTATCATAAAGGGATGTTGAATTTTGTCAAATGCTTTTTCAGCATCTAATGAAATGATCATATGGTTTTTTTCTTTCAGCTTATTTATATGATGGATTACATTGATAGATTTTCGTATGTTGAACCAGCCCTGCATCTCTGGGATGAAGCCTACTTGATCGTAATGGATAACAAAATGTTTCCGTAACCAATGCTCTCCCTATATCTTGTCAAATTGTGTCATGATTAACTTTCCAGTGTTCCAAAGAGTTAAAACCACTGTGCATTTGACACATTGCATTAATATTCTCATCTTTAGTCCAACTTAAACTATCTGTTATCACATATGGAAAATAGAAAACCCATTTTAATCGTTCAACGTTGAAATCAGCAGAGATTTCTATCAGAAGTAGTGAAAATTAGGATATTAACAAGTAACATGTTTGTCACTGTTGTCTAGTCGTAAAATAAAAGTAATCTCAGTGCATATTTACATCTAGTCATTCACAGAGATCATTCTCAAAGTCAGGTCAGCTTCCAAATTTCAACAACGCCTCACCCCTAAAGTTTGCTGTCTATCTTGTTTGCAGATGACTCCTTTAAGACACAAAATTCTATTGTTAAAAAAAATCTAAAAATAAAAATAAACCTAGGCCTAATAAAATTATTATACTTTTAGACCTCATGCTGATAATCTAAGTAAAAGAGTCAAGGTTTCATTTGTAAACCGTGTTGTATCATGATGACAGAATTATTGTATTCACACATTAAAAACAATGTCATACCACATCACAAAAGAGTTCTCGGGCTTTCTCACCTATATATTAAAGGCAAGCATATAGCTAAATAAAATAAATAGAAATGCACTGTATTTGAGGATAAGGCAGATTTAATTTATACAACAGGAGAAACTCTGCTCAAAGAATTTTGAGCCTTTAAGATAAGAAAGTTTACACAATCACCGCTTCTGAGTGAAACAATGCCAAAAGTCATTGAGAGAGACAAGGGTAGGCGAGACGAGAGAAGGTAGGTGTAAGGGTGAACTGACTGTACTACACACAGGTATGAAGATCTGAAGAACCAATTTAATCCCCAAGATAGGTGTTGGATATCATCTGTTCATAAACAATCTTCAGAATTTGAAAAGACAACCAAAGTTGTTAACAGACCTTGAATTGGAATTACAGAGCAAGACGAAAGTAAATAAGACAAATTTCTCTCTTAGCATATAATTATGTGTTCACAAAATGAAATTGACTCTAATTGTCATGAGTGACACGCCTTCTAACTTTCAGTAAATTTCGTTTGAATCAGTAACAATATTACCAAGGGAATAGTCAATAATAGTCTCATTGATTCCATCCCCATCATGTCAGTGTTAAACATATTACTTACAGCTATATTCAAATAGATTTTCTTCATTCACATACACAGGAAAATTTAGAGAACTGATATATAACGAGATGTATAATGAGAAGGTTTATAAAAATACACTCAAATAATTATCTGGAATACAGAATGTGAAAGTAGAATATAATCCCTATTCATGAAATTATTAGCCTCAAGAATCAGGGCCCACAAATTCCTATGTACCAAAATCTTGACCAATTACTTGCAGTTCACAGAAAGAGGAACTCTTGACTGTTCATGATTTCCAGCTGCCTTCTAAATATGTGTATATCTATCCAGAGATTTGTGCTGGCCTCACCCCTGATCAGAGGCATTTCTTTAGGCAATGGGTAGTGAAAAATACAGACTCATAACTTATGCCAACATGAGAGAATATGAACATTCATCCAGGGACAGGACAACTATATTCACATTCCATACCCACCCAGAAGCTCAGGACACATCACAGAAGAGAGAAGAGGAAGAATGTATGAGCCAGACGATGGGGAGGAAGGCTGTTATATAGTGTCTTAAGCAGTGATGTGGTTGCTGCTGACACAAGTTGGCAGCAGCTGTGGTTACTAGCCCAATTACCCGTCCAAAATCACCACAGGTAAAAGTTGCAACATGGAGGTGGTTGAAGCATCTGTGACCTCATCTCTAGCTGAGAAGGTTTTGGAAGGGGGTGTTGGTTGCAGAATTGAGAATCATTTTCTTTGAGGGGAGGTCAGAGGTAGATGGTCCGTGACTCAGTAGACGGCCCGACACATATGGATAGGGCCAAATGTCTGACAGCACAAATTTGATTCAGGTGGTTAAACCAAAGAACATGAGGTTGAAAGGAAGAAATGCTGGGAGCGAAGAGGAGAGGTGAGAAGGAGGCATGGCCATGGGCAGATGCCAAAATATATTTGTTTTATATATGTGCGGAATTTTCTAAGAATAAGTAAAAAGAAAAGTAAATATTGCTAAAGCTGTTTTTAACTTACATTTTCTTATATTATCATTTAAATTGTCCCCCCAAGCTGTACACTAATTTAATCCCACTTATGTCTTGATTTATTATTTAATTTGTCTTGTGTTCCTTCTAGTCAGGTGAGTTCTAGGCTTCATGTGGATAATGTCATTAAATGCTTCTGTCTTTTCTCTGTTTTCATGTCGCGGGAACAGTCTCCAAAGGCAAATCATCACCTATCTTTGTCCTAAAGGAAATCAAACCAACATCTTATCACTTTGTTTCAGCCATTTCTGAGGGTTGAGTGAATCTGAGAGACAGGAAGTCCCAAGTCAGAGAGGCCCAGTGTTATTTTCCAGTATGAACTCTTGAGTGGGGAGCAGGCTGGGAACTCAGCCTAGAGTTCTGCACTATTAGGCACTCATAGAACTAAGTCATCATTTACTGGGTTTTGTAGTTTGTAATCTGAAAGCAAATGATGGGGGGGAATTTTATTCATTTGACTGTGTAGGTAATACATCCTTGGTCATATGGCATTTTATAAAATAAGATATATATTGCAAGTGAGTTTTACAAATATGCTATACTAGTATTAGACTCTGAATATTTGTATACATTCACTATTTTTGGTCATTTGTGAGATGTTAAAAATGAACAAATAAACTAGATATTTCATACTGTAAACTTGTACCAAATTGTGATAAACACGATATGAAGGGAACAGCATTTAGTCATGTAAATATTTTGATGAAGGCAAATAAATCTCTTAATAAAAAATATCTGCCAATTGATCTATGCTGAAACAACCTGATTCTGCATACGTGGCACAAACACGGAGATTATACTTTATATTCAGAGAAATAGTATAAAATCTCTTGATTTTTTTTTCAGTATATCCTCTAATAATTAAGTTTCCTGTGTGTATCCAAATATGCACAGTGTTTCAAGTGTTTTCTAAATAGACACAAAAGAACCACATCACTGCAAATCACTAAACTACGTGACCAAACATGAAACATTGTTTAAGGGGGAAAAAAAAAATCTGTGTGTGTTTTCTTTAATTACAAAGACCATATCTAATTTTAACTGCCTCCCCTTTTTCTTAATAATGCGGTGACCTTCTATTCTCTTTAACCCTTTTTTATCAAGGCCATCTACACCCACTTTGCCTTCGGTTTCTCTAATCTGCAATTATTTATGTTTTCTTCATGCTGCTTTGTCCGCCGAGGGAGCAAAACTGTATTTGCTGAAATATAGAGCTAATTATACCATGAACCCTGCAACAAAAAAGACGGAGCAGATGTTACTTCAGACGTGCTAAAAGTCCTCATGCCTAATGTGCATCGAGTAAAACACCACGCAGAGTCGTCAAGAACAATATCCAATCAAGGCAGTTTTAGACATGCAAATCTTTTTAACACCAGAGTTAAATGGAGAAATTCTGTCAATAATATTTTCAGGACTCACCATGTGCTTGCCAGAATAATTATATTAGGTAGTGATTTCTAATTAATATAATAAATGTGTGAGTCTACATCACTCCCTCCCATGGGGGAGAAATTGAGGGAGGCAGAAATGAAGATCATATGCTTTGAGTTAATAATAAAATATCCAATGTTTTCATTGAGAATATGATTCTATAACGCAAAAGATGATTTGAATACCTCTTAATTAATGACCTATACTTTGTTTCATCCTAAGTTTTCTTTCATTTCACAGTGATTCTTATCTGTTTATTTGAATACTCCATTGATAAAATATTATCAGTATTCTTTATATAGATTTTCATCCATAATTCAATTTTTATTATCTTTATAAATATATACGTACATAGAGTATTACTATCCGTATACTAGAGTATATATATATATATATATGTACATAGAGTATTACTCTCCATAATACCCTTTTTTGAGGTTTTTATCTTTTTTGTTGCTAACACTGAAAATGTTTTTGACATGTTGAATTAAAATCAATATGAGTGCCCTAAAATAGCTGATTTTCCACATTCAGGCATGTATATAAATGGTAAATTAGTCCAAGAAAATGCCAAAATGTTCCTCACGCTGTGTAGTGACTAAAACAATTCAAACTAAACTAGTTAGAAATCACTGTAAGGGGGCTATATTTTAATGACATACTTCGCAGTGAAAGAAGTGTGCCTACTCCACAGGGTGTAAAGCCTTTCTGAGCTCTAAAATCTACTGGGTTCAACACACAGCGTCCCTCCTGGGGCGTGCTAAGTGTCTGCATTGACTGCCTGAGCTGGGCATCACCTCAGTATTTGTTTTAGGAAAATAAGGAACACTAGGAATGATGACCACCTGCGTTCAGGAATTCCGTCTTATTAAGTCGCATGAAAATCTTAGACAAAGTCTGATTAAGACAAAACACATATAAAATTTAATGAAAGAAGAGGCGATAAATTTGAATGACAATGGGTAGTGGCATATTGGAGGGTTCAGAAGGAGGAAAGGGAAGCAAGTCATGTTGGAATTATATTATGATCTCAAAAATAAAAATAAAAAACTAATGTACAGGTTAGCTAATTTTAAATTGATGTTCTAACTAGTAATATTTTCTATGCATTATCTATCAAGTAATAATATTTTTATGTTAGAAACACCATCTTATTTCAAAATGTATGTTTTAAAGTAAGTTTTGTATCTAAGACAAAAATCAATAGACACAAAAAGATGTCTGTCAACAGTTATTAATTTTATGTTATAATGACAAAAACAAGGCTTATTCATATTTTCAAAAGCTAGTAGGAGAATAACCTTAAAAATATCTCAAGACTCTCTGAGAGGATATATAAAGTTAGTCTTTTCAAGATTACATTTTTGGGGCAGATTGAAGGGGGCTGGTGGGATTCATCAACATAATTTGTACACATGAATGATTTTTTAATTTTACTACTGATGAAGTATGTTGATGTGTTTAATAAATAGTAAAAAGAAAACTTAAGTTTCACTCTCCTAATTAAAATCTTCAGTGGTTATTGAAACTATCTAGATTTTTTTCTGCTGCTTTGTCAAATTGTATTTTTAATAAACTTAAAGTACATACCACAAAAATATTCATTAGATCAAGTACCAACAGGTGAAGCTATTACTAAACTACATGCTAACAAAAGAAGGAACAAGACAAGTTCTTCCCAACTCCTCAGTGAAGAACGGGTTTCACAGTCAGAACAAGTATGGATAGATGCTGCTACATCCCCACCAACAGGAACGTACTCTTGAGAATGGACCCTTTCTCATATGGACAAACTACTAAACACTCTTGAAGTAAACACATCTGACCTGACTATTTCCAGTAACCAGGTACTATTCATAAAATAAAACAAATCAAATTGATAACATTGAAACCGCAAAAAGAAAAATAAGTAAATAAAAAAACTTCTAGTTAACTTCTTTCTTAGTAGCTAAATTAATAACTAAGCTGAAGTTGTTTCAAGTGATAGTAGACAGTCAGAACCAATTTACAGCAAAACACAAACAAACAAAAAACTCCACCTTATCTCAATCATTGAATCCTCCTAAAAGGTAAATGGAAAAGCATATTTAAAATTATCAATTTGGCATTCCCGTACCTTAAACTAGCAAGTAGGAAATTAAAAATTATTTCTCATGATCTCATTTGTGTCCTTCCTCCAGCATGAGAAAATGTTCTGAAATGTATAGATGCATGAAGTAATATTCATGCAAAATGAATTGAATTCTAAAACCACTACAGCAGTAACTTCATAAAAGCCAAACTACTACGTTAAAATATTTCTTAAATAATGGAATCCTAAAAGATTTTAATTAATGAAACTTTTGATTTACAAGAAACATACAAGGGAAGAAAAGTCCAAAGTTGATTATGCATACATATTGAGGAAATTTGCGGGTCATATTGTCAATAGTATTTAATTCACTGATTCAAAAGCTCATATAGTTAAGCTATTATACTTACTTTGCTGTTTTAAATTTGGAACTATATTTCCTATAACAAATCATAGGACAATTTTAATAAGAGGTTAGCCTATACACAAAGAAATCAGAGATGAAAATCGAATGTAACCAAAATTCGGTTTAATCTATACATTTTTGTATTTTTGTCATGCATATTACATGATTTCTTTCTATATTGATTTCATAGTGGAAATATTAGTAAATTATATTTAGCAACTGAAATGAAAATATATCAAGGATTGGATAATCTAATCTGAGTATTAAAATAATGACTGGTATAACAGATGCAAAAAGCCTTCTTGGTAGTCTGAATGCAAAGGTATCAAGAGGTAGAATGAGTGTTGAATTTATGTTGTGGAAAATTGGTCCCAAGTTGGTTTTCCACTTCATCAGAAAGCACTTTTGTCTTGTATGCAAACAGTTAATGAAGCATGGCATCCTTGAATTGTTTTAACTAGTATTAGAAATACTTAGCCTTTTTTTTTTTCCTCTTTTGCTCTTGAGAAGTTTAAATAATAATAGTGAGAGTCTATGGCTGCTGAAACCTGGTTCTAGTTTTTCAGTAAATGTAGAGAAATTATGGGACGTCTGACAACTCCTGTATTTTCATTTATGAATTACAGTCTGGTGAAAAGCAACATAAATCCATCAATTCTGCTGCTCAATAATCAATGTGGAACGAGAGTGATCGAGTCATTAGATTTTCATCCCCAAGCCCACCTTTAGTTTAAGTGTTTTGAAGCAGTGAACCTTTTGATTTAGGTTTTAAAGCCTTTGGCAGGTGGTAAAATTTTGTTCCGACAACACTCGTGATTGGGAACAAAGGGATTCTTTCAAAAGGTTTGTGGCTTTACCTTTGCACCAATTTCAAACAAAATGAGATAATCATTTCTTTCATATTAAAATTAAAATAAACAGAAGAGCCAGGGCAGATTACACATTATAGGAAATAATTGCTCTAAAAGAGCTTTTCATGGATTTATTCAGACTGTGTTTTATAGTTATAACTAAGTGTTCACCTGCATAACTTTTCACAGTATGATAATGTAGTCCTTACTTTGCATTTCTTTTATTTGATAAATTCTCATTTCAAATTCCTGCATACAGATACACTGCCATTGTATAGAGAATATTACACATTATATACTATGATCTTAATATACGAGTTTAGACAGTTACAAAGCCATAAAGATTAAAAAATTTAACTTCAAAGTGCATTAAACAGATGGCATTTTTTTCTACAAGTTTTGAAAGAAAGAGAAGATCGATTTAAAAGTATAAGCATAGCTTTCAAAGCAGTATTTAACTTGGTTAACAATAAAATATGAATTGGGTTTGTCTCTTCTCAAGTTGAGGACTTATAAAGTGTTTGTTGAGTCTTGGTAATCCATTTTAAAGAACATGTACCAAGACTGATCATCATAAGTGTTCCTAGTTCATGAAAAGTAACTTATACAGTGAAGTTTTTGAATTAAACTAACATTCAGAATGCATTTCAGAGGTACTAATCTCAAAGTAACAGTATTCATAAAATCCTTACAATTATTTAATCAATAAAAATCTGGAAAGGACTGATTTGAAAAATAAAGATTCTGGTACCAACAAACCTTGATTAGTAAGAATTAACTCATCACCATAAAAATTTAAATTATACAGAAAAACAGGCAAGCTTCTGGTAATAAGGTAAAATGGTGTATTTGAATATCATTTATATTTTATGTGAAAAACATATCTCACTATGGATCTATTATCAGTAGTAAGTTTGCAAGTGACTCACATGAGAAATACTAGTACATACATGTTAGAAGATATTTCTCTCTGAAATATCTTAGAAATCTATTTAAGTTGTGTGCATAATGAATGTACCTATTTACATAAGCAAATCTATTTACTAAGGCTTTTAGTAAACATTCAATTTTATTTTGTTGCTCAAAATTTTAATTTTTAATAATTCTCCTAAATATACTTTTTTATTCTGGGCTTAAATATTATTAGGGTTTGGTTGTTTGGTATAAAGTCTTGTTTTGTGCTTGGAATATGGTCCATGTAGTTAATTAATTATTACTTAATGAAGATCACAATACAAATGTTAATGTTTTCTTGATTAGAGAAACTCTAGAACTCTAGAATTATGTGTGTGTGTGTGTGTGTGTGTGTGTGTGTGTGTGTGTGTGTGTGTGAAAGATACCAGAGATATTTCATACAGAGAAATCTTTGGGGGAATATCACATTCTGAACTGCAGGGCTCTACTGAATATGCTTCCCAAATCACTGGCTGAATGCAGGTTAGAAGAGGAACCTAAGTCGACAGTTGCTCTCTTGCTGACATCAGAGAACCTTCACACTATGCAAATGCCTTCAGAATGAGATTATGATGCAATGATCTCCTTGTGAGCTGGGGAGCATTGCATTATGACTCAGGCAGTGCAGAAGCGGTCCCTTGGCACTTGTGCTCACAGCAATTTGAAATACTCTGGTAACTAAGTATGATTTATGGCATATTTCAGACCCTCTCATAATGTAAAACACTGTGATTTTTCATGACTTTTGCTAACAAGATAAGGAAGAGAAAAGAGAGCACATGGAGTGAACAAGAATGTGTGGCTTGTTATAACTTTGACTTTTAAAATTGAATCCATTATAAAATTGTGCTTCACAGTTTTCTTCACGGTCTTCTTGTCTACTGAGTAGAGAAACCAATAGTGTGAAATGATCATGAACTAATTCAGACCATTGTTCGCAAGGAGGACACCTGCTCCAAGAACAAATGCTAAAGTTATAGCATTAGTAACCGAAAATATGCTCTGCGGAGATTCATATAAAACCCTGCTGCTTATCTGTTTGGAAAGTCCCATTCTGGCAAACAGGTGGTTTCTTATACCTGCGATATTTCATTTCCTCTTGCACAGCTGTGTTAGACAATGTTTGATTTTATGATCCACAAGCCAGACTTAACAATATCTTCATAATGGAGAGGAGAAAGCAAATTGTATTGCTTCATTTAGTTTTCCTACACCAACAGCGTAAATTTTCAGATTTAATATTACATGTTTTCGTTAGACTCAAACTCGGTAATACAAGCAGCTGTTCCTTCAGAAATAAGGACCACAGCAGAAATCCACCCCTAAATTCGCATGCAAAGTAAAACATTGCTGATGAAGGCTCCTTTCGCCTCCTTTTTATTATTATTCATAAAATCCCCAGGTATGCATGGTGCTTTATAGTGCATATAAAAAGACAAGGTCTCTGCCACAAAGGGTTTATAGTGTAATCTAAGGAACACACCGGGCACAACAGCTTAGATGTAAAGAATGTGTATTATTTGGTAGAATATCATAAGAAAATAGATAAAGCATAGATATTAAATAAGGACATAGTCACAAAAGGCATTTTTCATTTTACAATGTTAGAGTAATTTATTGAGCAAGAAGCAGAATGATAAATAATAAAGTTAATGGGGTGCCAAGTCATTTTATTGTCCCTCTCTGTAGTGTTGAAAATTATACTCAGAGAAATCTAAGTACTTTCTCTACGTTCTCCTGAAATGTTCTAGTCATATCTTACTCCTTACAGAGTGATATACAGCTTGCTTGAATGACGTAAGCTTGTAATTTACAGATGTTATGTTATATTCTAGATCATAGAACTATATAAATTGGTATAACCATTCTCAACACTGCAATTAACCTAATACTAAATTATGATTAAAGTTAACAGTTTTTAAAGGTCCTCAAATCAACTATTGGCAAAATTACTTGAGACCTTAAGTGTCTGGCACAATAGCTTCAGTATTCATCAATTGGAATGAAGCTGCTTTTGTCTGATAAACTGGAGTCATCACTAAAGTGGAAGTCCCAGAAGAAAATCCTTTCTGAGTTATACTACCATAAAAATCACATAAAGTTAGAACAGAAATAACTTCATCAGAGATTCAATTTACTCATCTGTAAAATGGAAACGCCAACAATATCATCATTTTATGTTTCAGAGTAAATGAGAACGGTAAGTAGATATAGACATGCGCTTAAAGGAAATGAGAGCTAAAATAATACACAGTAAAACTCCAGAACGCTGACACTGAACAAAAAAAAAAACTTGAAGTGGAAAAATTAGATGATTTAGAAAGAAGAGGAATTAATAGAAAAGAGAACCTGTACTGGGTAGTGCACAAAAATCCTTCTTTCTAACTAAGGACTCATTCCATAAGCAATAATTCAGGAGGATTTGCTGACTAGGCACATTTGTCCATTCATCATCAATGTCAACATACTAGTTTCCTCCCAGGAGCCTGTAACCTGAGGGGAAAAGACTTAAAAATGAAGATATTACTATAAATGTTGAGGGTTATTACAGAACTAAGGATGGTATGCAATAGAGGAGATCAAAGACACACGTAAATAACTAAGTTAAATTCAGCAATAGTGAAGGACTCTTTACTAAATGTTGGGAAATAGACAGGAACTTAATCACTCAAGAATAGAGGAGAAGCAGAGTTTTAACAGTGAGATTGTGGTTCCTAGTACCGTAAGAAGCTACACAGGTAACACCATCCCAACACATCTGTCCCAAGTAAGCTCAACAAGGATAACGCCATTAAATATGCCAACTGGAAGGAAAAAGGTCACGAGGCCTCAACACTACTCAGAGCTTTCAGCTTCTGATGAAATCTGGGAATGGGAGAGGCAGATTTTCCTCAGAGAAGAACACACTAATTGTTTGTTCAATGCCAAATGGCCAGCCCTGGAAATATGAATGTAGGTAGTATTATGCTGAGTAATACAGGTTGTATTTAGAGGTATATATACATATAAATACATATAAATGAATACAATAACAACTAGTGCAAAAGAGAACCATAAGTTTAAGGAAAACTGGAAGGTGTTTGTGGGAGAGGAAGGATAAAGTGGAAGAGAAAATGTTTAATAAAATTATAATCTCAAATAATAAAAGAAGGTAAATACATTCCTTAGTTTTCAAGAAGACTGTGAAGACATAACCCTGTCAAGTAGCTTCTTGGTTAAAAAGAAGGGCTGTAGAGAAAATTAGAGCAAGAATATACACGAAGGAAGGGGAGCATCTATGCATGATATTTCGTGTCACCTAAAAGGAGTCAAATTTCAGTATAAGATCAACAAAACTTCGTGTAAGGCTCAACTTATAAACTAATGTATGTTGGAAAATTCTCAGGATAACTGTGTCAAGGTTTGAATATTACAAAGCAAGATAAAAGAAGAACTGGCTGTGAATTACTCTGGTATCCAATGGAGGGGAGATTTTAACTTGATTATTAACAGCTCTGTAAAAAGAGATGCTATGAATGCAAGCAAAGATTTCAAAGATGAATAAACAGATATGTCACATAGGAAAACAGAGAGCCACATGTCAGAGTTGTTTTAACTTGTCTAGGAGAAGTATCAGATAAACAAAATGAAACAAAACCAAAAAAAGAATCTATAAGGTGTATAAATTCAGGAAAGACAAAGGCAGAGCCATTATATTGATTTATAGTTCATTTTTTTCCCTAGAAACACAGAAAAGTTATTTGGTGTGGTTTTAATAGAGGGGAAACCAATTATTATTATAAAATAAAATAATTAAACTGCAAACTTTTATGAAGGATGAAAACTACAAGAAAGTCATTGGTATTGTGAATTTTGATCTGATTGGTGGTCTTATAATCAATATTTGATGAACATAATTATTCTATAGGACCTACAAAAGAATAGATGTGGGGTTGAGTAAGCGGATGAAGGGCAAAGAAACATGTACAAGGAAAACACACAACAGAATTTCATTTATTTAAACACAATTTGGAAAATATATAGCATGGTCAGAGGTAAATGTTCAAAACAACATCAATATAGTAGTTTCATCCATTGAAACAAAAAATTTTCAAGATAGAAGAAATCATATAGATCTATTAGTTAATAAATAGTTAAATCTTTTAAAGATATGGCTTTATTTAAATATCTGTTTGTTACTTATTCAGATTCTATAACATAAATAACAAAGTAATTACAAATATCTCCACATAGAAATAAAAATCATAAAAATAATGTTTGAAGATTGCTTGATTTGTGGTAATCCTAAGGAAGCCATAAAATTTAAATTATGAAACAGGTGACTTCTTACTTGGTGCATCGACTTCCACAGAAGGTAATATTAAATTTTAAGTGTGAATAAACTACTACTTTCACTTAAAACATTCAGTTTCCTTTCAATTTATAAGGATGGAAATAATTTAAACCATTTTGCACGTTATTTTATCTATCAATAGTAATTAACACAGTCTTAATCTGGGTAATGTTAATGACCACTGTTCTCTGGTAAATCCCAGTTAAACCAAGCTTATTAAGGGCTAATTAAAGGAGGTATTATGTGCACTGAATAAAGTAATGTCTGTTTCTAGAATCGAAGTGTGCATATTGTGTGATACCATGAAATATGACAAAACTTTTCAGTTAAAGGTTTATTGGCTGATTATCGATCTCTTAAAATATGTACAAATTAAGTGCTTGACAGATTGCCTCTCTCTCCTCACTTCTCTTCCTCCCTTTTATTCTCTCTTTTCCCCTCCTGTCATCCCTCTTTCATCTCTCTCAAAAAGTGTGTGAAGTGAAGCGTTATAGAGCATAAATAAAATTTGGAGCATCCTAAGGATTAAAGCAGAGGTGAGGTGAAGATATGGAAGCAAACAAAAGTTCAGAGACTACTTGTGGTACTTGTGGCTAAAATAAAATAGAAAGGCCATGCAGATTTCAGAGAGTTTGTATCTAAAAAATAAAAATGGATAGGTAAAGCATTGGATTCTGAAAGCTCAAATTGTAACAGAGATGGAGACAGAGAAATAAAGATGCCAATTAGTTATCTTCCAATTCAGGTTGATTGCTAAAAATTGGGGGGAGATCTAATTTTAATATTAAATGACAATATTTTTGAAAAACCTACTTTGAAAAACCGATTGTTCATTTTCTTTTTTAAAAAGTAAATTAATTAATTTAAAAAAAAAAAGAGAGAAAAACCTATTTCCTCCAAGCAACTTCAATTGGACAGTGGTTCATTTTGACAACTAAGGTAATATTTTCTGCTGGGTGACTGCTTCACCCTTTGTCACCGCTGCTCAGTTCGTTCATCTATTTTTACTCATTCTTTCAGTCACCTTTGTTTCTCAACATTAATGACTGACAGAGAAGGAATCAGAATTTCTGGTTATTGAATAAATGGGACACTGCCTGCACTGCACGGATTCCAAGTAACAAATCATTTGAGATTTCTAGGGGAGTATGTCTGTATTATACAATCAGGTTACTGTCTTTATCACAGAAATAAAAGCCTACAAATGAATGGTTCATTCTGGCTGGTCATACTTTAAAAATTGTATATGGCACTCAATCATGCTTGAGAAAAATCACACATAAAAAGTCAAAGACCCATAAGAATAAAATAAAGTTTTTAGCTACTCTAAACTGTAGTTTTCACAAAACACAGGACTACAAAATTAATATTATTTGAAAGTAGGAGGCTAAACAGGACATGTTTATCTGTTTTCTGTGTAAATTGATCTCTTATCACCCAGAGTAAGCAGATACGCCATCAATCATGGGGCCATACAGCCAAAAGCAATCAATAAAATAAGCACAGGAATTGACAAACAACTAGTCAATGAAATCATTTTTCCTGAAATACTTAGCAGGAGCCTTTTTAAAAGAATTGCTGTGGCCAATGTCAGTTGTATTTTAGCCTGTACACTGGTTAATAGAGAAAGGATGTCATATCCATTTATTGTAGCTGTCCGAGGAAGTTTTTCACACCTGAACAAAGGTAGTTCTGATATCAATATATCGAAAACATTTTTGTTAGCTTCACTAAACCCCTAAAAATCAGAGAGAATATGCTACTTCAGAAAATTACTATGTATCATTTGCTAATCGATAATTTTCTAAAACATTTTTAATGATGGACAAAAGTAAATTGCTTCAAATTGTAATCATTTTGATAATTTCTGTCTTAAAAATGATGTCTGTGGAGAGAATTTGATGTTAGTATATATTAAGCCAATTATGGGACACATTGTTTTTAGTACAGAGAACACCGAAACTGCTGAACTATGCTTTGGATAAGCTTTTTGGGACATTGCCAAAACTGTTAGAAACATTTCTGAGCTCACTTTTCCAGGGAACTCTTTTAAAAATCAATTAGAAGTGAAAGCCTTTCAATGTAAGTGTTTGAAAATGTCAAGCCTGGATTACTTTGTTTTATTTGTTGTTTTTTGCAACAATAGCAATATTTCAAAACCTGAATACTAAATTGATCATATCCTATAATTAAACTTTGAGAGGAAGTAGGAGGTGCAAAGTTGCTGAAACTAATGCCATAGAAGAATTGTTTGCTATTGTTGTTTGTTTTATCAGTTAGGTAAAAACTGGCAAGGGCATAGGGAGAAAGCATGAAGGTAAGGTTGCTCGGGCTTCCACAGCATACTTGAGTACACTTGGCGATTTTGAAAAAAGAAATAATACATGACATTGCAGTTCAGGTCAGCTTGTTAAAGTAATAAGTGTGTTGTATAATATTCCTGAATCAGGTTATGTCAACAATATACTATATGCCAAGTCATAAGATAAATTATGATTCTAAATTTTTCAAAAGAATGATCTATTCAAGAAGTGAATATAATCAAGAACACAATATACTCTTTATAATATATCATATAAATGTACATTAATATCATGTATGCATTTATAATTGTACATGTGCAGATTCATTACTAATTTATTGGTGCTTCAAGAGAGATACTCTCGAATCATGAAAATGTATATAGATTTTGCCTACTGAAAGCAATCTAGTTTTGTGTGTTATATGTCCAAAATGTTTAGCTTTTATAAAAGATAAGATTAAAAATGTGTAAATATCAAAACCCTGTTCTCTTACCCAAACAAATGAACCACAAATTGACTGTGGAGAGCAAAGGATTAAAATTCCTCATGGATGTGTAACAAACACATTGATATTAATTACTTTGTCCTTTCAAGTTGTGCTTCTCCCTTCCTTTCCATCACTGTTTCAAAGGTCATTGTGTTCCGTTTATAAACCCAATATGACAGAGATTAGGGAAGGCAAAAGGCAATGGCTAAATGAGTGCATCATCATGCAATCACACAGCTCACAATTCATTTATCCAATTAATAAAAAATACCATCAAATGCTCCATGGTGAGTTTTTTTTCAAAGCACCAAAATGGTTCATGTCAAGATAGCTTAATCATCTACATTTCATACAGACAGTACGAGAAATGTGCAGAAACAAGGAAATTCCACTCTTGTTGAATCACTGCCAAATTTCTAACTCTTGAGGATTTTGTTTTCTCCACAACAAAACAATTAAGAAACTAAATTTCAAAAGAAAACATATTAAATAGAATTTATACTTGTTATATTTGGTGAGAGATATTCAGAAGCTTAAAGGTTGTGATAAATTTGTGTGTGTGTTTGTGTGTGTGTGTGTTGTCTATATGGATGTGCCCATATGCATGTTAACTAATTTGTGGATACATGTTTCTATGTATCTCGGCTGCAATTTGATGAATAAGGTCATCTTGTGATGAAAAGAAATGTAAATTATAGAAAACAGTACCTATATGCACAAAGAGAGATAAGAAATTTTACAACTAATTGCATCTTTACACATGCATTCAAAAATATTCTCGAGCAAAGTTTTTTTTCTCTTGATGTAGGTGTAGTTTGCACAGTGACAAATGAATAAAAGAAAAAAAAAAGACCAAATGAATCCCAGCATGATTTAACATTGGTAACTTTGCGTGCCTGAGGGTTCAGCTGTCACAAAAAAAATTTATCAATAAGCTATGCAGTTTTATCAGATTGGGATTTTTAATCTTTCTACTTATTCAGTGTTAACATTGCACATGTTAACACATGATCTTGTAGAGCATACACTTATAGATGCCACTCTAAAACCTAAACATTTTTTTCCCAAAACAATGTGAAAGAGACAAAAATAGAAAAACTATAGTTAATTGATCAAGCAAGCATTGTGCCATAATGTCAGGATTTATAGGGGTGGTTGAAAGAGAAATCAGCCTATTTCCACAACATAGACAGGAATACATGGGATCACGTGCTGTAGACTGTTACAGACTTGTTCTCAAGTCAAATATGGGTGAAATTAAAAACAAACAAATTAGTTTCAAAAATTGATTTCTTTTTTCCCCAGTCATGTCTCCTTTAATGTTGTATGTTCACAGAATCTTAAGCAGCGGGAGAAGCAACAGTGCTCCAAGGCCAGAGTCTGAAATAAGTTGAGCTACTCAAATGTCATAGAGTGTGGAAATAAATTACTAATTGACACATTATATTAAGTAAGATCATGTCACCTTTATATTTATTCATTAATTTACATATACTCGTCAAGAGTATATAGATATCTTTGAATATAATATATGCTAGAAATATTATGCTAGAAAAATATTATAAAATCATTAAATATTTTATGAAAATCGTGAATACATCTTTTCTTGGGAAACCTAAAACACGGTTTCTCTTACAAAACTGAAATTTTCTTACTCAAAGACCTAAACTTATTTTATCACACAGATAAAATTTAAAATGCATCACAGGTAAATTTTAAAATGTATCACTTTAATAGAAATTTCTACCTAACACAATGGAAAACATTCGTGAGTAATACCAAAATGTTTCACTTTTTCATGCAAAATCAAGAGAAAGATTTTAGAACCTGCCATAAAGGCATACAGAGGACAGCTAGAAATCCAGTACCTATACTATAAATTATTTTAAACTTTAGTTAATACATATAATTAGTCATAAATATAAAAATATGTTCTATGTGATAAGGTATATACCCCAATGCACTTGCCCCCCTCTTCTTTGTCCTTATGCAGATTATTGCTACCAGCCTACAGATGACCCCCATGGAAATAAGTATACTTTTTGGCTGAACAATTTAGCAACAGCTTGAAGTGACAGGAATGGTGATTCCATCCTGCATCTCCACATATCAGATGTAGGCCACATTCTTCAGTCTCTGGAACCAGAAAGGGAAAAAGTCCCTGTCGCATTTGCCCTTTCGTAGAGATGGAAATATTATTAGAAAGGACATAAACAGACTAATTAAATCACAGCAGTATGGCTGGGATGACAGCTGGTACAGCGTGTGACTGAGAAGATCCATATCTGTGAACAGGAGGTACTTCACTTCCAATACATTCGCTATTAGGTGCTTTCAAGCTTGCTGTGCAGACATTAAATAATAACATATCATTTCCAAGACGAAAATGATGTAAAGAAATAAAAATGTCTTTCTAACCGAGAAATCTTTTGTGCAACGCTGAAGGAAAAAAAAATCATTTACCACTCAGTTCTGCTTTTGAGATAAAGATGTAATAATGCCATTACCTTTCATCAGCGGGATCCTTGAAAATCAACACTCTTTGCTTATCAAGCTGTGAAATACAAATAGAGCTAAAGGCATGGTCTGCGAGGAACTGCTGCAGCGATATTAACTAACAGATCTGCCCTTTGTGAAGGAAACCGTATCCGTTTCATTAGTGCAGACTCTAATTCAAAACTGTTGAAAATGAACTGCACATACTGTTTTAATAACAACACTCCTAATCATTATCAAACTGGTAATTCTCTCAGCACTGAATTATAAGGTCTCTGTTTCCATTATGACCTGCTGTTAAAGAAAGCCATATTTAAATCCTCCATTCTTTCGTATTTTCCAGATTATCCCAGGTTTGAGAGAAGGGGAGGGGTCGTGGCATCAAGAGCATGTAAAACTGTGTCTGCCACATTTGTTCATCTTAGGTAAACTGAGACTTTTAGACACTTATGTCAGCTGCTGCGTTCTTTTCAGATGCTTTGGTTACACAACTTTGCATTCAGTTCGAAAGTCCATGGTCACTCCAACCACGTTATTCAGTTTTTGGAGAGCATGGATACTTCAGAAAAGAATTAGAGTAGTAAAAATGGGAAACGCTGTCTCGTGGCAGGTGCAGTGAGCTAAACTTGTGCGCACACTCACAAAGTGCTGAGCGAGTTCTAGGGCTGTCTCTATTAGTGCGCTTACTAATACTGGGATTTCATAAGCTATTTGAAAATAGATATCACTGAACATTAACTTTTTTAGAAAAAAATGGGTTAGGTTTGTTTCAAATACACATTGTTCACCATAACAAGTTAAAAAAAAACTAGTGGAACATACTAATGAGTCAAATAAAGTTGTCTGTTCATTAAAGAATCGAATGTGACCTGGCATATTTTAGATCAAGATGCTTGATTTAGATATGCTTTTTTATTTTAAGCTTATGTAAAACATTAGAACACAAGTATATATTATGTTAATTGTCATTCCCATGACTTTACTTGATGGAATTCTCTCTAAGAAGCACAAACAACTCAATATGGTGAGGAGCTCACAGTGCTTATGCCACATTTAATTAAGCTATTTTAAACCATACTTTTTAAGTAACCATAACTTTTCTCTGTGCTAAAACTACATAAATTCTCATGTAGCCCATCCTACACATTAACAATATTGATGCACAGCACCAAGGAATAGATCTGCTGCCCTCCTGTCCTCACAGTCAAAGTAAATACTGCCGACTCTGATCCATCCTATGGACTGGTCACAAGATATTTATAAACAAAGAACCACAGCATTCTACCAGTGTCCTTGCCGAGACATGTAAGTTTTTCATAGGGTCTCCTTCATTTGGAAAATCACTTCAAGGAATGACTTTTTAGATTGTATTTTCTATTGATTCCTCAAAATTCAAGAAACCTTTTTAAAAAAAAAAAAAACCAGGATGTAGGGGCCATTGAGATTCTTGCTACCAAAATGAAAGACAAGCGTTAAAGGATTTATCTAAATAGCTCTGTTATTACTGACTCTTTAATCAGTAGAAGTTAAATCATCTCATACAACTAATTTTATGTTCTCCCATGTTATTTTGTGACTATACCTGAAGGCTTTTCCATGGTCAAACCATATAAGGTGTCTCATTGTCACAATTTCAAATTAAATTTCAAATTAAATGAACCATATTTATATTCTTTACATTATCTTCTTTAAAATATTTTGTAAGGGAAAATGCTAGCTATATTAAACATTTATAAGTGCATCAGAATTCATGAAAATGTAACCTAATCCCTTTCTTTGTTTTAATGATGGGGTGAGTAGCTTGGTGTTAGATGTCAGGATATGAAGACATCCTCTGCATAGGGAATGATGGTAACCATATGGCCTATTCACAATCAATTGAATTACAAGTCATGGCAGTTACTGCACTTTTAAGAGATTCTTGTGTTGCTTTCCATTAGTTCACTAATGTGACATTTATTAAACGTTCATGGTTGGGCATCCTTTCTTGACCATGTGTAAGGGCACAAGGAATGAAAGCATGAGTTAAAAGTTTTAGGCGTAAATTGGCAGTTATCAGCCCTAAAATAGTCTACATTTGGGGTGGCATAATTATTTCAGACTTTTAGGGTAGGCATGTATCCATCCATGTTTACTAGACCCTGACTAGCAATAGTATTAAATCTTACTCATCAGGCAAGAAGTAAACACTTTCAATTTATTATTAGGAAATGATGTTAAAGTTTAAAAAAAATAAAATCCACATTTAATCTGTTAAACAATAGCAAATTTCTTATGAACCAGTGATACTGTAATTGAACTGGAGACGGTTTTTAAGAGCAAGCTTGCTCTGGCTTTTTCACCCTCCGATTTGGAATCTGCTCACAGTACTGCCAGCTTAACCAAAAAGGATTAACTCTCATATCCAACTGAGAACACAGATAATTCTCAGTAATTGGTAAAAAATGAAGATGAATGGGGCTGAGAGATAAGGAGCAATTAGCTCATCAGCAGTTACAGCTGTGCACTCAATCCGGATCCATCTCTGGAGTCTCGGCCCCTTTTAAAGAACCTAAGCAGACTAAGCACAGGACACCCCTCCCCAAAAAGATTGCTCTACCTGCCCATCATTTCTCGAGTCTTCCATTCTAGTTCTTACTATGCAAAGACACCTGTCATAGCATGGAATGCAAATTACTACCTCTCTTAGGACCTATGTCTAAAGCCAATCTTCTTTTTAAACTTTTTTTTATAACAGAAACCAAATGACTACTGTAGACACTCTTAAATTCCCTGTCAATCGTTTCATTATAGCAGCATCATCTGTTTGAAAATATAAGCAATTCCCTCATCTAATTATAGGAAGGATTTGAGGTTCATTAACACTGCCAAGGCAGGATCCAATGTGCAACTGCGGAGCTCTGCGTGGCGGCCTGGCTCTTGGTTTCCTTTTATTTGCTGTCTCCAGATCTCCAAGACTTTTTCCTGAAATCATAAAATGACTTTTTCCCCTCAAAATAGACATGTGTGTTAGAAAGAAAGGAAATGACTTTGGGGTGAATTATTCTCTATCTGCAGGATATTCCTAAGGTTATTTTTCTTGTTTCAAGGTAAGGGGGTGTTCCCTAGTATCAACTAAGGAAGATATTTTGTCTCCCTCTGTGCTTGGCCTTTTTGTCCTTTTAGTAAATGTGTTTTGTTTGTTGGAGGGCAAGGAAAGCAAACAGGGAGAGAAAGGCTGACGAACACATTCTCAACCCAAATGAGGTCCTTACTTTTGCTTGAAACTCCTGCATCCTGTTAACTAACTACTTCTAGTTTGAGAAGAACTTTAAAAGAATCGTGTCCTTCCTACACACATTTGCTCAGCTTTGCCATTTACTGAACTAACACAGGCTTGTCTATATGTTACAGAGTTCAGAAAGACAAAATACTGAAGTCGTGAGATGACTTCATTTCCTTGAAGTAATAACAGCAGTTAGGGGGTTATGACTATAGTTTAAACAATGAGATTTTCTTGGGACATCTGTTTTGAGATCACATTTTGAATAGATATGAACTCATTTCCTACGAAGCCAGCAATCTACTATTGTTGATAGCTGTTTACCAGTTCTATGAGTCAGATATTAGCCAGTGGCAAAGGTCCCTCTCAAATCCTCTGAGTATTTTCTAAACTGTGTACATAGTGTTTTCCTTAAATAAAATGCTGAGGGAGGAATGTATTCTTTTCTTGACTCTTGGTAAATTATGGTTCACAAAACTTTGTCCTTGGGAATAATATTTAATGCATTTATTTTTAAAGGCGTATTTCCTGGCTCGCTTTAATAAAGCGAGTAAGACACTAGGTTTAGCAAGTATTTATTTAGATAACATAGATAGTCTGAGATGCTTTTTATGTCAATATTTAGATAGCATTTCAAAACTAGAAGTAGAATTAAGGATCCTTTATTTAGATTAAACAAATTGTGATTAATTTAGTATCCCCGAAGATGACCATAATGCCAAAAGAAAAGATAAACAGATTTTAAAAAAAAGAAACAGTTATGGATTCTGTCAAATTGACCTTGAGTTCACTGGTTTTAAATTTTCCTTTTCCAATATCCCCGTTCCAATTTGCAAGCAGCGTTTTTAAGCTGGTTATGCAGATCAGTTGTTAGGGAAGAAAAAATAGCCATTTATCTGGCCTATATTCTGTAGAAAGTGTTGCCACTAAAAAGAATCCAGGACATTTTTCCTTCTTATCTGGAATGTAGCTCATATCAGCCAACCTGTCACAAG
Organism: Alexandromys fortis; assembly: GCF_014885135.2. Classification (NCBI taxonomy): domain Eukaryota; kingdom Metazoa; phylum Chordata; class Mammalia; order Rodentia; family Cricetidae; genus Alexandromys; species Alexandromys fortis. The sequence continues at coordinate 1,815,484 of NW_026067928.1, forward strand.
ATAGTACTTGATATAAACAAGAGATTGCTAAGACATCTCAGCAATCAATATCAGGATAGCTACAGTATGGAAACCCCAGCCCGTGCATATCATTTGTCTCAGTATCTATTTCTATGGCCAAATGAAGCATTAATTCAAATCATAAATCTATGGTGATTTAAATCTGGGAATGAGCACCTGCCTGCTTTAATGATTTATTTTGTACATTTCAGTAAGCAGGAGATTTGTCCATATGAACTGACAGGTCACCTTCAGATGCCAGGAGCAGACTGTTTATCACCATGCAGACTAGCATCTCATCTCAGCAAGTAAATATTAAACTAAAAGAATCCAATTGATTGTGGATGAGAGAGAACGGTGATGTGGCTATATATTTTACTCAACAAGCTGATGCCCCATTCGGATCTGTCCTGAGCTCCTCAACCGTTCCTACAGTCATCAACCTCTTGCAAAGATGTAGACTCAAGGTTATCATCTAAATTGGAATGCAATGTAATTATTTGTCAAAAACAAGGATTTCTAAACTGTGTGGTTATTTTCCTAACTAATTTTTAAAACTCATTATGGATCAGTGAAACCCATCCTTCACAAGAATATCTATCCACCTCATCAAGCCAAATCCAGTCAAATCAAGCAGAAACAAAATCTATATTCTTGAGCCCCAGGGATTTGTTGATAACTAGGGAATTGAAAACATGCACCTGTATAGGAAAGCCTTAAGTGTATAGCTAACCTTGTGAGGCTAGTGAACAGAAGTCATATAAAACTAGAATTGTCACTGGGTGCGGACAAGTCTAAATAGTAACAATACATCAAGGGCAAACAGAACCTCTGTGAAAGGTGTTATTCCTGCAAAGAGCTAACTTGTAGGCAGATTCACAAAAGCATTGAGCTTGATTCTGAGTCATGGGTTTGAGGGTCATAGGATGCCTTCTAGATATAAACTCTTCAATTCCTCTTCCTAGCCACTTCACAATGACTGATACTCTTGATACGGCCAGAGCACAACACATGCCCGCCTGCTCCTGTAGGCCAGTCTTTCCCATTAACACTTCTGTGGTCCTTGCATACTGGGCGTATAATAGATCACGTCGGTGTTTTTACAATGAACTGAACTTACAAGTTTAACGGAGGACAATGTAAGATGTTTCCAAGTTTTCTCTTAGCTCTATAGCTGCCGAAGAAACATGTACCCAAGACTGGAAGAATGCAAAGGGGGAAGCTCCTGCTGATGGCAGTATAAATGGGGAGAAGGTGACTTTTAGGAAGGCAATTTTACGAAACTGTATTAGCAAAAGTCACACCAAACTTCAAGTAAACAATGTGAGGAGCACACATAATGAATGCCACACTAATCACCAGGCACACGTAGTTGGAATATCACGCGGTGTCATTCCCCAGTTGCCTTGAACGGTTAAGCTCAGAAAGTCTACGTAACTTTTCAAAGTCATAATCAAATTGTTATTGAGCACTTAAAAGAAGCAGGAATTGTCTTCAGAGAAGCCTGGAGCCACAAAAAAACTGCTCCGTTCAGCAACTACTTTGATCTATGCACAGTTTGCTCTGACCTTCAAGGGGTTCCTTTCTCCTTTACGGCCACTCTCCTCCTACGCACACTCACGTTTTATACTTTCCAAATAAATGTCCAAGAGGCGAGGTTTCTATGGAAGGCAGCAGGAATTTCGAACTCAAGACAATTGCAGCATGTTAAGAATGGAATGAAAATGGCACCAGAAGAGCTCCCCAAGTGAGCCGGAGAGACCCAAAATATAAAAGATGTGTGTCCCTTTTGAGTCTATCATTCCACTGTTGCAAATATGTCCTTAGTATTACAGTCTTCTAAGAAGACACAAGTAAGTGCTTCTCTTGGTTCAAATGGATGTAAGGTGTCTCACACTATGTTATAACACTATAGCAAGCTATCAACTAATAGAGAATGTTATTTTCACAACTAAAATATAATGGGATATTTAAATTGTTTATATTTTAACACATGATAATAGCCTAAGTACCTATATAATTAAAGGGAGTTGTAATTTGGTCACTACGTAAACATTATTGCATACTAAAAATATGAAATGCATGTTAATGCTTTAATTGTGAGCCACTTGCTTCTTGACTTCTGCCTGTTGGTTTCTGAAAAACTGCTGTTCAGCTGCTCAGAGAAATTAAGAGATGGTTTGTTTTGAAAAGATTTCCATAAAAGGTTATCGTCCCTCTTAACCCCTGCTTCAAGCATCTTTTACCAGGAATGGCCGACATTGTAAGTTTGGTCTGAAAATTTAAACATAATCAAGACATAATTTGGAATAGTAACTATAATTTGTAAGTAGATTTTTTAATGGGAGAGGACATGATCACAGTACAGCATTTGCAGTCAAAATTTCCCTCATTTGGGACATTACAGAGGTCAGCCTGTGTGGAGTTCAATGGATTAGCCTTGCCCTGGGACCTTTCAAGATCTTGGTATCTCCCTGCCAAGTAATCACTGATAACTTATTTCTATAAGTGCTGCAAGTTGACTTTTTTGGTAGGCAAAGCAAAGGAGTTATATTCTAAGCCTTTCTACACTTAGTTCTAAAAAAGAGAGCATTACAATTCTTTCATATTGTTTCAATATTGCTACAATATTCAATAGTGATGTAAAGTCTAAAATAGCATCTACCAACCATGAGCTAAGTGATTTTCTGTTTTCTTGGCCTTGTCCCTAGGCTTCCAAGCAGTGTAAGTTTTGGTATGTGCCTGAACTGCTTTGCTGTAGCATCATCTCTTCAGGTGGTCCTCCATGTTTCCCCTGCTCTGAGAAGAGCCACCAACAGCAACTCTCAATTCAGTTGTCCTTATGAGGTCCTGGTGAGAGATCTAGTCTTCCCATTTGAATGTCAGAAGTGGACCTTTCCCTTCAGGGATGAAGTGCTATTTTGTGTTTCTTATATATGTTTCAAATCACTTACTACCATGCTTATGAGGAACTGCAATTGAAATGATAATTATTACAATTTGTATTATTTCATCAAAACCCTTTAAGTACAAACTAATCAGTGGAAAGCAGAGCACTATTCATTAGCTTAAGAAACAACATTAATATGCTGCATGAAAAAGAGAAATTGATCAAATTGTGATGAACATCTATGTTTACTTCAAGCCTTCTTGGAAAGGATAACAAGCAATTTTCCTTTGTTAAATTGTATTTTGAGCATAAATTCTGTACTTTCAAGAAAAACATTAGTGTATATGAACAGTGTGAAATGTTTTGCCACATTAACACCCAGATGACAAATATTTCATTGATTATAAAACTTAATCCACTTTTAAAGCCAGATTCACAAGTCACGTGCTTAGTCTGCACAGCTAAAAGGGTTGCGTTTGGTTTTATTTTGAGTTAAGAGAAAGGAAGCCAGGCGATCAGGGGAAGTTAATATTGCTTTTTTCAAATGGAAGATGTCTTTGCAACAGTTGTGGATAGAAGCAATGATCAAAAATAATATGTATTTCTGGCAACAGAGTAAAGGCGTTAGTTGCCCAACCCCTCATACACCCTTTAGCTTTGTGCAGTCTTCATTGCCTGCAGTAAACAGGATTCTGAACTGAGAATTTTAGGCAACGATTTATAAGTTTTACATAATGCATACATTACCTAGTATCAATTACATTATACGACAAAAAGTAAAAGATTTAAGTAACTCTTAGTACATTATATTTTAAAATTGTCATTTTTCTTATTATATATTGTTTATAATCTCTTAAAATGCCCAATCTACAAAATATTATATGGATGATTATAGCAAAGCAGATATGATATCTTTATTCTTCATGGTTCACGTAAGAAACCTGAAAAGCATCCTATGTGAATGAGAGAGAACTAATGCATAAACTCTTCTGTTGATGGTAATGAATTTCTTACTTTATAATAAATGCATTAAAATAATTTTTAGATGTCATGTAGGATTGAATACACACATATTTCTATCTGATTACCTACACCAAAAATTTATAATTTTTATTCTTAAAACTTACTTGCATTATGAAATATATCAATTCATTATTTATAGCCTACAATTTGTTGTAGAACTGATCCTATATTAAAAATCATAACTTCCACCTTCTTAGTTTCTCTGTATCAGATAGGAAAAATGAAGAGTTAAAAGGATGCCCCTTTGTTGATATTAAAAAATGCATTTCATCAGTGGGTATCCAGTAGTTTTACTCTGGAGTATAAACTAACTCAATGAAAACATGAATGTGAATACTGGCAGTGAACATAAAAACTTACCGACGCCTGAATTCATATCCCCATTTTCAGAATCTGCTCCATGTTGGTTGTTACTGGCATGATAGTTGCTCATGGCTTCTAATTTGATTTTTTTCACCTTCATTGCTTCAGCAATGGCTGCATTGGTAGCAGCTGCAGCAGCTGCAGCAGCTGCAGTCAAACCTTAAAAAAATTTTAAAAAAACAAAGTCATTCAAATTCAAGTTTTTTTCTATAATAGGCCATCTCTTTCCATAACACACATACAAACATAGAATCTATAATTCCTTTATGTTATACTGATAACATATTTCTCTTCCAAACCAGCCCAAGCAACACTGACACAAGCGTACAAACTCTAATCAAACTCTCTGCTTGAGTACTAGGAGAAAGGAACTCCCATGTTTCACAGGAGTGGAAATGTGGAGCGAGTGAACTTTGAAGAGACACAGGCTGAACTTCCCATTCCCTGATCAACATCCTCTACAGGTGGTAGAGAGTCAACACTGCAGATTTATGAAAAGGCTTACTTCCGATGCTCAAAGTCTCCTCCCTAACTGGAGCTATCCATGCCACCTTTTCTCACACACGGCCTGCAGCAACAACCCTCTGCTTTCATGTGTGGCTCCCTTCCATGACTGCCATTCTTCTAGTGAGATTCTACTCATACTTTGACGTCTTAACCCCCCCCCCCCCATCTTCCCTAGGCTGAGATGATGACAGTTGCTTCTGGCTGTATGGACTATGTTTACATTTATGTTATGGTACATGCAACACGGCACTGTATTGTCCTCCTGTGCATGTCCTTTCCTTGTGAAATGGTCACTTATTCAGTGGCAGAGGTCATTGTCAATGTGCAGCTAAGTAGCTGCAGGATTCAAGATTTTTATGTCTTAATGTAGTGTGATATGCCCTGGCTGGCTGAAATATGTGGGAGACCTGCCTCTTCTGAAGAGAAAGAAGTGGAAAGGAATGTCGGGGGCGGGGGAGAAGAGTTGGAGGGGAGGGAATAAGTAGAGAGGAGTGGGGCGATGGGCAGAGGGGGAAATATGATCAGACTGGGTGAAAACTAATTAATTAATCAATAAAAATACAGAAAATTACAGCAAATAATTTTATTCCACTTATTAAGCCTTTAAGCAGTGATTTCAGTGAGACAAGATTAATCTGATCACCATAGTAAAACCATATTATTGATCAATATCATGTTTGCTTTACACATTATGGAATATAACACCAGTTCTAAAATGATGTATTTAAGCCCAGAATGCCCACTGTCCCTGCTTTGTCTTAGATACTCTTGTCATTATCTGTATGTCTATATAGACATACAGATAATAACAGATCAGATATGACACATGGAACAAAAGCCACTGACCTAAAGCGCAGTTCTATAGATAGGAAGAAAAGAAATTTGAACTGAATACATATTAGCTTCTCAAATGTCAACTTTTACAAAGTTCCCTTTACCATCCTAACCTGGGGTCACCCATCTGAAAAAAAAAAGTTACATGCCATGGGGAAAATAAATAATATCTCCTAATTCTAGAACGTTCACAGCCTATGCAAGGAGAGTGTGTCCCTCCCTGCACACTTCATCTTTTCACACAGCTGCCTGAGAGGTCCTGAGCACTGTGTTTTGGCCTTCTGGATTTATCTGTGTGATTTATCCGCACTCGCAGTTGGTAGAGAGAATGAACACCCCTCTTTTTCCCTTTCCTCCCCGCTAATCATTACGCCTAGTTACCACAGCAAAAAGCTGCTGCCCATGGAATTACACGGAAGTCTCTGTAGAAACCTTTGCTATGTAATCAGTGCACAGAAGACTCGACCTGCTCATCAGATCAGTGCAGAGAGGCGTTGACCATGTTCACCCGGATGCAATAAGATCTGCAGATCAGATCTTTGCCTGAAAAACTCATAACCACTCCTTAAAAGGCATTGATCTAAATTCAAAGAATCCTTCTGCGTTTAGCACAAGCATTTGCTGCCTTTTAAGTCCCAACTTGAGCAGACTCTCTCATCTTCCTATGATTGAATTTTCTCCTCAATGACTCATTTCCTTCAAAGATCTTTCAGAGCATTGTCTTTCCTGTTCCCTTTAAATCATCTGTGCGATTCCCAGAAAAGGGTTTCCTTGATTTTTGCCTTGTCACCAACGTGAACATCTTCTTTGTCCTTTCCTCTATTTCCTGGTGTTGACTTGTCAGTAATTTATGTCTTTTCTCAGCCCTATAACTTGGCTTCATGATACAGGAGGATCTAGTAATTGCATTCAAAATATAAAGAGATGCTATTATATACTAGCCTGCAAATTTTAAATAACACAAATATAATTTTCAAGATCTTGTCCTAGGAAAGCCATTTTTTTTTTTTTTGTTTTTTGAGAAAGGGTTTCTCTGTGGTGATTTTTTTTTTTGAAAAGAGATTCTTCTGCTGTAAAACCATTCTGAGCCCAAAAAGGAAATAATAAAAATCAAGTAAGAAAACAAATAAAGAATAGCACATTATGCTCAGTATGGACAATTCTTATTCCTTATCCATCTGCAAGTCAAACCCAAGAGGTAATTTTCAGTGGGAAACTTTCTTCACTTAGTCCCTTACTTTAGATACTTTATATTCATCTTCATATTCACTTATCATAACTACTTCTAGTAAAGTTATTATCTTCCACTTGTTTGAAACTTTTCCCAAGTTTTACAATTCTAATAGAACTCTAAAAGTTACATGTGTCAAAATCAACCATGCACATGAATGCATGCATGCTATAATCTGAATAACATGCAATTTGGCATTCTAATTTTACTAAAGACTTTTGGTTCTACTAAGCCTTCTTGTACTTGATTTTTAATATCTTAAATTCAACCAATTTCCTTCATGTCCACTACTGTCCCAATTGCAAACTTCTATATCTTATTCCTTAAATTCCTGCAATGCTTTTTTTTAATAGTCTTTTACAGGGAAGGGAACACTACTTGGTTATCCAGCATCAAATAATCAGTCCCGAAAAAAAGCACATACAAATAGCATTATACAGACAGAGCAGGCTAGTTTTCAAAAAATATATGTATTTGCCTTTCCAGTATCTGTCAGAACCAGTCATGGAGCTTTCAAACAAAGCACATACCTACATCATGCCATATCTGTAACTCTGACTCAGAAGGTCTGAGGTGGAGACTCTGAGATGATGCACCTGCTTATAGTAATTTTACTACTGCACGCATCGTCTTTCCATCCTTCTGTGTAGTCTGGGAAGAGCAACCCAATACTTTGATGTTTTTCTGTTTTATATGATAGAAGATGATGTGGCTAAAAGAATATGGGAATTAAGGCTACACCCCTAGAATATAATATAAACACAATATGGATAGATTCTTTGTTTACTTACACCAAGTGTTTTTTATTATCATGGTGTTTGGTGTGACCTGTCATTGAATGAAAAAGTCATTCACATACAAGATCCCTTGAAGAGCCACAAGGAAAATATAGCGGTTATTTTGAAAATGCTTTAAAAAAAAGTACATGAACACTTTATATTTGTGTTAGATTATATGATAATACATGCGAGATAACAAATCTTATAATTTAATATTAAACATGAGTGTCCATAGATTCTTTGTGTATAAAGTTTTAGAGGATCACAAGCCAATTGGCAGCTCATTACATGTATTATAGTTCCATTGGCTTTCAGTGAGTTCTTTCCTGTCAAACCTCCAAGGTAATTCTCAAATCCCTTGAACCTTATTGTCTCCAGTGAAAGCATAGTGTGAATGTCTTTGTAGCCTCAGATGGAGGTTGTATCGTGTATGATGTTCAATAATTAACTTCCTTTGAAAAAGAAAAGTGGAAGAAATAAATAATGGCCAGAATGCCAAGAATTCAAGCCATGACCTGTTTTTATATAATAAAGACTTACTCTCTGGTGGAAATAGCAGTAACCCTAAATATCTACCTTATTCCTTCACCCCTTCTGTGGCACTATTTTCACAGACCCTACTTCTGTTCTGTCTCAGACTCATCCCAACTTTAGCTTCCCCTGCTTCAGTGACTTACTCCAAAGTGTCTTAGATTTTCACATTGCCACTGCATTTCATTCTTCCCAATCAAAATAACTAATTTTCTTTTCAGAACTAATCAATTCCGTAGCTCACAGGAAAGGTAGAGGCTGGAAGTTGCAGAAGATTCCTTTAACGTATTACAAAAATATTTTACATTGTATATAGATGCTTAGTGAGAAATTTACACTAAGAATTACAGTGTTTCTGTTTTATAATGCATTGTTACTAACTGTGTGGAATGTCATTGCGATGATTTCTATGAGGGAGTTTTAAAAAAATCATCACAGAAATATATGCTTAAATTATCTATGAATAAAAGGAGAGGGGACAGACAAACTGTCCAAACAAAAATAATCAATAAAGGTAGGCAGATGACTTAGGACGGACAAATGAATGAATGAACAAATGACCTCTTACAGTAAGACATAATTAGCTCTTGATTTATAAATGAATGAATGCCCTCTTACAGTAAGATATAATTAGCACCTAAACATTATAAACCAATGTCAAAGGTTTTGGAATGTAACTTTTTGGCTACCATAGCATACATTTTGAATCAGTTTTCCATAAAATCATTGAACCCAAACTCTGTGTACTGTATTGTTACAAAGCCCTTGCTGTTTCCAATACAATAGCAGGAGTCAAACTTTTGGGAGTGAAATGGGCCTTTAAAAGCAACCTCTTACTTTGTAAAGAGAGCAATTATTTTCTGCTTTCAACTTTCATTAAACAGCCTTTAATTTTTTTCAAATACCATTAAATAATCCTGACCACTCTTTTAAAAAAGAATAAGTATCTCATTATATTTATTTCCAATAAGTTAGTGCCCTTAGTTATAAGTAGACGATTACAACTGTAGATTATAAATATCAAGAAAGAAGACAGATTGCTGTCAAATCCTTTCTCTGATCTGTTTGTTTGCTCATTAACTTGAAAAGTCCGATCTTTGATCTTTGGTTTCAAAGACATCAAGATGACTTCCAAATGTTTGATATGCTGTCGACTTTTACATTAACTTCCGCATAAAATGCATCTCTCAAATCCTAATGGTTGAAAAAAATCATGTTAAACTGCAGAGATGGTAAGTACTCAAATATTCCATACAGCTCACTACTAGTCTATGCTGCTAACTCAAACCTAAAAGAAACAAGTTTAAAAATGCAAGAAATTATGGTCAAGGGTAGTTATTAATATTCTGGAATTGATAGCTTATTTATGTCTGGCATTCTTTCCACTGATTATTCAGGGAGACAGGCGGCTTATAAATATCTCATCACTTCCCCGTCATAGAAATTTCATCGACAGTGCTCATGCACAGCTATTAGCAATATGAATCTAACCATTACAAGAAGGAGGAAAATCGAACATGTGGCATTAATACGCAGTCCTGGTTCCTAACCATCTGATAGGCAGATGGTGCAAAGCAGCTTCTCCAGCTGAAATGAAGGGGCACATCATTTAAAGGCTTGTTTGCATTCTAACTGATACCAGTGCCATATTGATATACACGATGCATCGTGGCAGGATTTGAACAATCTAGTTTGCTTCAGTCATAAATGTTTACAGCCTTGTTTTTTTTTAATCTTATAAGCATGTTCGGAAGAGTGTATTTTTAATTTATGAAAGCTATTGTTTACTTCTGTTGAACTAGAAGATTAGCAGAAAGCAGGAATATTAAATTACTTCAACCAGAGCAATATAACCAAGACAGATGAATAAAGTGGGTTTCTATTTTCAATAAGGATGTTAGTAAAGGAATTTTAAAATTAGTCTAGGCATTTTGCGCATTAAATACATTTATTTATTTAAACCTTCCAGCTATTTTTTCCCCAAGTGGCATAGAGGGGAACTTAATGCTTTACATAGTCATTCATTTAAAACTCTCACTGTGTGCAATTAATCTTGTCTAACAACTCAATTCAGAAAGCAAAACACCAAAAAGCATAGTTCAATTCAACACTCATTACTGTGAGGCAATCTTTCTGCCCCTGACAGTTCCTATAGACTCTGAAAAGCTACGTTGAAGGTGCATTGTGAGCTCTATATGCGTTTGAATTTCAACTCAATTGAAATCACTCCAAGCCACAGAAGAACTCTTGGCTCAGTGCAACAACTTGAAAACACCACTGTCTTTTTCCCCTGAAACCTCGCTTTTTTTTCTTATGCTTATTTAAATACCAGCTGTCCAAAAACTGACACTAATCTCGAGTTATTTTATTTCTTATTACTTTCTAAATAAATATAAAATGTGATTGAACCATGTCTGTGTTCTCATCTTGAATGCATAAATAGCAGAAATTATAAGCTACTAGAATAAGAAACTTAATTGTGCATCTGGTTAAAGTGAAGATTTTCAGCGTGAACTTGTCTCTTAACGTCCATTAGACTGACTTTCTTACCCTTTGTAGCACATTTGTATTCTGTGGAGAAAAGGAAAATTGATCCCCAAGGCCACTAATGGAAACACTTTCTATACCAGTTTTCAGTTTTTCAATTGATTGAATAAGATTTTAGAAATGTTTGGACTAACAATAGCAACCAAAAAAATCCTCACAAAATTAAATAAGCATATGGTAAGAAACATATTATCCCCATTCTGAGTTAGCATGTGTATTGATATTGTTACTTTTCAGGTATTATTTCAGCAGCCAGGAAACAGAGTGGGGGCTGGGATGGATTAGGGAGAAGGGACTTAGTTGGGTCTGGAGAAAGGACTTGGAAGCAAGAAAGTGATGCAATTATATTTTCATTATAACAATATTTGAAAAGAAACATTATCATTATTTAATTAATGACTGATGAGTCAAACAAATATCAATATTAACATTATTTTATAGACAGTTTAAATTCCCATTACTCTGAATGAAGGGAGTAGAATAGCAGGGGTAACAGAGGGTCAAACACCCACCATGGGGATGCTGTTTGGCCGTGAATAAATGACTGAGCCATTTTAATGGGGGGCTTTGAACAGCTCACCTTCTGATTACTGACGCACAGAAGCAGGATCAACCAGAACGAACTAAAAGGGTTAAATAACTGTCCTTTGGTGTTGAGTAAAATTTAGTTCATGTGTGGGAAGGTAAACTTAGCATGGTGTGTATACCTTTTTCTCATCTGTAACGCTATTCCCTCTAGAAAATCATTTCTAAGCCATCACTTGGGGATTAAATTTATAAAACTCAGGTACCAGAAAATGATAATAGGAACCTTTGTTTTACTGACAATGAGGGGCAAAGAGAGTAATCTTTTCCACGAGGTTACACCATTAAACACTGGCAGTGCAAGCCCAGTTCTAGGTCAAATTTCAGACTTGAACCCACTGGAGATAAAGGTAAAAGGACAGATGAAAATCAAGCAAGCTATAACATTTGAAATATGATGCATCTCTTTGCTTGATAGTTTATAAACTGCATGGGGAGCAGAGTTTAGACAGCCAAATAAATGAACAACTGTGTCAACTGGCATAGAAATCTGATCAAATTTTCAATGACAGTTTCATAAAATTCCCAATGGATTTGCTGGAGAAGGAATCACAGTTTGCCTTTGTGTACAAAATTTTGTTCTCTGTGGTATTGGTGAAAAGCAACATTTGTCACATTACCGGAAAACTATACGTAGTGCACAGGCCAGCAAAATGTTTTGCATAACTTTCATACTGAATAAATTCTCATTATGCTCACTATCTGAAATAATCAAAATTTCACTCTGATTTTAATGATGCATGCTACACTATATTCTGCTGCTCTCTTTTTAAATGGCATTAACTTTCCTTGCGTCATTCTAAGGCCTAACATTTCTTCTTACGTTGATCGCCGGCCACCACACAAAATGACCCAGTCATTGAGCCTAGGCAGGTGGTTTGAACTCACATGAGTGTGTCTGACCGAGTTCGAGCTTCTAAAAAGATGTTTTCCAATAATCAACTAGATAATTTATTACTGAGATGAATGAGGTATTGTAATTGATGATAAAGTAAAAATACCATAAGCATATTTTTTCTACAAAAGTACAATCTCACTAGCATTTGAACTTTTAAAAATCTTCTTAAATGTTCTACTTTGTCTTGATATTCTTTGATACTTCAATAAGTTCCTCTTTCATCTTTGGTTTTCTCAAAATGTGTGTATGCTCTTTGCGGATCAGTTGTATTACAGTTGGTGAGAACGAACAAGAAGCAAGCGGGGAGGAGAAGGGGCAAGAGGAGAGATCCAGTTCCATTTTCTTTATTTTATTGAGCTCTACATTTTTCTCTGCTCTCCTCCTTGTCTCTCCCCTCCCTTTCAACCCTCTCCCAGTTCCTTTTTTGACATGTAAGTTTTGTTTGGAGAGAATTATTTAAAGATATCAAAATACCTTTAGCAAACAGGTACATAAAAGATTTCTGATACGGTAACATAAATATTTTTGTGGAAAACACCCATGAAGGGCATACATTCATGGAGACATACAAATATTTGTGGACTTTGTTTTTTTTTTTTTTTTTTTTTGTCTTTCTCAAAAGAACTGAGTTGGGGGTCAGGGTGAATTGGGAACATTTGCATCTCCCATCACTGAGTAACAACGTGCAGTAGGTAGCAAAGGGATGGCAGTCAAGATGGTCCAAGCCTTTCTTCTTAGTCTTGCAGCTATGCCAGCATTTCCTGAGGGGCACAATCGGCCTATGAGGTGGGAGATTTCTTCATTTGTTCGGAAGGAGGAGCCGGATGGTGGCAGTGTCTAGAAAAGTACAGATCTAGAGGAGTCATCCAAGTGGAACTTTGCGGACCTTTGAAAGAACAGACTCCGCCCCGACAGAGTGATAGGGAATGTTCTAAAGAAAAGTGAATGGGGTCCACAATATGAGCAAGATGCCACGCTCAAGCTGATGAAGACTTTGTCTTGGCACAACTTTTTAATCATTATGAACTTAACTTAATGCCGTGAATGTGTCATCGGCAAATTTAGCACTATCACAATATGCCATTGCTGCTTTTCAAGAATAAAAATGTACTCTTCTAAAGTCTGATTACCATATTTTGCCTGGCTTATCCAGGAAGGGAGGGCATGGGTATTGGATTATTCATATCTCCTTTTTTTTTTGCTGTAAACTATTTCAATAAAAATATGTTCAATTCTGATAGGAGAATAAATACGATTTGGGGGATTTTGAATTTTTGGTTGTTTGTTAGTACATTCTATTCGTTTTTGGAATAACAGTGACAGCAAACGCTGAACTTTCTTAACATGTTCTCACTTTGAGAACAGCATCCAGGGTTACCCTAATCCAATGGCTTCTCTTGACCTAATTTGTTTTGCGCCATGAGATTCTATTATAAGAAACTAAATCACCGCAGTAGATTTATTCACCTTAAATAATTTAAGCTAATTGAAAAGGAACCAAACTCAAACTAAAACACTTTCTCAGGCATTCAACTTGTGCATGTCACTTAGTAATTTAAACAACCAGCTAATTACTGCAGCTTTGCAAGGAACTTGGAGCAGCGAGATGAGAACGTTCCTCTGGCTCCAGCGAACTGAAGACACAGGCAAGGAGTAGCCCTGACTCGTGAGCATTGGCATTTTTCTCATTCTTTCTCAAGACTATTTTCAAACTAATACATTTTACACCATAAGCAGCTACCTAAACATTTCATTTCTGATCACTTATTGACACTTACGACATTTCAAATCTATAAAGTGACTTGGGGAAAATGACAGTTATGGTGTTGTTATTCAAAGAGGTTGCTGTTACATCCTAATCCTAAGAAACTGAAGCTCTATAAGCTGGCTAAAATAGGAGACTCTGATTAACATTATTAGATTTTATTTATGTTCCTAACTTAAAGCAGCTAAACACTATTTTAATTAAGCCATGTTAACAGGTTCGGAAAAGTACTATTACCAATTTTCATTCACCGCTTCATCTTAAAGTGCATTTGTGAAATTAGTGATCTTTTTCTCATGAATTTATTTAATGGGACCCCTTGGTTAGTTCTTTGTATTATCTGAAATATAGGGTCTCATATGTGCAACCCTGTAAGAGTTTCAAAAGCTTTACTTGCAGTATTTTACCAAAGATCTTTCTAGTGAGAATTCAAAAAATCAAATATACTTTTATCTTAGAAGTAAAGCCTTTTGAAATATTGCTAAAGTGCCCTGTGAATAAAGACAACACACTTAAGTGGACTTCCCCCGCGTTAAACAGCATTCATCTTTTCAAAAGCAATAGCTTCTCAGGCCACACGAGCCTCCTGCATTATTCATTTCATGTGCAACCTCGGCTGGACCATAAATTGTTACTTTATCTAATCAAAGGAGACTTAACTCTACAGAAGGTCAAAGGTTTAATTTTGTGAAGTATTATCTTACGCTATGAGTTTAACTGAAAAATAGAAGAAGAAAAACAGCCAAGAAGCTGGTACTAAATGAGCCTTTATTGCCTCAGGCATTGGCCTAGTTAATAAACTTTCATTGAAGGTTTCTTTCAACTGTTACGGACAATGAGAGGGGGGAAAATCTTAAATTACAGCCATGTGTGACTTTTAGAGCAGTCATTCTTTTTTATCTCAACCTCCTTTAGCTGGGGGGGGGGGGTGAGACAAAGAGAGATTGTCTTCAGCCTCTTAACCAAAACTGTATGTTTCTAAATAGATGAAAAGGTACAGATAAACTTTGCAAGAAGCAGAGGTCGGCTTTGAACAATATAAAAAAAATACATTCTTTAGGTGTCGAATCTTCGAGAGCAATCTTTCTAGCTCACTGTTAAACTACAAAGAGAACAGAGAAAGCATGAGGTCTACCCACAACTTCCACTTTTAGACTCTCCTGCGAGGTAAAAGATAGAGCCTTATATGTCATCATTGCACAAAATCCATGCCTAGTTCAGTATTAATCAAAGGCATTGTAATTCTTATACTATCTATGAATCTTCTAACCTGTTCAGGTGGAAAAATCCCCCTTCTGTCAAATTCAGACAAACTAACAGCAAAATATTCACTTTTTATCAATAGACAATAAAAAAAATTAGGAAGATCAATTGCATCTGTCTATCTTACACTTTTTTATTTTTTAATTTATTTATTTATTAAAGATTTCTGTCTCTGCCCCGTACCGCCTCCCATTTCCCTCCCCCTCCCCCAATCAAGTCCCCTTCCCTCATCAGCCCAAAGAGCAATCAGGGTTCCCTGCCCTGTGGGAAGTCCAAGGACCACCCACCTCCATCCAGGTGAGCATCCAAACTGCCTAGGCTCCCACAAAGCCAGTACGTGCAGTAGGATCAAAAACCCATTGCCATTGTTCTTGAGGTCTCAGTAGTCCTCATTGTCTGCTATGTTCATCGAGTCCGGTTTTATCCCAGGCTTTTTCAGACCCAGGCCAGCTGGCCTTGGTGAGTTCCCAATAGAACATCCCTATTGTCTCTATCTTACACTTTTATCCAATGATCTCTCTGCACTTTTGTGTTTAGCATTTTCTGGAGGAGACATTAAGCCAAGTTCTTATGAACAATGGTAGATATCCTCGTTTCTTTATCCAGAGGCACTTTGTAACTGTGGCCAAAGGAAGAAACAGTGTTCTCCTCAACTTTTAGTCTATTCTGGAATACAAAAGAAGGGTTAAAGAAACATACCTGCACCAGGTCTCATTCCCAGACCCCAAATGATATTCACCCTCTTTCCACCAAGGAGTGCTCTACAGAAATGACATGTTACTTTATGCCAAGGACATGTCTTCAGGACAGTCTTTGGTCATCTAACCTGAGCAGCATGGCAGCTTACTCTAGCAGCAGCAGGTGAATCCAGGCCCAGGCTCCCTGCTGAGAGCGCCTTTCCACACAGGTGGGGGCATTAAGCCTTATTGCACCCAAGAGAGAGGCATGGGAGCATATCAGCTCTTGTGCTTCTTTCCTGTATTTACTTAAGAGCACAAAGACATCTGAGGAGGAGTAAACAACAGAGACTCAAGACAATCGAACTTTTATGAGAAGGGGAAATGGTCAAGCACTCTGTATAATAGGAGGAACCCAAATTTAGAATTTCTCGTCACAGTTAAATCTGGGTAAAAGAATCTGAAGTAAATTGCGACAATTGGTTGTCATCAGTGGAAAACCAGGCTTTGAGAAGCAAGCAGTAGGCTTGCCAATGCCAAATATCCATAACGTGCTACGTTAGTGTTGCAGGAGAAAGCGTGTTGAGAACGATTGGTAGCATGAATAATTTTGCTTTGGTTCTGTTTTGCTTACTTTTTTTTTTTCTGCCTAACTTGTACACATGCCTTTGGTCAGTGAGTGCTGTAAGAAAAGGGGGAAGTGTGAAAAAGCATGGCTACTTCCTAAAAAGGAAACACAACACTGTTTAAATATAGTTTTATGCATGCATTTGTAGCTGTATACGATTTGTTAAAAAACAAGGATAGTCATGCTTCAAAGTGACCGTTCTTTTCTCATTTATTTATTATTATTCTTTTAGAGAAAATGGTTGATGCACATTAGAAAATGACCTAGAGGGCCGAGAAGCCTGGGAGAGGGGGAAAAAAAAAAAAACCTCAGGTATCTCAAATTTAATTCCTTCTTCCATTAATCAAAGTTTTATGAGTTCGGGAAAGTTATGCTAGAGAGCATGTGGAGGATAGGAAACAACCCAGATCAAGGGAATTCAACGGATTTATTAAACGTGCAGACAGTAACTCAGGCTGGTGTTTTAGCAGGGATGACTCGATTCATTAATTGTAGCTTTGTGAAACTCTAAAATGCTCAAGGATCGTGCTCACGCCTGCAATGCAGCAATGCAGCAAAATACAATCTTTCAACCACCACGGGCCTTGTTGTTGTTTTTTTTTTAACCTAATCCACAGCTTGACACTGATCCTATGGTAAAGGAAGACAGTTTTTGATTGAAAATAATATCTAAACATTGCTGCGCTAGCCTCGTGGCCTAACAGAATATAGTGTTTCTGAAACTCGGGAAATTCAGGTTGGGAAGCAAACTCATCCTCTCAGCTGTGGCTTGAAAGGTTTTCAAAAAAATATCCTTTGGGCTGGAATAATCTTTTTTTCTGCTTCACAGAGGAAAGAAAAAGTAACACTTCAGTCATGCAGGTTTTTTTTTTTTTTTTTTTTCATGCAGTGACTCAGTCAAAGGAAATCGTATTTGGCTCCAAACTTGAGGACAACAGCACAGCACAGATCAACACAGAAGCTCACTTCACATTCAACAACAGAGACTTCACAAGTCTTACTTTATCTAATGTACCTCAATTTGCAATGATCAAAACGTCACACTGGAACGTTTCTGGAAGTGGGGACTAAAAGCTGGAGGCATGGCTCAGCAGTTAGGAGCACTGATCACTCTTAGAGGACTTGCAGTTGAGCCCCAGGCCCCACATCAGGCAAACCTCTGCCACCTGTTCCTCTAGCTCCAGAGGGAATCCAACAACTCTGGCCTCGGCCAGCACCTGCACCCAAATGCACATACCAACACACATACCTATATAAAATGATTTTTTTTAAATTGTTAAATAGAGAATATTATCTAAGTACTCACTGATAGCAATAAACACACTCATTCGGTGTAAATGCCATTGCAATAACTACTTTTCATAGCATATTCTCATGAAGTCCCCTAGCCAAAGAAATTACTGAACATCAGTATTCAGGGACATAGAAGAAATTGTGAAAATTATAAAAATCAAAGGGTGCTGGTGATGGGAAAGCATTGCATAGGCTTGAATCGATAATCAATCCAGGCATATATGTTTAGATACCATGCTTAAAATAGTTAAAGAAAAAGTATCGTCTGATGGCTCTCTTCTGACTTACTCAGTGAATGTATAAGCATGGTAAGAATGACAATTGGGGGAGCTGGAGAGATGGCTCAGAGGTTAAGAGCACTGGGCTGCTCTTCCAGAGGTCCTGAGATCAATTCCCAGCAACCACATGGTGGCTCACAACCATCTGTAATGAGATCTGACATCCTCCTCTGGCATGCAGGGATACATTGAGGCAGAATGTTGTATACATAATAAATAAATAAATCTTTTTTAAAAAAAAAGAATGACAATTGGCTAAACTCCTAAATATCATGAACAATATCACATCTCAGTCTTGATATTTTTTTATCAGTACCTTACAAAGCATAAAAAACACTTGGGAGAGTGGGGAGGTGGAAAATAAATAATAAAAATTCTCAAATTAAATAGTATCATTTTGGGGAGACAGGGAGAGTTGTCTTAGCATCGAAAGGTTTGAAGTGCACAATCCAGGCTAAATAAGTCTTTGCTTCAAGAGGCTAGAATTCATGTTTACACCATATTTTCTTTGTGCTCTGCGGGACATAACCCTATGCTACCAAGTTGGATGCAACATCCAGAGATGAGGACATAATCATTCTTTATGTTTAATTTCTACTTCAAAGGATATTTTCCCAGGTGAGGTCCAAAAGTTCCTCTCTTAAGATGTCTGGGCTGTAGTCAATTTATCTGACAGGAAAGGATGAGAAGTAAGCTAGAACAAAAAGTATCAAATCCTATGAAGAAAAATAAACCCTTACTGTAGAATAAAAGAATATAGCATTAACCAATATCCTGTAAAATAGCTAAAATTACTTTGCCATTGAAAATAGTCCGACATTTTCAGGCGTATGCCTTCTGCCAAGGTTAGGTGATGGATAATGTGTGTCTTTTAGCTCAGAAGATATTTTTCTCCAGTTACTTCTCAGAAAGAAAATTTTGTTGTATTTTTCAAATAATGGCTTCATAAGTCTGTGTAGTGACCTTGATATTTACATTTAGAGCCACCAGAAGAGAAATATAAAATGACACTCAAAGCTTTATTTCCTTTTTTGTCTAACTGGAGATATTTATAGAAAGAGTAATATTCCTACAAAATATATAAAATAATTTACCAAGACTCTACTTTCTGAAGCTGTTCATACTATTTCAGTAATTATCCAATTATCATTTGATTACCAGATAATTAAATATGCACAGGACAAGGAAATCTGAACACCAAGGTCATTTTTGAACATCAACCAAACATCTAAATATGTACATGTGTTTATTGTCATGTCGGTGTTGTTTGATCTCTTCATAGATACTGTTAATAAAACAAAAACTAATAGCTTTTTAAGAGTTTAAATATTGAAAACAGTTGTAGGAAGGCATGAAGTTACGTGTGTCTTCTTGAAGTTATGTTTATGATCAGAGATTAGTGATGCTCACAGTCTTCATCAGAGAAGCTGCTGAGTACTGTGGACAGGGGTTAATTGAGAGTCGCTTCACTGGTCAAAGCACAAAGAATAAATGACTGTGGGGCACAAGGTCTTAAGTGCAATATCTGTATCACCCATTCAAATGGCCAAGGAAATTTCAAAGGAAGGGAAAGAACATAAACAGCTGAAGGATGGGAAGAAGTGCAGTGAAGCAGTCTTTGGCCATTGCACTCATGAAGTCCCTGCATCTACAGCTACAAGACTTGAACAAGACTAGGCCAATCACTGTTTGATCATGGATCCAGAACATGCCAACAAGGCTCAACTACTTCCTAAAAGAATATTGACAATTAATCATTTCTGGAAGATGGTGGTCATTTTCTTCAATGGTATAACCTCTGGTAAATTTCTGAGATCTGGAGCTCTGCACCCATGTTTACATAAGCAAACACAATTAAGTTTATATATACAGAAAAAGTCTTAAGGAGAAGAAAGCTTGAATTGGATAGAGAAGGGGGATGAGAGACTAATGGGGATGAAATGGCTGAAAATGTGGTTGAAAATGACTGAAATTCATAATATACACTTATGAAATTGTCAAGGAAAGTAAAACAAAGGATAAATAGCCTGAAGTAACAGAAACTGGACAAGTATACATACAAAGTCTGATATTAAAGTTCCAAACTTTTTCTTTTACAGTGAGATAAATCTGTATGATCTGCCCACTTTTGCTAACATTCTCACAATATAGGTTATGGTACATGGTTCTCACAACAGAGAGGAGAACATTAAATAGCATAGAAAGACCTGAAGGACACAGGTTTTGTTTATGCTGGTGGTAATAAAAAATGTGTGTATGTAAAAATGCATATGCATATGTGTGTAGTGTGTATGGGCATGAATATAGTTTCTTATTGGGTTAATAAAAACCTAATTTTTATTTTGTATCTTAAAAATAAACCTCTCTGTCTCTCTCTCTGCCTCTCTCTCTGTCTCTCTGTCTCTCTCTCTCTCTCTCTCTCTACACACACACACACACACACACACACACACACACACACACACTCCACAAATTACCAGCCTGAGAAACACACTACCAGAGTCCAAGGTGAGAAGAGGAGATCAGAAGAATCTTTCACCAGTGTCACAGGATAACTGAACCAAAAATTGAATATAAAAGGTTCTGAGACAAAATAGAGGCAGTAAGAACAACCAATAAAAGCAGCATGTACCTTCAATTCATTTTTGGAAATGACAAGAAAATTTTGCTGAGGTAAACATTTGCTAAGTTGCTGAAGACTTGAATACACAGGTAAGAAAAAAGGAGAACAGAGCGGACAATGAGGACTACTGAGAACTCAAGAACAATGGCAATGGGTTCTTTGATCCTACTGCACGTACTGGCTTTGTGGGAGCCTAGGCAATTTGGATGCTCACCTTACTAGACCTGGATGGAGGTGGGTGGTCCTTGGACTTCCCACAGGGCCGGGAACCCTGATGGCTCTTTGGGCTGACGAGGGAGGGGGACTTAAGTGTGGGCGGGGAAGAGACAGAAATCTTTAATAAATAAATAAATAAATAAAAAGAAAAAAGAGATAATATTTGAGAATGGATATTAAAACTGACAAAAAGAAAAGAATAATTCAGAAGAGAAAGCATCAAAAGAGAGATGAAGGAGGAAGCCTCTTCAACAAACTTACTCTCTGTGAGCAAGTTTTGGCATCATTTGAAATCATTCACTCTTAACCGAGGTAGAAGTAAATAAGCTAATTCAATTCAAATGGCTTAATTCGTTTTAAAGGATTGAATTGATGAGGAATTGAGAGTGATTAAATTAAGATTCAATTTCATTAATAATTCTGTAAGAATGCAAATAAAGCAAGAATATAGAAGACTGCATGTTCTTGAATATGAGCTGTGAGCATCACAAAGCTCTGAATATACAGTGTAAATATTTGAAATGTTATTTGGCAGAATGCATCNCATAAACACTGATGCTGAGGTGTCCAGTAGCCGAAGGACATGTATAATGTTTTATTCAAAGTTAAGTTTCTACAGCTTTTCTTTAAATACACTACTCAGCCTGAAAATAAATGACACCTGGTAAATTTTACATGAATTTCTGGTATTTAGTTAGTATATGTCGTGCTAGGTTCTATCACTATTTTGATATGACATAGTCATCTAATGTTTGCATAAATTGCAAAAAGTACACAAAAGATCAGTGATTGCCACCACCCCCCCCCCTCCCGAGAGGCAGCAACACAAACCAAAGAGAAATTCAGTCCAGGTAAACAGGAAAGAAAACTGAGAGCAGAGTGAAAGAAACTGTCTTCCCCAGGGCAGTGGGTACCAATTGTGCATCCAATACCAAATGGTCATTTCTGAAAACATATATGGGCAAGAGATATACAAACTGATCAGATTGTATGAACTACAGCCTGCTCAGTTCATATATCACTTGTTTGTGTGTGTGTGTGTGTGTGTGTGTGTGAGAGAGAGAGAGAGAGAGAGAGAGAGAGAGAGAGAGAGAGAGAGAGAGAGAGAGAGAGAGAGTATGTAACGACTAAAGAAAAAGAGGCTATGAATTTGAAAGCGAGGAAAGGGTCACTCACTTCTAGCACCACAAGCTTCTGCAAGTTCTAAAGGCAACAGACCTGTATTTACAAAGGAATCAAAGGCAATTTGAGCGAAGGGTGACAGAATAGCCTCAGCCATGTGACGTGTGACAGCTAGTGCTTCAATGCCAGCGCCAGTCCCTCACCTGTCACTTCCTTACCTCTCAGGACGCTTTTGCACTGTGCACACACAGACTAGGCAGAATCTTGCCCCTGTGACAATGGCTGCATCCCACACCTACCGATTCCATAACCATAGCGTCCTGTGGTTATAATCATTTTCTCACTGTGTTCCTGGGTCCTGATGTGGTCAAAATACAAGAACATTAAAGTAGAAACAACAAAACCTCAGTTTAAGTGTCTCTCTGTACAAATGCTTCCTATTTATCAGCCTATATATGCCAAATATTTACTTGAAAGGACAGCATTTCTGAAGTATTTACAATAAATGTTATTCTGTTAGAGTTATTTAGTGAAAAGTTTCTTAAATCACAGATTGCACTGAAATTTGGAGAAGTATGTAAAAAGTCACTATAGACATACTGCACAGGTCTGTGTTGAATAATTAAAACTTGTCAAGAGTACATCTTCCATGGACCCATCTTACACCAAAAAAAAAAAAGCAAAAGATGAAAACACACTGTGCATATATGCTTCCCACACAAAAGTGTGGGAAGAAGTATGTTAATAATTATGTACTAATTATGTTACTTACATCTGTGCTCTGAGTGAATCTGTATATGGAGACATACCTATCTCTAGAAGAAGAGGCTTGTGTAAGGACAGAAGTAACAGTCTAAAACCCTGGAGCTAATAAAAATAGACATCAGAATTAAAATGGGACAAGTTTATTCTCAAAAGTTTACACTCTTAACCTCTGTTCTTTATACAAGTCTCAGTGAACTACAACAGTGACTCCCCAGTGCAGTTGTCAGATGCAAGTGTTTAGAAATGTGCTGGAAGTTCAGAATTTTTCAACAATTGCATTTTACAAATGTGAAATTCACTACAACCACTGAGTCTGAAGAGATAATATTCCTTCACAAAATGGCCACATATGTATATACAAATATGTGTGTGTGTGTGTGTGTGTGTGTGTATGATCTGAAAATCCCCACACTGACTATATATGTGCAGTATCTCTATATTGCATGCATATGTGTGTGTGTTTGTGTGTGTATGTGTGTGTGTGCTGTGAGAGGTGATTCAGAAAAAACAACAATCATTCTGACATGATATGAAATGAGAAAATATTTATTTGAAAGGGAGCTAACTGAAGAATGAAAGATGTTGGGCTGAGAGGAAATGAAGGCTTATCTCCTGGTAAAGAAAGGCACTTACTTTGCCATTGTGTACAGACATCTGATTCATCCTGAATCCATATGTCACCATCGATTTTGTATGTGTGGAATGTGACCTCTACCGTATCTCAACTTTAAAGAAATGTTAGTGGTCCAACTCTTAGAGTTCCCCAGATTGCTCACTTGAAACAATGGGAAACAAGCTGACGGGTTTAGCCTCCTGAGAGCCGCCTTTACTGGTGGTTTCATTGGGTCTCCACCTGAAACTCCCCACACTAACGTCCACATCATGACATTGCATTTAGCATGGACTTTTATGTTAAACAAAGGAGATTTGTCTTATGGAAAGATCCTGATTCCAAGGGTAAGTCCCTCTTTGAGGCCACGGAGGTTGATGCTATTCCTTAGTCTAAACAGCACTAAGAAAAGAAATATGATGTCAATAACGACTTTCAAGTTCCTTAGTGTTCCCGAAACACAACTATCCTGAATAAGAATGCTGTTAAATTTCTCTCTCTCTTTCATTTCCTAAAATTGGTGGTGTTTGAATTTCATTCATATTCCCTAGGAAACACTGCTAATGGAAGGTCACCCCAGACTAAGTGAATCAACCAGAAGAGACAAAGTGTAAAAGGATAATTCTAGATGAGTCACAGATTTTACGAAGCATATAAAAAAGAAAGCAAAACATAAATTTTCACTGGTCACTAATTTAAAGACCTCGACACTTTTGATATATATTTCAAAGCTTGTCACTGGTGTATTCTCTAGTGTACACAATTCAAGATTCAGGGGGTTGTCCTTTGTGTGAAAGTTCACACATGCCACTCGCTTCTCATGCACTCTGGCCCAGTTGCTCTGTGTGTTTTGCCACTCTGGGACACTATATCAGTATTGGACAGGATAGGTTTGTTCGTTTCATTGTTCATTGCAAGTTCACTCCATATTCCTGCATATGATACACACTAATTGAACTTATTTATAGTAACTATTAGTGTCAGTTAGGGTAAAACTGACAGTTGGTTTTCCCTAATTTCATTACTATTTTTAAATTATCTTCAACCTACCAAACATGCATCTGAACAAAACTACTTTTCAATACGTAACTCATTCACCATGAGAAGTTAGCTAATTCATCTAAGTCTCTACGGCTACCAATTTTTCTGTTTGGTTTATATTCTCCTAAATGTGAACCTATTTCATTATTTTTTCTCTAAACTACAGGTTTCTCCATATTTCTCCTTCTCAAATATTGTTGACTATAAAGTTATAAATCTTAGGTACTTATATAGATTGTCATTCTAACTCTATTACAGGCAAATTAGAAATTCTAGAAAATTCAAAAAACTTCATTTCTAAATATTCTTGAAATATCAAGAATAGCCCTTGTACCTAGAGGTTAGGCTATGAGTTTATGCAACAAAAGATAGATGGATACATAGAAGAGATAAATAGATGACAGAAAATTGGATGATCGATAGAGACAGACAGATAGATTAGATAAATATTAATAGATGATAGATAGTGAGAGATGATAACTAATGAAAGTTAGAGACAGACAGACAGACAGACATGTAGATAGATAGATAGATAGATAGATAGATAGATAGATAGATAGATAGATAGATAGATAGATAGATGATAGATAGATCGATCACACAAAGATAGATTTAGATAGATGATAGATGACAGGTGATAAACAGATAGATTATAGAGTTACAGATAGATTATTGATAGATAAATGGTAGATGATAGATAGAGACAGATCGATAGATAAGTGGCTCAAACAATGCCTCTAAGCATCACAGTCATGGATTCGTAAGATTTTAGTTAACCAAACTCAGATTAAGATTTCCCAGTTTGTGTGAAATAGAATATACTCGATAGAATTTGTGAGAAATCTCAATGACAGGCATTGTATAGACTGAGCAGATGATATTCAGGAACATAGACATATACAAATATGCATGCAACAGCTAATGAAAATAAGTGGACATAAATTTTAAAGAGAGTAAAGACAGTTTTGTCACAGGGTTTGGAGGGAGAAAAAAAGAATAGGAGAAATCAGAGAATTATACAATCATCTCGAAAATAAAAAAAAAAAAAACGATTAAATGCCAGCTTGTACATCTCTAGAATGTCTTAGCACTTAAAACTGTGTTCACCTTGTGTGTGTGTGTGTGTATGACTTTGTGTGGATTTAATGTTTACATATGTGTGTGCATATATGTGTGGATGTGTTTTGTGTGCTTCTGCAATGGAGAGCTGTTTGAATTTTCCACAACAGAGCCCTAGAGGCAAGGAACCAAACCCTGTACTCCAGGTGTGCAGTCTCACCCCTGTCCCTGTGCCCCTTCCAATGAAGCACGAGTGACTGAGGGATGCTGGAGGAGGAAAACACATACCATAAAACATAATTAAAAATTGTGGAGGTTGCGTATGACAAGAATAGCCATAAAAAAAAAAACAGATACAAACCAGCTGGCTGGTAACAACTTCTGAGTTATAAAAATCTTAAAGCTGCAGTAAAGCACTCACTTCGATTTACATAAGCACACAGCTGACATTCCTTTTAGGTCCTCTATTGGGGATTTTTTTTTTATTATTTTTACATGTTTTAAGGCAACATAAAAAAAAAACTGTAAAAAGAAGAAATGAGTCATCTTACAAAGGATTCATTCCTGCCCTAAGACCCGACTGTAGAACTTTCATCTCAGCATTTTCCATGAATTGAATTTAGCAGACATTGGCTGTCTGATTTTATGAAGTTACTCTTCCGCTCCCCTTGTTTCTCATAACACTGATGCTCTCTCTCTCTCTCTCTCTCTCTCTCTCTCTCTCTCTCTCTCTCTCTCTCTCTCGTGATTGTCCTGCATGCATTGGAGTTATTGCTATTACATAAGGCATCTTGCTAGTCGTCACCCAAGAAACAGTAACTATGGTCTACAAGGAAAAAATAATATTTTGGTCAACCATGTCTGAACTAACTCTAATTTCCTGAAAACCTAATGATGCAGCCAGCATAGAGCAAAGCAAACATAGCGTGCTGTAGGGAATTAAAAATAAACAAAATAAAATAAAATCAATCGTACGTTGAGTGAAGTTTTGATGTATAAACGCTGGCAGCCAAAACTGCCCAGGGCACAAAATGAGCCTTGCTGTTTGATAATTTACTTGATTCACTATGTTGCTACACGCAGGGCATTTTATGCCTGACTTATATTTAATCCAGTCACCTGCTTAATATTTTAAAGCCCATAATTATATACAAGGATTTAAACGTACAACATGTTGACCTTTCAGATCTGACATACAAAATGAATTTGTGCATTTTGAGTTTTAGCCATTTAATAGTTTGTGAGGAAGAATGTGAGTAGACATTATAACAAACTATAAAAGCATTCCACTTTCATTAGGAATAATGTAAGCAAATGATTTGGGCTTATGGGACAGGAAATGACTCTTTAAATGCATCCAGAAATGTGTAGCAACAGATTCCAGGCATCACTCTGCCACTTTCCAGTTAATTTTGAACTGCTATTTTGAGACCTAGTTTCCGTGTGTGTGACATAGGATTTCATAGGGCACCATATTAAGTTGGTAAAGAATAATGGGATGTAATGCATAGGTGTTCAAATAAGTTAAGAAATTTAAAAAATGAATGTATAAGTCATATTCTTATACGTTATCTTGTTTTATCAAGTATTGTTATTAACATTTTTTGGTTCTTTAACTCATGAATATTTTAAAAACAAATCATGATATTGAAAATATTAAAATCATTCTACCCGAGATGAAAGAAACAGTAATAAATTAGATTTTAGTCGTGGGTACATTTTCAATGACATGAAAAAGTCAAGTGCCAGGGTCAATACAGAAGGACGAATTTGAAACAATTCAGAATGAATTATGGATAAAACAGTAGGAAAATGTGTATTGGACAAAATATAAACAGTGAAAACCCAAAAAGAAATATTAAATGTGTCTGTAAGTTTCCTAGTTATTTATTATAAAACTTAATAGTTCTTAAAAGAGTTATTAAGGAACAAACAATTATACACATGTGTGTATATGTTAGTTAGATCTGTTAAATCCCTAAATGTGACCCAAAATATTATAGCATTTTCCACAAAATAAAAATAATTTATGGCCTCAATACAATTTCATGTATAAACCGACAAATTAACACATCTTAAGATATAATTAACTGCACAAATTCAGTTTCAAACAACCAGTTGGTCAATATTGTACCAAAATAAGCATAAATTTACTAGCTTGGTTATTCAAAGTAAACTATGACATGAACAAGTTCTGTGGGGAACATTCTCCTTGTAATTAGATGTGTTTCTTATTTCACAGACACTAGTGAATCTTTTGTGTCTTTCTGGCTTTTGTGATTGTTGTTTTGTTTTCCCCTTTTTTGCTTTGTGTTTCATTGTTTGGCTGCCTATATAATTCATGTTTGCATTCCACTCTTAATCCTCCTGCCTCTGTCCTTGAAGGTTTAGATTACAAGCTTGCAATATAAAATATCATGGCTCCTAATGAATCCTAAGATCAGGAGTTTTCACAATAATTGCAGTGTGTTTCTTAAATATTACCCCCCCCCCCCCCGCGCCACACACCTCGGAGAATGCAGTCCAGACACTTGGTTTGCATGAATTTACCCGAGTGCACAGCTGTGCGATGGGCTGGTATCTGGATCTCGCTCCGTCCTCATGCCATTCCTGTAAGTGACGCTCATTTATCCCGCTCTGCCTTCCAGATGAACTGAGAATTAATCAGTACCTCTGCTCCATAAGCCATAGATGTGGTCATGGTCTCCACCAGAGCACCAGATTTCCCTCTCAAATTCCTCATTTCCTTAAACTAATCTTCATAAAAGGGCCTCCAATTTTTATTATCTGATCTGAAAAAAACTGTTTCCTCCCAAATCTTTCAAGGCAGAGAACCATAAAAGGGCATGATTCTGTGGATGTGCTCTAATCTGGAGAGGCTGTTATCAAAACAAGGAGATGATAAGAGCTCCTCCGAATCTGCATAGCTTGACCCAAAGGTGGAGTTAAGTGAATTGCCATATTAGCAAAGTACTCAGATGTAGAAGTCTTATTTAGGTGGAACACAACATATACACTTAAAGCTTTCCAGGAACTGGTTCATACTTTGATTTTAACTGAGAGTACCCTCAGATGATATAGTGCTTCTGTGAAGCATACACATTTGCTGCATAGTGGTTTAGGAAATAGGCTTGAAAGAGAGTTTAAATGAGGTGATATGTGTAAAACAGTATTATAGATTTAGTAACTTAACTCCAATGAATATCTAATAAATACAATCAACTATTATTGCCCTAATGATCCAAGTACTACATTAATCAGCCAGTGAGGCCCTTGACCCTTCTCTCCAAACACATTCTCTTCAATATGGTTTCCAATATTTTTCACAGACATGATTACATATATTTTGTTTATGCTTCTGGCATACAGAAGAATTTCTGGATAAATCATACTGATACAAGCCATTTTCTACCACAATGGCTATGGTAATTCCCTTAAATTTAGCTGTCTTTAAGAAGACATCTGTGCTTTTGCACAGGTCTCTTGTCATGCCAAACTGTACGTTTAATTATAGGTTTTTGAATGGCAATGTCATTCATCCTTGTAACTCATGATAAATATTTATAAAAATACTTAATCATGATTTCTAAAGTATATGCTTCACAGATGACTTGAAGTAATTATGAGTATATTTTCTTATTTATAACACATATTTGTTTCAGATTAGCTGATAATAAATTTTTAACTTATTTAGAAATTATGGAAGGGTGAATTTGTGGGCATATATATTTACATGTACATGTTTAATGAGGGAAACATTTATCAAAATTATATCTCGAAATTTTGATAATGAAGAGTATAGGCAATAATTCAAGGAGATTGCTCAGTTATTTTATTACTTTGTTACTCTAAGTAGACCAGAGTGTTCATGGAACTTAGTTTTCATTAGTATCCTTAACATTTTAAATGTAGTAAAAAAGACACACAAATACAAGTAGGAGAAAACAGGAGATAGTAGATAAAGAGGGTAGATATTTCTAGCTTAGGGAGTACCTTGTGGTTTCAAATGAAGACAAGTAGAAGTCTTTAGTAGACTTTAATTTCTTGTCAAATCTGGACAAAGGATTCAAAGTTTGACTACTAAAATAATCCATTACAATTTTTTATTGCAAAATTCAGGCTCAGAAATTCAAGATAATTGCCAGTATCTACAAGTATTTGAAGTATTTGATGGTTGAAGTTAAACAAAGACATTCTCAAGAAAGAGATTAGTTCTACAGATTCCAGTTAGACCCTCTGTAATTGTTATACTTTCAGCATCAGGCAAATAAGTATAAAGGGTTTGAATTGTGACTCAGTGATTATTGCCCTAGACCAAAACTTTTACATTTCTGGGCTGTATTTACAACACCAATACCAGAATTAGGAAGGGAAGGGGGCATGAGGAGCAGGAAGAGAAAAGAAAGAAAGAAAAGAAAGAAAGAAAGGCAGGAGAGAGGGAGGGAGGGAGAGAGAGAGGAACAAGGAAAGAAAAGAGGAAAAAATATCGAAACACATTTTTCAATACTAAAAGAAAATTATTGATAATTTATTTGGTTATTTGGTATTGATTTATGCAGCTTAAACAGCAATCTCTCAAACACATCTTTCTAGAACATGCTACTAAGGCACATATGGTTCACTATTACCAATATATTGTTTTAAATTGATAGATTTAGGTGATACACCAACTGTCAGTGTGTTAAGATTTTATTCCTAGTTATAAAGTCATAGCTGCAAATACCACGTACTATTGTAAAATAGTCTCCTGTGTAAAGTAGATTGGTGAATTCACGTCAAAAAAAATCATGATCAAACCTGGCACTTTTGTTGACAGACTTTGTAGTGAGGCCAAAGGTGTAATTAGGCCAGAAAATTACTTTCTCACCACTAGAATTGTTCCCTTCAGGTTTCGAGTTATCAGTCCAGAAAATTTCATTAAACACTAAATTCACTTTAAGACAACTGTCAAAATTAAACAGAGGTGAGTCAAGTCAAGGTCCTAATATTCAAATCTCTCATTTGGACTTTGACATACAATATAAAATAAAAGACTATCATTCTTCTATCGAGACTAAACTTCTTAAACTAAATGTTTCAAAAACAACCTGTTTCTTTAGAGAACTGGATATAGCTTATACATCATTTTCCATTTAAGTACTGCTCTAAAATATGAATGTTAGCAGAAATGCATGGTTTTCTTCAAAGCAGCATGGGTAATAAAGAGAAGGAAGGAGTAGCTCTCAATTGAAGACTTGCTGTGCTTCAATATGAATGGATTATGTAACTTTAGAGTGTCTTATTTTATTCTTTATAATAGGTTTAAAAATACCTCATGAAGAGGAGTCACATAATACAAATGATGTATGAGCTATATGCAGAGTTTGTACAATGTACTAGTCACTTCATTAATCATTTTCTTCCGGTTATTTTGACTAATTTATTAATTTGATTAATTAAATTATGTTTTTTAACAATATTATAACTGGGACTGTGTTACTCACTGAAGATATATAGTGAACAGTTTGTATAGGAATGTATAAATGCAGATAACAATTTTAAAGATATTCTTCCTTTTATGAATATTCAATAATTTAACAAATGTACATGAGGAGTTCTATGACATTTAAGTGAAGAACATGTGGGTATTAAAATGCATTTGGATTCAAAAACACTTTTCAGGAAATAGTAAGTGTTTTCATTAATAAAAAAAAAAGGTTTTTTTGTTTTGTGAAACTACGGTTTGACTGTGGCTCTTTGAAATGGCAGGATCCGTAATGTCTGTATGTATAAACAGTTGGTTCAAGATTGTCCTTTACAAGTTACACTTCTTATAAATATATTATTGGGCTTTCAAATGGGGAAGCCTATCCCTCTAAGGGGAACAGATATACGAGTGGGGTGGGGAGAAGGTAGAGGGGTTGTGAAGAGAAAAGAAAAGGGGGGACTGGGATTGATAAGTAAAAAAAAAATTTAATTGTAAATTATGTTACTTATGATGTAGTTAATACACCAGTAGAAGACAAGTATTAATGAAACAATTAGAATTATGAAACTAGCAGAGAATTTGTATAAAACTAAATAAGTTTAAATAAAAGTTTATTTAATTGTTGAAAGAAAATCCTATTGTCTTTTACATATAAAAATATCTACAATTTTGCTCATATTTAATAAGAATTGTTGTAATTAAAAGTCCCCCACTATTGGTTGCCTCTAATAGAAAAAAAAATGAAGAAAAAAATCAACACAGCACAATGTTTATTCACTTAAGAGCCTATTGTATTTCTGATTCTTATAGATAAAATACATGTGGGCAAATTTCTTATTCCTAAATTTCATTTTATTTCTAAAATTTAGGAGATTAAGTTTTAGAATCCCAGGAAAAAATATACTTCTTTGAATTTGACCCAATAACAACAATGGTCAAGACATGTTGAGGTGTTTGGCTGGTATGCCAATAGGAATTTTGAACATTTCTGTTAATAATTTTAAGAATATCAAAGGAAACAACATACAACATTCTTTAAAATAACAGTTTTTATATTTTGGAGAAAAACATATTTCTAAGATGTCTGATTTCAAGTAAGCATTTGTCCTAATCCAGATACTAGTTACCTATGGGTGATTGGTGTAGAGCTCAGTATAATTTGAAAAATTCATAGAATATTATTATGTCATGAGATCCATGCTGAGAAAGCAATTGCTATTATAAATCAAGAAGGCAACTCACATGGACAGGTCATATGGTAGTAGTTCTTCTTGGAACGATATCTTTAAATTTAATTTTTTCAATATGTAACATAAAGAGTAGGTATGATGAGATGAATTTCATGCTTAAATAAATCACAAACACCATTATATTGTGTTAGTAAGAGATTAATATATTGGAATTCAGAGTTACTTAGTTATATGTTCATCTTAATAAGCACAATTCCATGCAAATCTTCTTTAAATGATTACTCCTTGATAAAATTCCTAGGTATTTTGTTTTGGAACAAAATAAAGTAGCAGAAATTGCAAAAAACATTTACATCTTTAGTAAAAGAATGAAACACTGCAGTAAACAGATCAGTTTTGAAAATCTTACTCTGTTTCACATTTGTCAAATAGAAATTTCAATAGGAAAAATAATCACTCCAAAAACTGACAATAATATGAATATTTCACATGTTGAAATAACAGGCTACATTTATATAGACTTCTAGAATCAACCGAGTGGTACCTTTTTTAATCCTTTCACTAAATACTGTGCTTGCTAAATTCTTATCCTCATATTGTCAGGAACAAGCTTTGGAAATTAGGAAAAGTAAATGGAGAAAATCAATTTTTTTTCAA
Organism: Alexandromys fortis; assembly: GCF_014885135.2. Classification (NCBI taxonomy): domain Eukaryota; kingdom Metazoa; phylum Chordata; class Mammalia; order Rodentia; family Cricetidae; genus Alexandromys; species Alexandromys fortis. The sequence continues at coordinate 1,848,326 of NW_026067928.1, forward strand.
AAATTATTACATTTCTTAAAAAATAGTAACCTCATGGAAATGTGTTTTAATTCAATATAATGTTACATTATCAGGGCTTTTAAACTGGGGTATATTACTGTGAAATAAATAGAGATCGTAAACATGAATCTTAAGCCTCTCTATTAATTATACAAAAGTAACAGCTGGCAGAAACAGAGTTATATCAGGAGAAAATATATTAGTTTAGATAACTTCAAAATGCCAAACAAACTTATGAAGAGATAAAATGCAACTGAATAAAGATGATACCATAGACATAGGAAGAGTCCATTGTCCCAGACCTAATGTGGCCACAGAAAAGCAGCTTCTGTTCATCTGGAAAACAGCAAATGACCTGTTCTGAAACTTATCATTATAAAATCCAAGATTTCCCTGTGTAATGCTAAGCAAAATGTATTAAAATACATCAGCTGGTTTTGTTCTGCAAAGTTCAATTAAGTAGAAGTTATGTCAGATTGTATGATGGATTATTATTAAAAGAAGTGGGTTTGGAGAAGGCAGATTGATGTAGGAGTTTAAGGTTTAAAAACCTGTTTTGACTAGTACAAAAGAAATTTGTACTGATGAAATTTGTACGATGCTCATTCTGCTACTAAAATGTTATGTTGAATTACTGTTCTTGCCTGTGAGGTCTAAGCAAAGCCAATGTTATTCAAGGTCACTTAGCTGCAAAGTGACAAGGAAGAGATAACCAGCCACGCTTTATGGTTCCAAGTTAGGAGCTACATACATCACATTCATAAAGGTATGAGAAAATGACTTGAAAATTTGAAAAAAAAAATACTGGCGAAAGAAATAAAATTCTAAAAATATCAATGTTTCAGTCAATGTACATTTAGTCAGTGAGAAGCCGAAAGGTTCCTTGAATCTTCAGACATTGACTGCTCTTGAAACTCGGCATTTCCAGTTGAAAGTAAGGTCAGAATAATTTTTAATGAAGTTCAGATTATTACATTTAAATTTGGTTATGTGTGTGCTTCTTCGTGTCATGTCAATAGTTAACTCTTCCTCTTAGCAGAAACTCACAAGTGTGGACTACTTCAAGGCCAGAAGTGAAGGCCAGAGTGGTCAGAAGAAAAGCCGTTAAATATAAAAAGAAGTTTATGGTAAATTCAATATTCTCAATTTTACAAATAAGCTAAATATATCATCTATAAATATATCATCTATAAAGATATCAGCAAAAAGAAATATGATTACTTTAAAAACATAAAGTGTTCATAGGAAACATAGTTTAAAACTTTACTTCAGTTTTTATGTAATATTGATTAGTATAATATAGTTTAAAGTTTTGAAAATATATACTGTGTAGCGAGAAAGCTAGAATATGAGTTAGGGAATAAAAATCCAAGAAAAACGTAGTCCAGGTTGACTTTAAACTTGGTTTTTATTGATGTTGACTTTACTTCCTCCTCCTACCTTAATCTATTAATTACTGTCATGCCTGATTTACTCAGCACTGACCACTGAACTCAGGGTTTTCTGATTGTTTTGCAAGAACACTGCAAACTCACCATAACCTAACCTCCTTCTTAATAAAGTAGGGACTTCACATTTCCCCAAGAAAAATGATGGGAGCTGAATTTAATGCCTGGTGATCAGGAAAGAAGACCTTTGTTTTTGTTTTAATGCCTTTAGTAGTGTATAAGACAGCTTAAACGATAAATAAGAAACCTTTGATAAATGACTTTCTACCCTAATGTTGATTATCAAATGTTTCGTTCAAAAGAAACAACTACATTTTTTATAGTAATGCACTCTATTGATAGAAAAGTTCTTTGTTTGACCTTTCATTGTGCTGCAGATGGACCCTAGACTTTGAGCACAATAGGCAAGCTCTTTCTTGTGGAAACCAATAAAACTCTTGGTATCTTGACAGGCTGAAACTTCAATCTATTGATCAAACATTTATCCTCTGAATACTACAGTTCTACTCTATCATGCAGGATAAGTTTTCTTAACACTAAACATCACCATTTCTGAATTCATTGAATCTAGATGATACCTTAATATTCAACAGTTGATTAGTATCTTAGTACATGTCTGAGTTCCATGTCAACATCTAATATTCCAGTTGTCACTAGAAGTGATGGAAAATATTATATTGCTGCTTCCTTTTATGTAAATATCATATTCCTGTTTATAAAGTTGAGATTTAACAGCAAATTTTCAAAGTTCTGTTGGGGTGATGATACCTATGATTACAGAGACAACAGAAGCATCTCGATGTTTTTAACATAGGATGTTTTCTAATCAACTCAAATTCATTCATTAATAAGGCAACAATCAGTTTGAGTACAAAACACAAATATTTATTAAGTCTCTGATCTCTTTGCTTTTTCACATCCTCTAAATTGTTTTGATAATATTGTTCTTGTCAGTTACCTCTCCTACCTCCTTTCAATGACAGGCTAAAACCTAGAAACATACTTAGAAAGTTGGGAGGCAATAAAACAAAGCTCCTATTTGCTTTGGTTTAGTCCACAGACCCAGCCTACAGCAAGTTAATCAAGGGAGGGAGCTGAGGTTTTAAAGTTCATCTCAAAGGGGACACGATATCAAAGAGACACCGAACAAACGAGACTGTCAACACTGTTTTACACAACTTTTGTTCTATCAGATCAAACCATAACTATAGCAGACTTGGCTGGTTTTTCTAAATGAACAGATAGCTGTGTCTATCTCTTCCCTAGTTTATATGAGGAGGGGTGAACCAGAATTATGACATAACCAATAGTCAACAAGTTCTAGTGAGCAGTACATGAGAACATGCTACATACCGCATCAGGTATGGGTCAGCATACGAAAAATCCTAACAAAAGATGGCTACTCTACAAACATCCAGTTACCTATATAACAACCAGTCATAATCAAACTTAATTAAAAATTACATTTGCCTCCAAAGCTACAGAGAAACCCTGTCTAGAAAAACAAAAATAAAAAAATTATATTTGCTTTTTAGTATTTTTATATTTATTTATTGTTTGGGTCTGTGTGCCGATGCAGAAGTGTGGTTGTCAGATGATAGCTGTTGGAAGCTGATCCTTTCCATCCATCATGTAAGTTCCAGAGATCATCAGGTCCACAGAGTTGCCAGTAAATCCATAACCCACTGAGCATTCCATTCAGTCCCATTTTGTTTGCTTTCCATGCTGAGGACTGAACTCAGAGTTTTGGAATGCTAGGCAAAGGCTCCAGTCTGAACTAAATCTGGAGTCTAATTTTCATGATGCAAATGCATTTTCTTTATCAAAAGAGGCATTGAGATACCAAAAAAGGAAGCAAACATGGCTAAGAATTAGCCAGATTAAAGACTAAAGCCTAGGAATGTATCAAGAAAGAAGCATAATCAGATTATCATTTTTAGTGTTGTCTAATGAGATATGGACTTAAGAGAAACTTAGAAGAGAAAATAAATTAGAGAAGAAAGGACTTTAATTACCTTCTAATTTAAGTGGATGAGTAGCCTGTCCAGAACTCTAGTAACATATATTATATGTGGTAATTTAATTAAACCTAAAAATAACAGATCTCTGAAATTCAGAAAAATATATCATGAATATCTCTGCTAGGAACAGAGTCAGAGTTTACTATGATTTGGCCATAGTACTCAGTTATGAGGATTATATACTTTTAAAAATTCAGAAATGGTGACATATGTAATCAGTCAAGTGCTAGCTGTACAAACCTGAGGACCCAAGGTAGATCTCCAGAATCCATATTAAAAATCTCTGTATAGTGAACTCATATATCATCAAAACACCAGGCATAGAGAAACAAGCATTTTCCTGGGCTTGTTAGCCAGTCAACATCATATACTTTGACTAGTTCAAGTCAGTGAGATATCTTGACTTTGAAAAATCAAGTAGAAAATGCCTTAAAAAGCAACTATAAGTTGTCCACATGAACACACACACATCTTGATGTATATAGGCATGGGTCTCACACAAGAACATGCACACAGAATATAATTAGCAAGCAGATGTATTTATATTATTCCTCATACCAAAACTGTATTTATATTTAACAAAATTCCAAGTTAGATTTTATTCAAATGTATGAATGAAGTTAGTTCTAAGTCAAAACACTAGGGGTACAATGAAATTTATAATCCATTAAGATCATTTAGCATGGTGAAAATATAGTTATACTCAAAATAAACAGTAATTATGAAGTCTAATATGTTATTTCTGTAACTAACACACAAATAAAGTTTATCAGTTTTTCATGCTTGTATGTAGCCATCATAAGCTATGAATAAAAACAAATATTTTCTTTTATGTACTTGGTATACCTCTGTTTGTACTCTAAACTCTAAATATTTAATATAGAGACTATGTGTGTTTAGTGGAACTTAAAAAGCTATATTAACACACTACAGCTTCAGTTTGTAACTGTGAGGCATAATAATTCCTCACAGAAATCCTTCACTAAACATTTATTAGCAATATTCACTGAACAAATATTTATTTTGAGTCTCTGCCCTATGCCAGGCAATATTCTCCATCTAGGGATATTTCAGTGAGCAAAAATGGCCAGAATCTTTTTGTATACATTTAGTGTGTCCATCTGAGACACATAATTGACGTCTCACCATTTCCCTGCAGAAAGACTTACTGGGTATAAGGAACTGACAGCAGCCCCTTAAATTATATTCCTAGGACCCTGAAATATCCTACTTTAAATGAAAAAAAATGTGCATGTTGATGTTTACGATGCTTACATAGAGAGATTCTCATAAGTACCTTACAAGACAGGGGCAATAGAGATAGTTCAGGTACATACAGGGTCACAGGGTACTGTGTGTGTCTGTGTCTCTGTGTGTCTCTCTGTATTGTGAAGAGAGACAGAGGAAAGAGAGAGAGGGAGAGGGAGAGGGAGAGGGAGAGAGAGAGAGAGAGAGAGAGAGAGAGAGAGAGACCAGAGACAAGGACACAAAGTGGTGTAAAGCAACTCTACCCCAAGTAGTACCAGCAGCTAAGGAACATTTCTCCTCTGAAACCTCAGGAGGATACTGGCCCTGATACTGAATCTGAACTCTTGGTCTCCAAACCTTGAGAAAAAAGTTCAGTTCTTCACCACCAAACTTGTAGTACTTAGTGCGAGCAGTCTCAGAAAAGGAATGGAGTTTTCTTCTTCAGTTTTAAAACTTTCGTAAGATACAAGGTGGTCCAGTGTTCACACCAGTCCACCATAAATGCAGCAAAGAAGACAAATTGATCATTTTTCCTCCCATGAACCTAAAGGAGGTCCTCTATCATGGGATATTTGATATTCTTGAGGGATCCACTCAGTTTTTCTACACAAGAACACAGAAGTCACATTTATACTATGCTGTGCTAAAGTGAGCATTCCGAGAAGTTCATATCATGATCACTTTTTAAGCAAGGCACTCAAAGGGAGGAGTCAGACTGAACAAGGTTATTATATTTTTCAGCATAGAGAGAAGATTCAGCTGTTTCAGAAGGCAGAATGAGAATGTTAAATGTCCTTAAATTGCTACAGGTGCCAACTTTCCGACAAGAGTAGTTTGGGTGTTTCTGCTCATCATTAATATCACCTAGAAAAAATAATATCACCTCAAAAATAAGTTTTAGTGTCATTTCTTCATACAAAAAAAGTTTGCCTTTAAAACTGTTATTGTGGGTTTGTTTGGTTTGTTTTGATTTTAAGATATGAATGTTTCAATTTTATTAACCATTGTGTAATACTGTCCATGGTCTAGAAATTTATAAAAATTTAATAATTTGCAAGGTAGAAATTCTTACCTTCAGGCATAGTGTATTGTACTGTGTGTGTTATAATCTTTTTCTTTCTGAATATGTTACCTATGAATCTGCGAAGTCATAATTAGAGTAAAGCAATGTCCAAGTAGTAAATTATGAATCAATCATTTAATTTGAGTATATTTGCAAAGAGCAGATATTGAATAGCATTTCTTTTAATATCAAATACAAGTGTTGGGTATTCATACGCTATTACTGAATACGGATATGGAAGTTATATTTCAAAAGGAGTTTGCATTTTGACCTAAATAAGAAATCAGGAAGTTGGCTGAATATACTCTCCAAATTGCACTTCTGGCACAAAGAAAGGAGTATTCTAAATTCCTAAACATCCTTTCCTTAATTGCATAATAGACATGATTCTCTAAAAAGTCTGAATGCTATTAGAGCTCTGTTGCTAGGATGAATTTATTCCAAACTGGTGCATAATTCAAAAATGATTTATGGCAAGCGCTCAACAGGATAAATGCTGTGACCACTGCAGGAGGTGTGTTGCCTTGTGAGATTCTACAAAAAGGCTTCTTCTTTCATGAGCTGCAACTTCAAGTTACATTTTGTCATAGCCATAATGTCTAGAAATCAGGACCACCTACCCATGTCCTCTCCTAAAGTTACACAAAACTTACTCCACCAAAGATAATTATAAACAAGTAAAAATAGCACAGATAATGTCATGGAGTTTCTAATTTCAAAAATGGTATATATCTCACTCTTTTGATTATAAATATTTGAGTTATTAATGTTTTAAACTATATAATCATTTGTTCTGAAAAAACAGCTTCTTTTATATTCTGACATCAGTTATTAAAACTAAAAGTAATTGAGTGACCAGTAATAAATTTATAAATATTTATAAAATTATCAAACCTAGTAAATCTTATTTTCACAGGACCAGGCTAGATGAAATTTCAGTGTTTTAAAAAGTTAAAAATGAATTCTATGGATACAACAGACGAGTGCTCAAGAATAATCTAAGGACTTGAATCTCAGGACGTGAAAATCAGCAGATTTTCTATTGGAATTTTTCTACTTATTTTGAGGTTGGTACATTTGTACTTTGGAAGGTGTATTCATGTCTGAGACATGCTATCCTTATCTTTCAATATAGAAATTTTAGAACTCCAGTTTATAGGATAGAAAATAATATGCTCCCATATATGATCCTATATTTGATAAAAACAAATTCCTTCTAGGGAAAAAAAGTGTGTAAACAGGTAATTAAATCATCTATTATAAGGTAACTCCATTGGAGAACAACATTCACAGCCTGGTGAGCTTAAATCTTAAGACCACTGTCTAAGAGATGGAAACAGGTGAGTAAGATTATAGCAAGCAAATCAAACTATTCACAGCCCTTACAGAAGCTGCTTAACTCTATTAGATTCCCAACCTCCTCCTATTTACCCTCCTCATGAAACATCCCCCACCTTTTCAGTGCAATGTTTAGTAAACTTGACGAAAATCCAGGTTTATGGTTTCATAATACATTGCGAAGAACAAAGAGGCAAAAGGCATGACTCAAGAGAATGGCACCACAACTGAAATGCATAAAATGATCTAACTTGAAAGATGAATGTCTAATGATGAGCCAAGTTGGAACTACCTTCCATGTCTCTTTTCCATCAATATTCTGTAATGTGTATGATGGGAAGACTTCTCAAGGGCAGCATGATGTTTGATATCTGGGTCGAAGTATACAGACTTATTTTATTCACTTCAGTTACTGCAAAGTGATTTTATGATGTCATGTGAGTGTTGCTCCATTGAGATTTTTGAAGGCATCATCTATTTTAAATATTGCTTTCATCGATAAGTGTGTGTTACCTTTGCCTTTACAATTAAGGCAAAATTAGAACCAGATCTTGAATATTTTTAAATGAGTAAAATGTGCAATTGGATTCTGTGATTGGGTAACTTTTTAAAAGCAATAGAAGCCTATCAAATATAGAAAAATATTCATGTGGTTAATTAGAAAAATCCATGTGAAATCATGGATATCACATGTGCTCGGATCTTTTGCTCATCACACTTGAATGTTTCAGCTATTAAATATACCAAAAGTTTAATTTTGCATATGGCCTAAAAGGCAACAAAAATTTCAAAGAACAGTGAGGCGATTAATTTTATCAGCCTGACTAGATGGAAAGACACCTACAGCAGGGAAGCATAATTGTGCCTTAGTCTGTGAAGGTATCTCCAGGTCTGACACTGCAGACTACATTAGTGGCAGAAGAAAAACTGTGCCCCATCCAACATACTGGGGCCTGAATTTGGGACCAGGTTTAAGAGAAGATTTCATCAAAAATGATTAAGCTCTGTCTTGTTTCTCTGCTTCCAAGCTACCACCAGGAAGTGAGCAACTCTTTCTCCTAACCTCCCCCCATGATGCTCTAAATTCAGCTGCCCCAGAACCAGCAGGCCATATATCTGACTGAAACTGTAAGACAAAATAAATACTTTCTTCTAAGTAGCTTTTCTAGGGCATTTGTCCCAACAACAAGAGAAAAAAAAAGTGATTGGCAAAAGAACATTTGATCAACTACTTAAACCTGAATTGCTCAAGCTTCAATGAATGTTACCAATTCCTTTTTCTTTTCTTTTCTTTTTTCTTTTCTTTTTTTTGGTTTTTCGAGACAGGGTTTCTCTGTGGTTTTGGAGCCTGTCCTGGAACTAGCTCTTGTAGACCAGGCTGGTCTCAAACTCACAGAGATCTGCCTGCCTCTGCCTCCCTAGTGCTGGGATTAAAGGTGTGCGCCACCACCGCCCGGCTACCAATTCCTTTTTCAAATGTCAAATTTGAGTTTAGAATTTTGGGCAGTGGGATTCAGTAGGATGAGAAGCAAATAAACTAAACAAATGGCAATGATAATACTTGGCTGACAACTAGGTCACTTTTTGCTATTAATATATGTCTTCTACATATAATTTTAATTATTTGGAGTCTAAATGATTTCTCAGTGGATTAGGAGTGTTTGCTGTACAAATAGTTGGATCTAAGTTTAAAGCCCAACACACACACAGAAGTTAGATGTGGTGAATGGGACATAAGGAAGAATGGCCTTGCCGACTGTCTACTTAGCTCAAGGTTCAGTGAAAGACTGTCAAAAGATTATGGCAGAAAGTTATATAATTTGACACCAAATGTCATCATTTTGCCTACACACACACACACACACACACACACACACACACCTGCAACCACAAATGCACCTTTATCATTCACACAAACTTAACATCATATTTACATATATACATTTATTTATACAGACAGTAAAAAAAAAGGAACTTTTTGGAACACTGATAAGAACAGTACTAAATATAGCAATAGGATAAAACCAAGCAGAAATGATACTTGATAAATATTCACAAAATTGAGTTTCAGGTATTGATATAAAAAATTAATGTGAATTAAGTTCAAGGAATTTTAACCCAACAACTCAATGTGACCAGATGTCAATGAATACATTAAAACATAGAAAAGGAAAATGTTGAAAAGAAGAAGACAATGCTGATAGACGTTCAGAAAAAAAAAAAAAACTATTTAGCTTTAGTCGGTGGCAAACACTTCTAACTCAACACTTCTGGAGGATGAGGCAGAAGGATTTTAAGTTGGGGCCAGTTGTGCTATGTCTGAAGGAAAAAGGAACTGTCTTTTGGTCAAGAGATATCTGGTGTTGTAGCTGTGTTGCACAATGTATGTATCTCCTCCTTAAGCAAGAGAGATAAATGTTATATAATTTAACCATTATGTTCATCTGTGCAAAGCTCTGGCTCTTTCCTGGTGAGAGTCAAAAGTGGGCACAGACATAGAAACAACCATGAAAGACTTAACAAGCACCTCCAAGTGACGTAAATCAGATGAGCCATGTTTTGGTGTGAGCTATCATCACTTAGGATGCATCAATGTGCATGTGCTCTCTCCAATGTGCTTTCACCTACATGTCATCAAAAGTCTTAAAAACCTTCCTTTCAATGATTCTATGTAAATGTGTTTGCTTGAAAAATAATTGCATTTTGTTTTTTTTTCTTTTTGCTTCCGTATCTGTGTATTCCTGAATTATTTTGGAGTGAAAATTGTTCTAAATCTAAGCAAGAGGGTTTGACTAATTTACATATACCTCTCAGCAATTGACCTTGGGAAGTTACTGGTACTTCCTGAGCTTCTAATTTTCAGTTTAAAAAAAAACAAAAACTCTAGGACTAGTAATTTTTGTTGCATGAGATTTGGTGGGGGGGGGTAATTCAAATGACTTTTAGCACTTTAATCAATTAATCTCATGTCATTTTATTTTTGCAAAGGAAATTATAGTAATCATGATGCGATTTTCAAATAACCCCTTATCAGAATATTACCTCAGTGTTTGCAAAACGAAGCCAAAACATGTAAATGCCATTTCAATGATGGCTATGTGTAAAATCTGTAATATTGGTTGATATTTAATGTTTTGCCCCATATAATGACACTCTTACCTGTTGGTGGAATTATTCCAGGAGACATGAGGCCCGGGACAGAATGCGGCATGATATGAGAGTTCTCTGGGGAGGTGACACTTTGAGTCCTCTTAGGAGGCCTTCCAGGTCTGGAACTGAGACAAACAAACAAAAAATTTTACAATTAAGCTGTTGTCTGACACATCATTTCAAAGTTGTTTCAAGTGGTAACACGGACTGTAAATAAATTTGTTTCAAGGACGGTTGCTTTTGCAGTTAGATGTAATAGACTTCCATCACTAATTAGATTACATGCTGAATTCATTTTCCTCATTGAAGATCAGCCACTCCTGATGCATAATTCATAGCCTGTACCTCGTTACCTGCTTCTTCATATTAATATCTATACACAGTTTGAATTGCCTCGTTTGCATATGCTGAAGTTCTGCATTCAGCCTTCAGCGCGAAAATTATGCACTAACTTGTAATAATTATTACAGTCAGCCTGCTATTGATTTATGAGACTTTTAAAAACCAAATATGTGTAGTACTTGTAATGAATGATATTTTAAGGTTCTTCAGGAAATTAAAAGGCAATGGCTGCCTAAGGAAATGTTCTGCTTGTTTGATTTAATACTACAGTTAGCTGGGAGGTGGAAGGAAAGAATGATTCAGACCTATAGCACATTTTTCGATGATATGTTTTATTACTTCGCACTGCTAGCCTGATATCTAGATGATAAATGACAATGCATCTCTAATGTGTGAAAAGGTCTGGCAATTTCTTTATTTTTTTGTCATTTAAAAGATAAGTCAAGTTATCATTTAACCCTTATTCTATTTAACTGAGCAATCCCACAAAGTTGTCCTATTTTTAATATACAAGAGCAAATTGGAGAGGCTTGGGATTGTTTGTAGGGCATTATTGAGAAACTGCTTATGTAGCATCTTAAATTTGTCCTTAGAAAAAATAGAAATGTGCTTGCTGTTAGCACGTCCTGTCCTTCTCACGCACATTAGAGAAGATTAATTTCTTAAGTTACCAAAGCAGATATATAGTTAAGTATTTGCTATTTTTGTCAGAAAATACCACCAAAAATGGAGTGTTTGCAGTCTTTGAGACAAATAAAAATATTTTGCATTATGTTCATACTTTGCCTCAGTATTATGAATGTTTTTGATAGACCCTCTATTATTTATTTGACTAACATATGCCTAGATAGACCCACAGCATCAGATATATCTATCCTTTGTCCCCAAGAATTCCTATGTTTGGATCTGCTGAACTTCCTTGCTTCATCAACAGATTTTTAAAAAAAATCAAAAATGTTTTTCTTTTATTTTATGTAAGTAATGTATGTGGTCATTCAGTAAATAATTGCTAAGTCCCTGCTGTTTTCAAAGCAGTGTGCTAGGGAGGCTAATTCCGAAGAGTGAGTTCTTCATCTTCAAGAGTTTATATTCTTGCCAAGAGGGAAGAACTTATCTTGTTCATAAATAACTATGATGTAAATCATAATGTGCTAGGTCACATATGGAAGCTGTAATCTCTGTACTAATAGGAGCATAGGCTAGGTGATGAGACTTTCATTTTCAGGAAAGAAAGGAAACATTAGAAGAAAATTTGAATGTACGTTAGATGTGTAAAAGAACAGCACACTTCTCAAAGAAATAAAGCCACAGAAATCATAAATGTCTAGTATTACTTCTGTTGAACTGACATAACTCAAAGAGCAAGAGGAACACAGTTTGAAACTGCAGGACTTAGAGCCTAGTAGTAGATCCTGGAGACCTTTGGAATGAGAGCACGGAGCTTACTTGCAACTTTATCTGTCTTGCAAATCAATATGGATACCCTCCTGCTTCTTGCTCTGGGATAGCTCTCCAGCCACTTGCTCTTATTCTTCACTGTGATTCTCCTGACTTTTTAACTGATCATTTGCTGGGGATCAATCGACAGCTCTCTGTTAGTCTCCATTCTCCCTGAGTAAACTCTTCCATTGCCATCACGTAGATGCTAGGACTAATGGCTACGCATACATCTACAGCCCAGATCTTCCTCTGGGATGCCAGACAGATTGATGCCCATCTAGTCGACATCCCTGATTAGATGTTCTATAATAATCTCAGACTCAGCTTATCCAAATCTGAACTCAGCATCTGCCCCATTAAAACCTATTTCTCTTTCCCTTGTTCAGCAAAATGGCACCTGACTAAGCCAAATGTCCATACTTGGATATATCTTTTCCTCGTTTGCATGCTTAAATATGATCTCTGTGAAGATATCTCCTTATGTTCTTGTCTCTGTCCCACTTCTCTTCCAGATCATTCTTTATTTTCTTTGGTCCACTGTTACAGATTTTCTAAGACCTAGTTAGTTCCAGTCTAGAGCCTCATTTATAGATAGCACTCCAAAATAATTTCAGAGGAATATTTCTACTATATATGCAGATATACACCTACATACATATATATACATACATATTTGTCAGTGTATCACATTTGATTAAAAATATTTTTCTTATTGAATTCACTCTCTAATATTTGGCTCAATCTTCTTTTCTAGTTTTACTCTTTTATTTCACCATTTATATATTACTTTATATTGAGTTCTACTGAATGTCTTTCTCTTTAAATTTTTATCTTTATCTTTTGAAAGATTACACTATGTGTCTGAAGCATGACTTTGAACTCACTTCACACTTCCTTAGCCACCCTTTCCCAGACCCCCAAACACACATGCTAGGATTACAGATCCTGAACCACCACGCTGATCTGAACAATGGGTGGCTTGGGTTTTTTATGAGGGTTGCCTCTGTTACAATTTCCACAAAAATCCTTCTCTCTGCATTACCTGGCTAAGTCCTACACATTGTTCTGTGCCAGCACTTCAGGTTTCAGGCTGTACTTTTAAGAACAACGCAGTTATTGGGGATTACACTATTATCATTCTATCAGCCCATATTGCATATATCTGCAAATCTGTTGTACTCGTGGAACTTCATGGCAGACAAATAAGTCAGTATTTTACACTTTTTTATTTTTCGAAAATATTTTGATGTTTTTGTTAATCTACTTACTCCACCCACCAGACTTCACAAGTGTCCTGCCCTGTCAATTCCAATGATTAAAAAAAAAAAAAAAAAAAAAAAAAAAAAAAAAAAAAAAAAAAAAAAAAAAAAAAAAAAAAAANAAAAAAAAAAAAAAAAAAAAAAAAGGAAAAGAAAAAAAAAAGGCCCTGGAATATATAATAAAGAAAAGAAGAAGAAAGACACACACTCAAAGACTGTAATTTGAAGAAAGCATGGACATATTCTACCGGTATACCTCAAGCATGAGTAAGACGGTATACAATTGGGGATAGCCATGGAGAAAATAGGAAAGGAAAGGAGAGTTCAAAGATTTGAACTTTTCGCCCTTTGACTTGTTTTGCTTCTAAAGAAAATGAAACTGCTAAGGAGTACTTCATTATTCAGGCCACAGGAGCTGTCCTCACACCTTTCACTTTGGAAGCAAAAGTCAGGCCACCACTAAGTAGGAACACTTTAATTCACGCTGTGATTAGAATAAACCCAGTGGGCTCCTTTCATCACAGACATCACCTGCCCAATCTATCTCATCCCACGAAATTCCACCAATAGAGATTTATTGCTCTCAGACTGGATACTTGAAGTTCTTTTAAAGCCTTCCATTAAAATGCAAATACCCTTGGTGGTGGTAACACCCTAAGGCCATCAACTAACACCCTACTGGGGATTACTTTACAATTACAGGAGTAGAAGCCTTGAGACACTTAGTCCAAGAGCAGAACAACTGTTTTTATAAGAAAGGAGTTAAAGATGTCAGGTTTCCCTAAATACTAGGATACTGGTTGCCCTCTTTGAGAATCAGATAGAACTTCTTCTTCTTCTTCTTCTTCTTCTTCTTCTTCTTCTTCTTCTTCTTCTTCTTCTTCTTCTTCTTCTTCTTCTTCTTCTTTTCTTCTTCATTGAAGAAAAGTAGAAAAATGTATTTACTACAAACACTATTGCTATCCCTTTATTATTTATAGTAGGGTCCTTTATTGAGAAGCTTATATTGTACTCATTGAAATTTGAACACTAACTTCTGGAGACCATTAATTTCTATAATACTCTGAGGGAAAAAAATCATTATTGCAAATACTTAATGTTTAAATGCTTTCAACAGAAATTTAAAGAACTTTCAAGAGATCATATGCTAGTGTAAAGGACAGAAGTACACATGTTACTGTCTAAATATATATATCTGAATATAGGATTAATTAATTTATTATACAGCATAATCTTATTCAAATTATCTAACTACCAGAACAGCTAATTAAATTACCTTATTGTTATACACTATCTAGGTATGCTTTTGGAGATCAGTTATTCTTGAAAAGAGAAACAAAACCTAAACTGAACAGAGGAAGCAAAACAATTTGCAAAACTATGAGTATGTGCATTAATGAGAGCTACATCCATCCTAGACTTTACCACAATAGAAACAAGTGGTCCAAAGTCTGCTGAGCTGTCCTGCATCTAGTCAAAAGGAAGACATCATTCAAATCATTAGCCTTCGTAGCTTGGATGCAATCATAACCAAAGACTTCCTTCTTGTTTCTCTCAGTTCATCATCTTTTAGCCACAATCCAGACTTTGATATTTTTAAAAGGAGGACAACAAATTAGAGATGTCCAGAGCCCCACTTCAAACCTCGGATATTTAGAAACACACTCTTTTATGCAGTTTTGAATAAGCAGGTTTTCTTTTCAGATGAATAACTTTGAACAATCTTCTTTCTTGTCTCTCTCTGACCATACAAAGTATACAGACACTTTGTTGTCCATTTGTTCCCAGGGCTCTAGGCCACATGATCCGACTTCAGGCACATTTATGATGTTTATACAAGGAGAGTCAAAATTCAACTTTAGAAGAAGTCAAAGTGATATGCAGCTAAGTGCATTAAAGGAATGAGAGTCATTGGCAATGCTGGCAGGGGGCTCCTTCACAGATGTTTCAGTCAACAGATGTCCTAGGGCTAATGTCTTCAACAGCTTTTGAGAAAGCTTTTGAGAAATTTTGGTGACTGATTATCGATATGAAAATAGCTGCCCAGCCTTCACCCTCCAAAAGAAGGTAAGCCCAACCTGTTTATATAGGTTCCTATTAGTCTATCACTTTTTCGTTTACACAAGAGTCAAAGAATAACCATGTGCAAGCAATGAAATATACACGACATCAGCCCAATGCATGGGAGAGATTCACAATCTTGTTTGAGGTAGAAATTAAAATGGCATCAGGTATGAAACGGTATAACAGAAAAACATATGGGAGAAAGTGAATATTGAGCGAGGCCCAAGAACAAAATTATTTAGGAGTGAAAGTATCCCATAATACTAATCTATAAGACTTATTTGCCCTCTCCTATTTATGTACAGAAAAAAAATGCTTATGTGCTATAATCTTCAAGTTTTGAGTAAAATGAGTTGACAGTACAAAGATAAATGAGGATTTTGATATCTATCATGTATTTCTTGATTTATGATCTCCTTGTAAGATAATTATATATTACGATTTAGATCACTGTTAAATAATCACATTATAATAATGTAATGCATAATTTGTATGTTTTATGTTTACATTAACAATGTATTTGAGATCAGAAATACATATTCTTAATGATTTGCAATTTTGACTTGAACATTGAAAAGTCATAAACTTTGAGTGCATAATAATATGGAATAAGAATTTATATTAAGAAAAGAAAATAGTCACACTCACACTTGCAGACATGGACGTATTTGAGTGCAAAACAGAAAACACAGTAAAGGAAGATTGGCCTATAATTATAGGCATAATGAAGGATAGCACATTAAATTATTATCTCTGAATGAGAATTATATATTTGTCTTTGTCTGAAAATCATAAGATATTTGCATATAGCTTAAAAACAAAAGCAAATCTTTAAAATGAAGTCACATTTCAAAAGCTCACAACATATTTCTACAGAGAACTCATTGTGAATAATGACCATCCTTGGTCATATATAGAAGGGCCTGAGATCTACATGTATCTACATCACTTCTACTCAACATATTTCTTAAATTTCCCTCAAAGACAAAAAGTACACAAAAGTATAGATAACTTCCAGATTCAATGAACTTCAGAAAACAGATTCACGAGTTTGGCACAAACCCTCGGAAAACTCATGTACTTTTCATAAAACAAAGCAAAAGAAGCATAGCTTTCTCCTAGATACTATTAACTTGTTTCTAAAAAATATATCTTTGTATTTACTGTACAGTATGAACCATGATATTTGCAAGGTTCATGTGACAGAATTGTCGCAGAGTGTGAAATAGATGGTTCTCTACAGATCAGTATGCACAGATTCAGTGACGATGCATTACAGCTGTCTACAGGGGGAGTAAGCATGAGTCACCATCAGCTTCCATGACATGAGGCTAAAGTTCAGAACACTCAACAACTCACGAGGCACTTAATGGAGTTCCTAAACTTAACAAATGTACACATATTGATTACAAGAGCACACTGTAAGAAAGTATGTGGTTAATAAAAAACTTTGTTGTTTAAGTAGGAAAATAATTAATTAAATTTAATAAATATGTGTTAGGGAAAGAAATGAAATGATCCCAAAACTGTCAATATTTTGTTCCATAGAGCATAAAGCACATTCTCCAGCATGTGTATATATATATGTTTATATAATATGTTTATATATATATGTTTATATAATTCCTGATTTTTCATGAGCATGGTAAAATGAGCACACTAAACTCAACATAATACCTGTTATTTCCAGGGAAATCATTTTTAGTGAGATCTTCAAAAATGTAAAAATAAACTTTCAAATTAAGGGTTCCAAAAGAATATATTCTACCCAATGGAATCATTTATGTTGAAATTATAACATTTATTTATGGCTTAACACTACCATACCATGAGATTTGTCATGAAAGTCATGAAAGATTCATCTCCAAAGAACAAAAGAAATGCCACGTTTCATATTACACCAGTTTGCAAAATAAGGCTTTTATTTGGAATGTCTTTAATCCTTACATTTGCCAACATAATTTGAGGAATTGGGTAATAATTATCTGTTCATATCACTGCATGTATGGATGATCAATTTTTGAAAGTTATTCTTTAAAAAACTAGGTGGAAAGAAAATATTTTTAATTTGGGGTTGTTATCTCTTTCATTTCATAAAATAAACAAAATAAAGACTGATACTTAAACCCACAAGATTAGCATCATATACCAAACTATACATCTATATTATATATAACTATATATAAATTATATAGTTCACATGCATCAGCATATATGCATGACATAAAAGTCATATATCATGTATGGATATATAATCATATATGGTATATATTTAGATCTGATTATATATGTATATCTATATCATATATAACAGATAAATATATCACTATACAGTTAAGCATGGTGGGGGTGTTTGCCTTTAATCCCAGCACTGGCAAGGAAGAAGCAGGTGGGTCTCTGTGAGTTTGAGGCCAGCGTGGTCTACAAAACTAGCTCCAGGAGAGGCTCCAAAAGCTACAGAGAAAGCCTGTCTCAAAAACCAAACCAAACCAAACAAATAAAAAAATTATATGTGTAACTATGTATAAATTAATTATACATAAATAACCTAAATTAACTATATATAAACTAGAAATACATAAATGACTAAACACAATATAAATCAATATATTTATACACACATGCACACACGCAGATATATATCTATATATATGTGTGTGTGTGTGTTTGTGTGTGTGTGTATGTGTGTGTGTGTGTGTGTTTGTGCTATAGCAAATCTGGTGGGGAAGAATGATTTCACTGTATCCTTAAAACCCACATTGGTGGAGATAAAGCAGCACAGGACATTATTTAGGAGGAAACCTTCTTTCAAGGTCAACAACAAATACCTGAAGTTCCTAGCTCAGATCGAGATACCAAATACTAAAGAAGAAATAAGGCCAGAGAAGAAGAATTTACTGTATGTATAAGCCATTTTCAAGAATTTACATCTTAAATATTAACTTTTTGTCTCTTCTTTGACTTTTCTATTTGTATTATTTATATCCTACTTCTGAGAAAAATGTACAAAAGTTATATCCTAGAGAAACGTCGAGGAAAAGAAGAAAAGCAATGCCACCTCTGCTGTGCAGTAAGTACAGGGAGAGTTGTCAAGGAATTCAGTTTTGAAACAAATTCCAGGATTAACTGCAGAATGCTTTAGCCTCTCAGCTTCCACTTGCACGAGGATTCTAGCACGCCCTCTTCCTGAAAAGATGACGTTAAGGCATGGAAAGCTATGTTGTTCCCAGAATGTACAGATTTAATAACATGCTTAATTCATTAGCTGGCAGAGAATTACAAAACCACCGAACATTACTGTTAATACGACTTATATTAATTTAAATCTATTAAATTCCCTCAGAAAGTGCATTCTCTAATGAAAGGCCTTTTATATTAAGATTAGGTACTATCAGAAATTATAAAATCAACTTCCTGTATCAAAGACTTGGGGAAGACACCAGCAATTGCTTTTTTTAAAGCTTAAATAGACTTTGTGTTAATGTGGGCATTTTCTTTCCCTGAAATAAAGAACAAGGGATGCTTTTAAAATTTTAATCATTATGTTAAATTCTGTGTTCTTTGTGCGTGTGTATCTGTTATTTTTTCCTAAGTGTGTTATGCTCTAAAATAATTAGAAGTGATTTAGTTGACTAAAGCATAGATACTTGACTGCAGTTACAACCCATTTTTAGATACCAGGAATTATTTTAAGGACTTACTTTTCAAGTAAGGTCTAAGTATTGTTTTTCCTAGTTATAAATAATAATAACTGAGACAAATAGGTATTACAATATCTTATGTGGGAAACTGTGGTTGTATATTTATTATTTCTGCTAAATAAAATATTTCTTTTCTTGGCTTTTTGAGACAGGGGTCTCTGTGTAAGAGTCTTGGCTCTCTCGGAACTTATTCTGTAGACAAGCCTGGCCTGGAATTGACAGAGATCCACCTGTCGCTGTCCCCAGAGTCCTGGGCACTAAAGGTGGTGTCATGTGTCTCCACTGCCTGGTTCAAATGTTTCTTGATTAAACCTGGCATTCATTATTATATTAGAGAGAATTCTAGTGGAAACAAAATTATTGCATGTTGATTTCTTAAATTAAAAATAGGAATGTGTTTTGCAGTCAGGTTTTCTGTCAGACTACTTGTCAATGGATTGTCGAATTTTAAAAATATGTTTCTATCTTAGGGCAATAAATTAGATTCAAAGAACATAAATCTGAAGACATGCTTCACATACATTCTCATTCAAACATCTGTGTGTAAGCAGCTGTTGGAAAGACACTGGACCAAGAGACAGATCCTATGGAGGAAAACAAAAATATATACCCCTGTTTCCAAAATGGCTTCATAATTGATGTTGAATTAAGCCACAAAGACTTAAATAGTTGTAGAGAAGAAGGGTTAAATTTTAGGTAAAATTAAGACACAAATGTATCTATAAGTTATGAAACATAAATATAGTTTTGACAGATGAAGTGTAAGTGAGAGGAAGACAATGAAGGTATCGAATGCCGCACTCAAGGTTTCTAATGCAAAAAAGTACAATAAAAATAATAATTTGTTATTTGACAATGTTCCATGTACACAGAATTACTAAGGCCATTTTCTAAGTCTTTGTATGTATGTATATATTGTGTGTTTAAGTAAGTATGTATATATGATATATGTATATGTGTGTGCGCGCACAAGCATGGGTATATATTGCACTCAGCTTTTTTGCAAAATTGAATTATTGGCATGAAATTTTTTCTTGTTAATACACCTGAATTTTCTAACATGAGGTCAGAAAACATTGTGTGACTATCTCTACCAATAGGAAAAATTTTGGCAAATACTGAGAAGGAAAATATCATAAATGTAGAATAGGGATTCAGAGAGGAAAATGTAGTTTCTTGTAACACCATGAATATGCAACCGTCTGATTTTTTCAATTCTCACGAGCTTAGCATTAAACTCAACTACTATTTTAAAGATAGAGTTTAAACCTCATTCTATCTAATAAGAATCTATCAAAAAGAATCATTATGCTAAATACCTTATAATACATCATATGATTTAATATTCATAGTAATTTATGTCCTATTTATTACCACTGGACCAATTTTACAAACAAATCTAATGGTCCTTAGTGAGAGAACAAGAAATATTAAAGTTTGTGTTGCATGCCTGTAACTTTGTATTTTTCAGGCAGGAAAATCAAAGTTAAAAATCATCTGGGTCTATACAAAAGAGAGAAAGGGATAAAAAGAAATATAAATAAACCAACAAAAAAAATCTTCAATAACCCAGATTTCTGATGTCAGGGAAGGGAATGAAACCTGGCCTTAGCAGTAGTTGTAGGACTATTTCAACCGTAAAGACATTTGCACCATAGTCTGTAATATCTGAAACACTTCTGAATTTGGTTGTTACGGGTACATTCCCACAACACAGCTATGAAACTATATACTATTGAAAAACCAAACACCCTTTCTTCTCACATTTTAAACTTACTACTTGTTACTTGAAATAGTTTCCAGGAAGACCTCCATGTGTCTTGCCTGCCTACTATCATACAGTATGTCAATAGATCCACTGAGCAGGTCTCTTTAACCACCATGCTGTATTTTCAAAAATATTATGGCATCATTTGTTTATTGACAACTGTCCATCATTACAGTATTCATAAAGATAAGGCTTCAAAGGGACTTGTTTGGTGTTAGGCCATAAAGCATAGAAGCAAAAGGTCTTACACAACGTAGGACATCATTGGTTCTTCAGTGAAAGATAAATTAGGAGTAAACAGTTGCAGGGAGGAATGGACGCTTGTGATTATGACGCTCAGATCAAATGTGCTTTAACACTAATTTACAAGCATCAGATCTGGCACTACAGCATGTCACAGGGTTTTGTGTGTTGACCAGTTGATGAGGAGGAAGAGGAAGCCTGCTGAGTTCCTGCCTTCCATGCATTATCCTTTCTCCTAACTAGTTCTGCTTATCTGCCTTCACTCTTCAAAATTAGGTGGTTGTTGTTTTAAAACAGGATCTCACTATGTAGCTCTGGTTGTCCTGGAACTCACTACATAGACCAGGCTGCTCTCGATCTCATAGAAATCTGCCTCCCTTTGCTTCCTTGGTGCTGGGACTAAAGGCACGCACCACCATGCCTGACTTACATTTTGTTTGTACATAATTGTTCTTGGACATGAGCGCTAAATTTCCTTTAGTTTCTGATCTTCCCTTCTCTTCTTATTATGAATAGGAGGTTTGTTGTTGTGCCTTTGGAGTATTTACCAGGAAAAAAGTAGCTTGGAACCAAAGCCTGGGCTTCAAGCAGCATGAGCTTTACCAATAGGCTACATTGAGAACTGGTCCAAAAAAATGCTTTGAAATAAGCAAGAACAAAACCTTGCAAAATCCATGTTAATCCCATTCTAGTCCGTGTGACAGCATCCTACTTTTTAAACATCAAGCAAGGCACAAAATGTAGAAGCTAACATGAAATAATTTGCATCTAAAATTTTTGAAAAAAAATGTAAAGTAAGTTCTCTACTTTAAAAGGAATCTAAATTACACACCATTTTCATATAAACTTCCATTTTATGATAGTAAATTAAAATGAAAATCCTATACTATGCTTACATCAAAGTTTCCTGCAAAATGATTTTCAAGTTTGGTAGCACGAATTAGTTTCTCGATTAGCTTAAAGTACTATGAAACTGGAAGAAAGAAAGTAATTCGGGGCGTCTATCAACATCTACTTCAGTAAGCTTAGCGAGCAAACATTAGTAAGTGCCTTTAATCCTATTTACTTACAAGAGTTTTTAAAAACAATAAACTTGTAAAAGCAATTACTTTAAATTTATTTTTCCCTTACATTAAAGCAGAAAATATTGTCATGCAAAAGGGAACATTGAACTTGTATAATAATAGAGATTTATTAAGGCAAGGAAGAGTGCTGATTAAAAAAATAAAAAAAAGTATTGAAATACACACCAACGTCTTCCCTGACACACATGATAATAATTATCTGAGGAACAGGCGGTGCTGACAGCAGCATAAATGATGCGGCCAAATGAAAAGTTAATTTTATTTTAAAGGATTAAACCATAAATTACTTCTTTAAAATTAGCAAGAAAAAAAATAGAGCCCTTCTAAAGTCAATTTAATCAATTCTCAAGAATTTTGCACAAGAGAAAAAAAATTATTAGACCATAACATTTCAAGAGGTTATATGAGAATCATATTGAAGAGACACTCTTACTCAGGAACTAATTAGGAATCTGGGTGGCTGCCCTTTCAAATACATGCTTCACAACCTGTATTCTAGCTTATTTATTCTCATCTCAACCTACAGTTTAGAACACTTCTTTGGTAGACTTTCCACACTGCTAAAATGTTCTTTTGTTTTAAAAAAAAATCCACCTTAAACAAAATTCTTTAATTATCTTGCCACAGTGATGTAGTAGAATTAAAGGATAAGACACTTAATAAATTCACATTTGATAACGTATGTTATTTTGCTTTCGGGACAGAACACCATAATTTTTCTAGGCTTTCTTAAACTTGGAAACTGAAGTAGTTCTGCCTTAGTCACCGAGTTCAAAGTGTAGGTAATGGCCACACTGCCTGGACAACAAGAGCTTTTAATTACTTAGCTTTTATATCTTGACCCTACCAACCATTTCAATGGGTAGAATGAAAAAATTGTGATCATATATCATTCCCTCCCCTCCTTTTACTTTGGGCTGGCTCTAGGCCTTCCTGTGAGAAAATGTGTGAGTTCAAGTGACATGTGCCATGGTTAAGCAGAAGTTTGACGTCCTCCAGAATGAACCTGTCGTCTCCTGATTTTCAACTCTTTTCCTGAGAATATGTGAACCAAATGACTATCACAGAGCCAAGGAAATCAGCTGCCGTCAAGCAATATGAGACAAAAATCAAGATTTGTCATCACTGGCTATTGAGATTCAGATGTAATTCACTGTTCTGGCAAAGCTGAATGTGTAAGACACATCATAAAAAGCATGAGTATTTTGCTAGAGCTGTTTGGAATATATAACTATTTCTAGGCCAGAGCTTAGCTGCAAATGGAAATCGCCAACAGTAAACAAACCGTATGATGAGAAAACCAAAGTCTTCAACTGTTGTAGAGAAATTGAATAGTCAAACATTAATAATAAGACTAAATTCAAAAGCAGAGTAGAGCTGCTTCTCCTTGCTAATTTGGTTTCTGGGGAGGCAAAAGGAAGAATAACTTTAGAAGAAATTATGGGATCTGTGAAGCTCACGAGTTAAGAGTTGAGTGAAAGAATAAACACTACCCCAAAATTGATTGTACTGTTGTTTAATGCCCTAAATAACAAGTTATGCGTGAAAGAGGAAAAAGTAAACAGAGACCTAAAATTAAGCAAATAAAATATTTTAAAGTACTGAATTTAAAACAATCATAAAAAAACTATTCACNAATGATAAAGGCAATTTTTTTCACTAGAACTATGCTTATTTGTCTAAAACCAATCAGTAAATTTTTCTGATAAATTTTGATTAAGGCAATTGAAATGCAATAATATTTTATGGCAGCAATGTTGCAAATTCCATATGTACATATACATATATTTGCAAAAATATATGTGTGTTCATACATATATATTTATGCGTGTGATAATTGTATTAAAGACAATTTGAGTAAGACATGTGGGAAGAACTATCTAGTGGCATTAGACGTTCACAACACAGGCCTCGAGAGATGGCTAAGAAGTTCAGAGCACTGACTGCTCTTCTAGAGGTAATGAGTTCAATTCCCAACAACCACATAACAACTGTTGCTATCCTCTGGAATTCAGGCACACATACAAACAGAACCCTGTGTGAATAATAAATAAATAGGCCTTTTTTAGTTCCTAATGTATACTGCAAAAAATTTTATAAGTTTCGAAGTGATATTATTTCAGTGATAATATTTTATGTTGAGATTTGTGATTTTATTTACGTAATGACTTCAGACTGGCACTAAGATTAAAGTTCAAGAGCAGAGATAAGAAAAGATGGTTGTTAGAATTTAAAACAGTGACCAAAACATCATTGTTTATGATTCCTGACAGTCCTGAATTCATTTGAAGAAACAGCTTTATTTTAATATATAAATCTGCTTGTAATAAGTAGAGAAGGACTGTGGAAAAATATAGAAGACAGTGGTTTGAACATCATTTAAAATCATTAAACATCATTAAAAATGAATTACCACCAATGTTTATGCCTTTGAATTCTTCACAGAATCCAAACAAACTGCATTGACAGCTAAGCAATTCTCTACGCTGGATCTACGATTTCCATCTATAAATCAAATTACTACCTTTTCTTTAAGAATAAACTATATCCAATGTAATCTCTTTTCACCTTGCTATAAATAATTATCCATTAAATACCAAGTAGCCAGATTATTGCCATAGCTCCTTTTCATTTTTTCCATCATGAGAATCTCATGAGCAGAGATTGTCTGTGAGCTCACTACACCCCTGAGTACTGTCTCGAACTTTCCGCCTCCCCTGCCCAGTGCTGAGATTATAGCAGTTTACCACCCCACCTAGTTGTCAATGGCCAATAATGAATTTTGTTCAGTGTGTCACAGTTCCTATGCCCTCATCTCCCCTCACGATGGTCATCCTTCTCAATGCTAATCTCTCTTACTTGAAAGAGCTTGCTATGTTGCCCAGGCTAGCTTCAAAATCTTGGTATCCTCCTGCCTCAGTCTCTCGAGTACAGAGATTCCAAGGGCTTAACCACTGGTTTGTAATTCTTTTTTTTTTTTTTTTTTTTTTTTTTTTTTTTTTTTTTATGTGGGGTTTTTTTTTTTTTTTTTTTTTTTTTTTTTTTTTTTTTTTTTATTTTCGAGACAGGGTTTCTCTGTAGCTTTTTTTGGTTCCTGTCCTGGAACTAGCTCTTGTAGTCCAGGCTGGCCTCGAACTCACAGAGATCCACCTGCCTCTGCCTCCCGAGTGCTGGGATCAAAGGCGTGCGCCACCACCGCCCGGCTGGTTTGTAATTCTTTTGGATCATCATATACTATTTATTTTGTTCTTTCTTGCCAATCAATAAATCTATGTGTAACAATAAACTTCCTACCATAAATATTTTTTAGTGTTACCAACTGGTTTCAACTCATGAAAATGCAATTGGAAAACAGCATTTTCTTTTTAGGGTTTTCTTATATTTAAATTTCTATTTCCTGTGTGTTTTTGTATTTGTGCATATTCTTTGACCATGACATCCATGTTGAGGTCAGAGGACATTTTACAGCCTTATTTCTCTCCTTCTGTCATAGGTGCTGAGTATAGAATTCAGGTCGACAGGTTGGCAATAGACAGCTT
The DNA here is from genome assembly GCF_014885135.2 of Alexandromys fortis. Classification (NCBI taxonomy): domain Eukaryota; kingdom Metazoa; phylum Chordata; class Mammalia; order Rodentia; family Cricetidae; genus Alexandromys; species Alexandromys fortis. The sequence goes on from NW_026067928.1 coordinate 1,874,035, forward strand.
TACTCACTGAGACATGGAATAAAGTTACTTTCCAAGCCTGGCATTGGTGTTGCACAACTTTAATCCCAGTACTTGGGAAACAGAGGCAGGCGGATCTCTGTGAGTTCAAGGCCAACCTGGTCTATAAGAGCTAGTTCCAGGACAGGCACCAAAACTACAGATAAATTTTGTCTCAAAACATAAAACAAGAAAAACAAAAAAGTTACTTTCTAAATTGATTATCCCCTCAGAACAGAATTCTATTATCACTGAAGAATTTTTGAGTGGCATTTGCAGGGAATGTTTTCCTACCTGATAAAAATAAAAAGAGCAAAAATTAATATCACATATTTTTAACCCTTCTCAAACTTACTGAATTAGAATTGATTGAAATTAATTGAGTAAACATTTTATACCTTTTTGCAGTCACAAAAACACAATTTAGTTAACCTCTGTAATAGAAAGTATAATAGAGCCATTATTTGCAAATATTCATATTTGGATCAATCAAAACAGTGATGGTTAATTTCCACATTCGTCTACTATTGCAATTTAGTATCTGAATTTTTGAAAACATGTGTTGTGATTGTTTGGAACTCTTCCATCCTTATATTCTGGCAAGACACAAAAATGAAATTAATTTTCTCACTGTTAGAAACTATTGGGTTTTTGTTATGGCTTCATCTGCTAACCACTTTTCTGGGACCACTTTTACTCAGCTACAGTAATTTTCAACAACTACACAATTTCATTGTAAGGAAAACATGAATTTTTAAAGTTGTTTTCCATTGCCGGATCACATTTAAAAACATCCATTCTGGGGCTGATGATATGGTTCAGTGGATGCAAGCTGTGCAAGTTTGAGGACCAGCGTTCAGAAGCCCAGCACACATGTGAAAACCCAGGCACCCATGCCTTTTACTGAAACCCCATTGCTCAGCAAGACAGATACAGGAGAATATGGCAGCGGGGAGGGGCAGGTATGGCGGCTAGCCCAGGACCAGATTCAGGGACTCTGTCTCAAGAGAATAAGGCAGAAAATGACACAGCAGGGCTTATGGTTTCTTGCTCTAGGCTCTTCATGTACGCACTTGGGCATGTGTATCCTTGCACCCATATACCTGGTACCTGCACACACACACACACACACACACACACACACACACACACACACACATCTCCATCACAATCACCTCTTTCACTAAATATGGAATGCGAATCCTTCTAGTACTTCATTGACCTCTATTTCCAACCCGAATTCTCACATTGATGTTCTGTCTGCTTCAGTAGTAAGCATTTATATTCGTTACCTAAATTGTCTCAAATACCGTTTTGATAAACGATAGTTTTAATTGCAATGTTCGTAAAATGCTTCTCTGTAAGATGTTTCAGACCTGAGCCTTGGTCTACTGCTCATCTGAATGCCTTACTTTTCGCAAACATTCCTGTAGAGCAATTCACACCCAGTTCAATACAGTGGTATTTGACTTAATATAATCTAGTGACCATCTCTTCCTTTTAGAAAGTTTACTGGGTTAAAGAACATCAAAGAAATGTTAAGACATGGTGCTTGCTGTTGGGAAACTCATAGCTTTGGGGTAACAAACACACATATATGTACATATTCATTGTGTGAAGGAAGTACGCAACAATGGTATGAACTCCCCAATGCAGGTGTGCTCCTTGAAAAAGTGTCTGCAAAGAATGCAATCTGCACATTAGTACAGGACAAAATTGGTGCAGAGACCCTTCTACTGAATCGAATTATTGTTTACCACCATGTTGAATTCTTACATTTTTTCAAAATGAGGGATTCTATCTAGGGTATGGTTCAGTAGGACAGTAGTTATGTAGCATCCAAGAGATAGCTTCGAGATATCTTCATATAAAAATAAAATATATTAAATTTAAATTAAAAAAGTAAAATAAGGAACCCTTTGTTTTTAAGTTGTGTCTCCTTAATCCTAAAAATACTTTTTTTTTAACAACCAACAGCTGATAAGATTCTAGGGAAATAGAATCATTAACTTTAAGCCTATCTCTATACTTGAGTCTTTAAGGAAATTAATTTCTTGGAATTAAGAAAGTGAAAAGTGACTTAGTTTATTCCCTAAGTAAAAAGAATGTGCAATGAAAACATGAAATCAAATGTACAGAAAAATAATAATTAGGTCCTTCCATCTAGGAAAAATAAAGGAATCCTTCATAATAATATTTTCCTAATGAAAGATTTTATTTGTAGTTAAAAAGAGATAACTTTCAGGAAGAAAGGGAAATAAAATAAAATTTCTTTAAATGTGAAGATAATGAGAATAATTGAAAGATGGAATTTCTTCCTAAATATAATGGCAGAAATCTAGATTTTTTTTTAAATGAATACAAGCTGGCAGACTCTTATATTCTGGGCATGTGGAAGGTAAGGACAGGGAAGGTAGAACTTTAAGTCATCCTTAACTATCCCAGGCCACGTCTTCATGGATTCAAATTACAGCTGAGTGGAAATGTTTGGAGTACAAACGTCCTATGTATTTACTAAATGCGGACAGACTTTTTCTTTCTTTCTACTATTCAATGAACAATGTAGCTAAACAATTATTTACATACAGCTGATTCTGTATTAGGCAATATAGGCAAAGAAGTGATGGGTAATGAAAAGAAGCTATGAAAAAGTCATGTGATTTTCTGTATGGAACTTGAATATGTCCAGACTTTGTGGGGGGTCTTGGAATGAAGAATCTCCCTAACAAATGGATGGTGTTTATATATGAGCAAATACATTTATTGATTATCTATTTGAAAATATACTTTCATGATCTTTCTTATATATCCTTAAAACTTAAAACTTCCTTAAAACTGCTATTGAATTTCATTGTCTTTAGAAGAATTCATTTAGGGAAGAAACTTTTAAAAAATTCTTTTGGAATATATTTATGGAAAGCTCAATGTTTTGTGCTTAGTTCATGCTAGAGTTTTTCAACAAATTAGAACATGAGAAAGAAATCAAATATAGTTTGATTTTGTGAGTTACTCTACAGCAAAGTAAGAATGTGAATCCTTTGTGAAAGGGCTAAGGGTTCTAAGGAGATAAAGAAAAAATGGCTTCCAGGTGAGTGAATTTAAGCAATTTATATATATTTAGTCATACTCTTTGTTGGGTTTTTGAAACTGCATTAAGACTTATTCCTAAATCTTCAAGCACTGAAAAAATCACACCGATAAAAAATTTCAGAATATACAGCAATAAAGAACAGAAAAATAACATTAAAAATAAGTATGTTGATATACTTAAACTACAACAGGGGATGTAGATGGGATATGGAAAAACTCATTCTCCCTCTCATTAAAGCAGTTAAACATTAGAAGAGGCTACCAGGGAATGTCTCTGCAAACTCTCTCTGAGAAACTTTGAACATCCGAGAAGGAGATGCAGCCACTTATCTTGAAGGGCTGAGGTAAGTCCTTTCCGCTGGAAGGGGCAGAACTACGTGACTTCTGAAGTTGTAGGTCATACCTTGCTTGTTATCAGCTGCCTGATTTAGTTGCCTAAGCAGATGTTGTTAATTCAAGGGGATCATTAGCAATATTAGGCTTTCTACACGTTAGTTATCTCCCAATTTAATGAGCATCGTGTGAGTGTAACCAGAGCAGTTTTCCAAGAAGGAGGAAGAAACATCTTTCAGATACAGAAAGAATAAACAGTATAGTCAAAGTTTAAGGTTTGTCATTTCAGAACAATATTTGAAAGAGCAGGTTTTTATACAAGATACAAGATCCATCATTTTTTGATAAATATTAAAGATATGATCAAATTTAAAAACAATGTTTTTATATTTACTCTTCATTGGTCACATAAAAAATGTAAATACTTGGCCTCCTCCTTTTTCCTTCACTACGTTCTATCTATATCATAAGAAATTACAGTGTGATGCTTGACATGTGTGAAGTTTCAAGGCAAATACATTATGCCAATCAAAAGAGTAAAGGTCAATAAACAATTACATAATATAGATCACACACTGTTTTGATGCTAACAGACCCATCCCCTCATTATTGATGTTAAATACTAGGATACATGACAAGTACATAGGAATTTTTAGTTATGGCAGTAGTTTTTAAGGTGCCTATAAAGCCTTAAACTTCTTAAATATATACCTAATGTCAAATTTAAAACTTCATTTTAAAGTACACTGTTTATAAACAGTATTTCCCAGCAAAATGATATCGAAGCACATCTACTTGAAAAAATTTTACTTTGAATAATTATTCAAATTTAAAAGTAAAATACACACTAAAAGTAAAAATAAAATGCCATCATGCAGTGATTGTGTTTGAGCTATCCCAACAGTATTCACCATTGAGCATATCATAAATAATTAAAAAAATAAGAACAGCACAGCTCTGTTACTATGGGCATAAGATTTTGTAATCTTAGCAGAACAAGTGTTAATAAACTAGATTGCACCAATGTCCTTCAGTATTAATAATGGACTGCTATTTTATTTAAAAAATTTCCACAGATTTGTAAGACTTTGAATCGAATTGAATTTTTACATATTTCAAAGGGTTCCCGGCTATTTCTCTAAGTAAGGCAAAATGGTTCTTTACACATCTCAAACTCTTAAAATATACATAAATGAAAAATTTTAAATCAAATCATAAGTGGGAATTCTTGAGAGAAGATATTTTAGCTTCAGTCTCTCCCTTTCATTAGAGCAATTATTTTAGCATATTTGGTCCAAGTTAAATTATTTTAAAGAAATAACTACATTTAAGTTCCATACCAATAAACAATCCTTACACAACACACCAATTTTATAAATTTTAGTTTTTAATGGGGAGGGAATTAAATAATACTTTAATTGAAATTAAACTAAATAAATTCTTGCTGCAATGGTTTTAACATCATTCATCTATGGCTAAGGATTACCTACAAGTGATAATAGGGCATATTTAGGTATTATTCATTGAGAAACTATTGTAAGTTTTAATTTTCTCTGTTGCGATGTTTAATTGGCAAAATCAGAAAGAACCCAGTAGAGAGAGAGAGAGAGAGAGAGAGAGAGAGAGAGAGAGAGAGAGAGAGCGCTTATGGCAGGAAGGGGTCACAAACCCACCCCACCCACCCCCCTTTTTTTCTTTCTGTTTTGTAGCCATGGTAAAACAATAGAAGTGAACTTTGTGTGAACTTTTCTCTTTAAGGGACTGGGTCCATGTTGACCTAGCAGGGCATGCTGGAACCTGATACTATCAACCTCAGGGCTGCTAAAGCAATCAGGTTCAACAACTAGATAGGTTCCCTAATGTCAGTCCGCCACAAAGCCAAGGCAAAGCTAGCTATTTCTAGCAAAGAATTTCTTTCTATTGTTTCAGAGATTAATTCAATGGACTAAACGTGCATAAAAAACATGGAATGAATGGGGAGCGACAGAAATATATTATTGTTTCCTTTTAATTATGTCGTACCAAAGCGCATTGATAGATAATGTCTAATCCAACAAAAGTACTATATAAAGCCCCTCGATATATAAATAAAGAACAGATGGTTTAAATCATTATAGATCTAAGTGATCTTACATTTAAACCCAGTCATTTTATTAAATTCTCATGGTAATCTGTCTTTGAAAGGTAACATTTGTTTAAAAAAAAAAGTTCGTGCTTTTCTAAAGTCAGTAAAGCTAGGAAGACACAGTTTATTAAATCCAGTAATTAAAATGTGGGTTATTTCTGAAACCACAGAACGTTAGAGTGGCCGAACGGATAGTATAGCATTAATCACACTTCTTTTCGTCAAAGACAGTCCTGATAAAGCCAGTCTTCCAGCGTGTTACACTCTAACCAGACAGTAGTCTTAAAAGTGTGACTGTATCCAGAAACATTTATGGGGAGGAATATAATCTTTATCATTCATAAATGAGCATAATGGCTTTCTATTACGTTCAACCTGTTGATATCACCATTTAATCAGTTATACTATTAAAAATAATAGTGATGTAATAACTAGAAATTCTTTTTCTACAATTACTGACACTCATACAGTAATGTATTTAGATATTTAAAATAAATATATCATAGTGCTTATCAACCCATAATGAGATGCAAAATTAAGGTGAAGCTCATGAATATTATTTAATATGAGTTAGTTTCAACTGGGTATTGTTTCTCAAAGACTTCACGGATAGATCTGAATCATGCAAACGGAATCTTTGTCAGAGCACAAGTAAGAAAAGCATATAATTTGGTTTGGCATAATAAAGAGTTTGAGATAGTAATTGAAAAAATATAGTTACATACAACAAATAATCCAGCATGAAGTCTGCTTTATCAATATTGCACTTAGCTACTTTTCTAGAAGGAAATAACAAAAAAATCCCCCTTTCAAAGAATGAAATATGTATAAGAGCATTCTTTCCATAGGGTAACTTGGGTAAGTCGGCCTTTTCATTGAGCTTCAGTACTGTTGGTGCACAACACATACAAGAGTGTTTCTGAAGTAGCACACTAAGGTCTAGTGCTCTATACATTTTAGAGATGACCCAGCCACAAATGATAAGATCCTAGTTCCACCCTACTAAATACAATAAAAATTCATTAAAAAACTCATAAATAAAATTTATCTAATTCTTAAACTAACCTTCTAAGTAGACATAGAAAGTGTTAACTTTGTGCTAAAGCAATCTCTTGAAAATACTTAGGAACAACATAAATGGGAGTTCCTTAATGCATTTTAAATTTGAAGGATGTGAACTGCATTAGACTAAGAAAGAAACAGGCTCAGACTCAGAGAAATGGCCTAACTGGTGTTTGCATACTGGGCCCAGTGATTACCTTTGCCCAAGTTTAGAAACATAAGGAGTTATGGTAGTGGGGACTTTACAAAAAAAATAAATAAATAAAAAAGAAAGAAAGGAAAACATAATCAGGAAACTAACTTTGTACTAAGTATCTATCTCATTTAAATCCCAGTACACTGCACTGTGCTTGGGACTTCCACTTCTCAGATGAGAAAATCAGCGCAGACTGGCCCAAGGGAGCACGGCTCATAAATTTCAGATCTCAGTGTCAGATGCATGGATCTGTGACTTCAAAGCCTGTGCTTATTCCATTATATCCTGGCACCTCTGAATAATAGGGACAAAGGTCACTTTGCCAAGGATCAAAAGACAGAAGGCATCATTTATTAGATGTCTTGGCTTGGCAAGTCACTTAGCCTTTTGGAATCCAGAGCCTTCCTTCCTTCTGAGGAATCTATAAACAGATGAAATGGTAAAGTCTGAAATAAATACTCGTGAGAGCTTATGTGATCAAAGAATTGTCAAGTAGACGTGTGAACCAAGAGAATGAAGAAAAGATACAAGTCTGTCTTACGTAATATTCACGAAGAAAACTTTTATATTTGTGTCTTTTTCCCAGTCTGTGTCTGTGCTACCATCATTTCCCCATCCTGCTAGATTATTCTTTGTGAACATATTAAAGGAAAATCAGTATCCATCAGTATTCTTTAAGTTGGTCAATTTTAGTAGATTGTTCTGGAATGTGTTGAGTGATTTGAACCTACATTTCCATGCTTCTACCAATAAACCACCTCTTCTACAACTGGCCAAAGCAGAAGAGAGGACTTCCTTCCAGCTTTCACTTCTCAACTTAATTATCATCTGAGTATAGCAATCTGTTTCTGACATAATTCCTGTGATAGAAGGATAGCAGTTACCCCTGAAATCATACATAGAAGTAGCATTATACAGATTGAGCAGGTTGTATTTAGAAATGTGTATGTATATATTTATACATGCATAATAAGAATTAATCAAAAAAGAACCATTGAACTTGAAAGACAGAAAGGACCAGCATATGGGCGGGGGTGGGTTGAAGGAGAAAAAGGAAGGGGGAATGTAATTACATTACAATCTCCCCCAAAATAAAAACATAATAAAACTTATGCCTTCTCTCTCTACTGTGTTAATTGGTGAGTTCTAAAAAAGTATTATATGTTTTCTTTAAAAAGTAAAAACACACTATATCTTGAGTCCAATACTTTGTACTCTTTATAGAGATGAAAGTGATTTCAAAAATCATAGATGATTAAATATATTTATAAAAAATATGGAAAAGATGTTTGACTTTTTCAGGTAAGTCCCCAATCTATTTTCTGGTGGGTGTGACAGATATCTGGACTTTCAAGACACACACACACACACACACACACACACACACACACACACACTTCCTGGTGCCTACGTTAAGCCTGCATCTCAGCATCTACTGTACCCCATATCTCTACTGATGAAGGCCTGACTTAGGCAGTCTCTCCGGCCCCTCCATCTCTCTCAGTTTTCTTTACACTCTCTTTTCCCAGCTTTTCTTCAATCCCCCTTGCAGACTTCCCAATCCACGCTCCTCTTCCTTCCTGTGCCTCTGCCTTATCGACTGTTCTTGTAGTTCTGCAGCTGTTGATAATGGAATAACCAATCATTAGAGAGTGAACATCACAACACCTCCAACGCTTTCTGAAAATCATCCAAGTTTCTTATCACACAATTCAAAGCCCTCTAAATTGAACACTTCTACTCTTTTCGGGCAAAATTTTCCTATCACTCTGACCCGGACCCAGAGTTGGTGTTTAACTGCTTCCATATGTCCATGTGGCACAGAAATTAATCCTTCAGTGTAGAATGCCCTTTCCTTCGATTGTCCACCTTAAGCCTACCCCAGTTCTCCTCAACTTCCCCCTAATCTTTCCAGTTCCACATTTCTTATCAACTTCCCTTCACTACCACAGATGCACGGAGTATTCTACAAGTTATCACACCAAAATAACAACTTATATATACTTTCTGTTCAAGAACACAAAACCTTTATCTGTAGAATGCATATTCTACACATTCCTCTTCCCCAGAGCTCAGTGTTCTCATCAAAGGACGGAAAGTAGTCTTGTGCCAGATTCACGAATGGGAGAAATACACAATTATCCTAAACTACACTCCATTCTGATAACAAATAGAACACTAAAACATAGGCACTGCTGTTCTAAAGAATGACCATCTCGATTCCGTTTAAGACATACCTAATAAAAGAGTATAATTCATTTGAAAAGGTTTGCTTTATTTCCATTAAATAATAAACTTTAATATGTACTTAAAATACTAAACTGAAACGAAATGATGTAGAATCTTAGGAGCGCCGAAATTATACTTGAAAGGTGGTTTTCCACGTCAAATATTGCAAAATATGAAGTCATCACTGCCCTTTCAAACCCTTTCGGCAAGAATTCCCTAATTGTGCTTCCACTTTATCTCGCTGTGGCAGTAAGTAAATAAATTAACAAAATAGCTTTTATCACACAGAATAACCTTTTAACTGAGGGATTATCTGTGGTTTATTTTTCATTTCTTTCACTGCTGATAGCAGTTCATGCCTCATTGATTAGTTTGCTAAGGTGGTGACCAGAAATGAAAACACAGTCTCTCAGAGAGTTTGCAAGGAACACACGCACGCACACACACACACACACACACATACTGCACACACCACTACACAAAACCAACATTCATTCTGTGCTTCCATGTCTGCTATTTAGTTTCCAAGAGGCAAGGAATCAGAAATTATAAATATGCGTTGACATTAGCGAATGTGGAGTTATGACTGCATCTTTTAGCTTTGTTCCTCTTGCACATTTTATGCATTTATTATTCTGTCACAATTTTAATTAACTTGTCCGCTTTGTAAATCCCAGGGAGAAAGGGAATGCAAAGTCAAAGAGGAAAAACTATACCTGACGATCACTAAAGAGCTCAGTAGCAACTTTTATATTGGTATTTCCCACAAATTTTCCACCTACATTTCAGACCTGAAAGACAAATCTTTGAGCTTCACAGTCAGATCTTTGCGCCTAGCAGTCTCTTTCTTTCAGGACACAAAGTTAAAGCTTGAATATATCATACAGAGTATTTTCTTCACCTGACGGAAATGAAGTAATACACCATGTACTAATATAAGGAAAACCATGGACTATGTCATTCCTAGTTTACCTGTTACTATCTAAAGTCTCTGACGAATACTGAGTCTTAATGTTTAAAAGATTGTTGGTCACTTTCTATACCTCCTCCAAAAGCAACTGCCAGTTTAAAGACTTCAAAAACACCAGAACAAATAAAGAAGCAGAGACAATAAAGTCCTACGTGGAAAGTAATAGCTTTACAGGACATTAAGTACAGAAAAGGATCTGAAACTGTTTGGTAAAGGATCCCCACATCAAAGGAAGCTAGAATTTATCTCCTTCACTTTGAGTTCACAGATAATGGAAAGAGTATTTGGCCAAACACAGGGCAGGGTTTATTAACGGAAGCAAAGAAGTTTGTTCCTTGAGATATTTGTCCCTTCAGTGGTCAGAAAAGCTGTACAAATTATTTAGTTTATCAGCAAGGAGGAACAAAGGACATTGAACCTACATGTAGATGCTGGCTTACTTCCTGTTATGTCCTCTAAGGCTACATTGTCTTAGTCTTTTTTCTGTAATCCCCACCACCAATTCTAGCTGATGATTTATCCCAAAATATGGCTTCTACTTCAGTATGCTTTCTCATCATTAATTAGCAATAATTAATAAGTACTTATGCCTTCTGTATTTTAAGTGATTATGAGTATGGAATGTTCCATCAATCCCCAGCCCTATTCACCATATTCATCCCTTTATAGTAAATGTCATCAGGAAAGAAAACTAAGAGTGATGGCCCCAAGAAGCTTTAGGAAAAGGAAGGATCTGACAGGTGTCCTATCTCACTACCCATGTTGCTTTGCTTCTTGATCTTTGTATTCCTCACAACTGAAGCAATTGCCTAATTCTTTATTTTACAACAGCGCACAAGTTATTATGAAATAATAATAATCAAGGTTGCAAGCATAAATTACAAGTATTGCACTTAAAAGAGGTTGCTGCTTTTGTGTGGATGCAACCTCTGGTATGATTTCTTAAGAACAGAAATAAAGGAAGCCTTTGTAGGTCACCTTTGAAATGTTGCCTTTGCCCCACCACCAAAATGGCTCATTTCATCATGGGATTTACTATTCAAGGAAAACCACGGGACACATGCCTTTCTGTGGCATCTCCAAGCCTCGTTGTTGGGCATTTCAGTATTTCTTTCCCCCAACTGAACCAGCATATTCTTACAAATCTAACTATGTAAGATTTTGCATTGACACTTTATCCACAAGTAAGAGAGACATAGGAAATTGGTTTCGGGAGTCCGAATATTCCCAATGTCCTGGTGACTTCTGTGAACCGTAACATCAAATATTTTGAAAGTGATCTTCCAGAAAAGTCTCATTAAATTTCATTAAATATTTCCACTGGCCGCTCTACATTTGTCTTTGTTGTTTACTTTCATCAGCAATTGCGAGCTTATTTTGCAGTTTAGGAAAATGTGGTTTAGACAGACAAAATTAGAGACGAGAGCATGAGAATGCTGCCTTTACAGAAGTAGGACAGACACATCATCTATACAAAGATGAATCTTGAATATTGGCAATGGAGTTTAACAGAAAATGTCCTAACACATGGGCCAATTAATGCCAATGGCTTAATGTAAAATGGAGCATTGTATCATCAGGAAATACATTATAGTTATATTTAATACAAATGATCAGGCTTAGAGTAAATGATTCCCACTAGGACAATGCCAAAGATAAAATGTTAGTATTTTCGGGCTCTATCAATAGTACTGTATTTTGTATTCTTTTAATGAATCGTCCCTCTTTTTCTATGCATACCATGTACTTGCGTCCTCCAGCTACAATGGGCACTTCTCTCAGGCAGGAGACACCTAGCGGCTCCACTCTCAGTCCTACCGTCCAGTTCAAGGCTCAGCCCGTAATCATGTTTAACAAATGTGTTTGCCTAACTAAATTAAAACGCAATATAAATGGAATTCATTCCTTTAAAATTCCAAAGCACTACACGGTGTTTAAGTTTTCAAATTCTATGAAGCAACTGGGGCTTTAATGGAATTCGGATCCTTTGGCTTGCTAAGTAGCTCACAATATAAAGACAAGAACTGCAGACCTGGGTGCTTTGTCCAAATAAAGGTTTCCCTTTGACAATGTATTGCTATCAAAATAAGTGATCATGATCAATATAAAAGTATTAGAATAATACATAGTAGCACACAATATGGTCTCTGAAATTTTCTTATCAGGACTTATGATGACTTTATCAGAAAGTTGCTTCCTTAGAGCAGTGACTTTATATCAAGCAGTTATCCCTCACACCTGTCAGAATGTTCCCACATCCTGATAAATACAGCTGGGACCTTATATGTAAAAGAAAATAGAAATCCATATTGTAGAAAAAGCATTATTGCCTTATTTATTCCCTCAAATATTTGCTGTAGACGAAGCGAGGATGCTAACAGTAGTGGAGGGAAAAGGAAAGTTAATTCCTTGTGGTAAAGAAACAATTCCAACGTCGATCTACACGAGGGAAGTGCAAATTGATTTCCGAACATGACATCATAAAAGTACCAATGTTCAAATATTGGGCCGGGGGCTTTGATCCTACATTTGACTTATCTCACAGTCAATTTTTCCTCTTTTTTTTTTCTACCAGGATGACAATTGCCTAACTGCCATAATATTAAGCAGACATTTAGTTCCACTGATGTGAACCTCCGAGAGATTAATGCTGACAGAGCCAAATTACACAAGAGTCGAGAAATGTGATCCAACAATGCAATGATAATTATCACTAGAGGAGGTAAGAGAGGAACACATTTCCATCTACTCGGGGCTCGGAATCAAAAGGCCAACCATTTAAATGCCACTTTTATTCATTTGGTAGCTGTGGGTATTCCAAATTCCACAATTATATGATACTGCATACATTAAAAAGAGGGTGATTTTAGATACTTTTTGGTAGCTATGTGCCATGTAAGGGGCAGCGTGTTTCTCATTCCTTCCACTGTTATGGAGGAACTATTAGTAATACAGTGACTTATCGTCACGTGAAGACTGACAACTAGCTGACAGCTTCCTCTTTTGCTTCACTACAGCACACTCAGTTATTTTTAGCTTTGTTAAAAGTTAAGAAAAGTTTGTTTGAAGCTTAGCATAAGATAATTAAAGCATTCCAACATTATCCTTCCCTACACTATTTGAAAAGAAATAAAATATATCAAAAAACAATGTTTTAGATATAAATCCTTAACATTTTATTAAATCAATTTATGCCTTAAGAGGTATAATATAGGCACATAAAGTTGTGAATATATTCTCTAATGATGTAGTAATTCTTCTCAATACTATATATACTGTAATGTTATTTATTATATTGATAATATTGGGGAATGTGTTGTTAGGCAATTACATATTTTATCTATGAGCTTTTATTTCAGTATATTTACCACAAAGTCTTAATATTTCTACTTTAGAAAGAAGTATTTCTTGACAGATGTAACTGGCATGTGACAGGTTCCGTAAATTAGTCTTTCTTTTGTAAACAGATAATAAATGTGGAATAAAACAAGAACTCTGCCTTCTGTCTGGCTTTTCTCCATGATATTCTACTAGGTGACTTTAGGGAGTTTAAAACATATTGTTTTTATCTGTACCATCCTAAATCCATCTTTCATGAAACTTGTTGAGTTGATGAGAGTACAGATTTTCTACTTGATATGTTTGGATAGAAGATATAAAATTGCCATTTTTTTCTTTAAGAAATTTATAGCACAGCCATCCCTTTTAAAGCTGGACAGGGTTACTCATTCCTATAATGCGAATGTTAGGGAGACTGAAGCAGGGGGATTGCCTGGACCACACACTGAGTTACCAGACAGTTTAGACTACAGAATGAGACCATGTCACAAAACATAACAACAAAACAAAACATTTGAAAATAGACACAAGTTACTCCGTAAGAAACTCCTATAGTTTTTCAACTCAGGCACTCCAGACGAAATCATTTTCAACACCAAAACGCTTTGCTTAACAGTTTTTTTGACTGAACTTGAAACTTGGTAGGGGGTACTCCAAGATTCAAAAATGATTTGAAAAATGTCAATTGCAGTGAACAGGGGCTGGGACATTTGGTGCACTTTAAATGGCTCCAAGGTAGCAATATATCATTTCCTCCCTTATTATTTCAGGTTTCTTGGAACAAGCTTGAAATGTGTTGACAAAGAGCTGGAAGTGTACTCATGCTACAGCCGTGGGCCTACGACGTTGAGAAATAAACCTTGAATTTTGAGTCACAACCTTTACTTATTTATTGTAAGTATGACGTTAGAACTCCTGGGCTTGATATTCGAATCCATGGGGATTAAATATATCATCCTAGACCTTCTTCATCAGTTGTTACAAGAAATGAGAGCCTTAGGTCTGAAAAGAGCAGGAGCATGATGAACCTACCTTCCCTATGAGCTTCGATGCAAGGACTAGTGGGATTCCCTTTGTTGGTTTGTATACTGCCACTGAAGAAATATCCAAGTGACATAGATATGCTTAATTGTGTTTAAATGTTTGCTTTCTCTACAACTATATTGTCATTATGTCAAGCGAATAATTTTAAGATATTTTCTCACCATGTCACCCAGGTTGTTGTTTTCAAAGTCCTGCTCCTCTCTCTGGCCTCAGTTACCCAAGGTGTGGGATTATAGGCATGCATCATCATGCCACACCGATAACTTGTCTGTTACTATTGTTAGGAAGCATTCTTCACCTAGCTCATTGAAAAATGTTATATTTGTGAAAGAAAAAGCTCCTAAATTCATCACAATAGAGATACCAATTGTGATTGAAAACAATTCAAAGTGCGGGATATTCCGCTGAGATATTGCTCTCAAAATAAACAATGTGGTGTTCACACCATTGCTCTCATAAAGCTTAAACTAAGTATGCTAAAACAGTACCGGTCCTATCAAAACCTATTTGATTAATAGACATTATTACATGATTTTCTCTGATTTCACAAAAATGCAGTTGGTTTAAGGAGCCACACTTTTGTAACTAGCTTTTCCACGATAGTGATTCATCATTTTTGAAAAGGAATCCCTTGGAGGAAGCTGCTGAAGGTTATATACCTGCTGATCATAAGGGAAACACAGTCACTTCTTCATAAGAATGTTTGTAATATCAAGGTCTTCAAAGATAGTCCTATATTAGAACCTAAGTTGTGCATCAAGACTCTCACTGGGAGGCTGGAATTTTTTATTCTCTGTAACTTTCTAGTGAGTTTAGATGAGTAAACTACATTCAAGACTTTGCTCCTTTTTTAATTTTTTTTTACGAGGGAAATTTTTCTTTATTTTTTTTTTTCCCATTCTCTCATTCACGCAGGCACTTGTCGCATGGACACCCTGGACTTTTCACTGACTTAGCTGGAACTGATTAGTCTTCTGAAATTAACTTAGTATGGTTTCACAAAGACACATTTCAAGTGGAGGAAATAAATGCTTGGTTTTGTAAATAACATATCAAATATACATTTTTATCATACAATAAAAAGTAGGTTCTCAACAGAAGAGCAAAATATCATGTAATACACAGCCAATTAAAAAAAACTTATATTCATGTTCATGTTCAAAGTGTTGATAAGAATTAAATAAGCAGATATTTTATGGGAACATAGATTTTTTTCATCTAAGTTTAGAAAACAATTCTCCTGATTAAATATCATGTAATAAACTCTGTTATATATCTTCTTTTTGCATTAAATACTCTGTGGCAATTTCTATAAAAAAATCAAACTGCTTAGGAAAATCTTATTTTATTCAAATTACATTTGATACTTAAAATGTTTACCTGCCTTCCATAATCTTTTATTAAACAGTATTTTGGTAATAGTCTATTTTTGGTAAAGTTTTAATAAGTTTCTTGCAATTAAGAATAGCATGGAATAACAGCGACCACTGGTAATGAAAAGGAATCAAATTTAGTGAAATGTGTAGAAATAAGGACAGTCACATACATTTAGTTGAGGAGTTATTACTTTATCTGCTGTTGTAAAGTAAAACAAAGCAATTGCTTCTTATTAAAATGTAGGCTAAATTCCTTGCCTGGTTTCTGCTTTTGTAAAATGCATTGCTTGAGAAACAAGTCTTCAAAAACAGGGCCTAAAACACCTACTACTCAGGGTGCCTTTGAGGATATTTAATTAAAATCTAATCCTGCATTCATTAAGGCTCACATAAATTAAGCTGTCATTCATAAGATTTATGGATTCTCATTTGCATATTGCATACAATTCATCAATTACTCAAGTATGAAAGGAGCACATTTCCCTTGGAGCTGCCTGCTACCCTGCCAACATTTGAAATGAGGGAAAGAGCAAGACTGTCAGGCATTCACACAAACTTTCTTCCAAATGTCTGCTCCTTGATTAATCTAATTTTCTAGATATTCCCTACAAGATATTCCAGCAGCTCTGGGCACATTTCTATTATTTCTCCTGTCTTCATCGCCACAATCTCTAGTCCTTGACTACCTCTTCATGTCTGAGTGATTATTATTTATTTGCTAATGATATGGCATTGATGAGTTCTTGATGCTAAAACGGCTTTTATGTCTACAAATAGGAAAGCTGTGCATCCGTTGATTTTCTATGTTAATTTTTCGCTATCCATTATCTGCCTATCTTTATGCTATAATAAATTGCAAATAAGGAAATGGAAAGCTAGGAAGATAATGCTTTGGAATGCATACAGCTCTTGTTTCTATAGAATCGTAGCATCTCAGATGAGCCTAAAACAAAGCTAAGTAAGTCACTGATTTTACTTTTTCAAAAATAGAATTTATCCAGCCTTCTGCAACTATATGCAAAGCCACATTTTGCAGTCCTAAACAAAGCAATAAGCCAGATTAGTTTGTTTTCACTGTGCATGGAGCATACTGTGTTAATTCAGTTGTCCTCTCTGGGGAGTAGATCTTCATTTCAGTGGCACACGTTGGAAGTAACAGTACCTTCCAGACCACACTCTGGAACTCTTCCAACAGGCATGCGATCAGGTGTGCAGCCTAATGTAAAACACACCTCATACCCCATACCGTGTAGATTTCTAGGATAAAATGTAGCCGTGGACCAGGACCCTCAAAAACTCCCTGCTCCTCAAATGCAATTTTTATTGTTTCTAATAAATGAAAAAATGGAATTATCTTTCAGAAAACATTATTTTTGTAGAAGGAGAAAGCATTTTGTTCAATTTAAATATTTTGAAAACTTGTTTTGTTAACTGAAGGTATATTGTTTTGAATAATATTTGGTAAAACTATGATTATATCTTCTTGAAAACACATATTTAGGATTCAAAACTAAAACTCACTAAGCCAAAAGTGAAATAACTCAGTTTAAACGTAAAATGAGAAAAAGGGATCCATTTAGGTTGGCATCACCAACAGACACTAAAAATACACCAATATAATAATAAATATTTTTTACTTTTTAAAAAGTATACTTCAATTGGGGATGTAGTCTATGTTTAAAAATAATTGTTACTGGCTCCTTTATACAAATACATTGAGCAAAAGGGAAATAAAGGACTTTATAAACTTAATCTCAACAATGAGGTCATTTGCAATCTCTTTTTACAAAATAACTTTCCAAACTGAAAGCAAGCACCAGCTAAGTTCATGGTTTTATTCATTCAAGTGGGATGGCTCACCAAAGTGCTCAGGGCATATTGTCTGCCTTTTAGCTCCTGCATTCCCTACATCTCAGTTTTCTCAGCATGAGCTGTCTACTTTATTCTACCCAAAGTAATGTGCAAGAAAAAGAGAATTGTCCTGCATTATAATAATAAAATGTATTTTATTGATCTACTGAAAACCACCTGTTTGGGTTTTGTTTTACTCTAGAATTTTTAAAATGCAAATCAGCCACCTTGAAAAATTTAGTAGATAATGAATAAAGAGTATTTGGAAGATTTCATCTTTTCATTTGTTTTGCTTCACAGATTGATGAAGAAACCTTAAGGAAGAGAGAAAAAAAATCTCAGAGTAATGGCAATAGGTACAGGAAATTTATAGGATCATCAAAGGCACCTCACCTAAGCCAAAAACTTTCCATTAAACTTTAGTACAGATTAAGTGATGCTGTTTTATATTCTGAAATTACTCAAAATTGCTTAAAATATATTTCTTTCAGGTGAGTGTGGATTTTTTTTTACATTATACTTATGCTTTGATTAATAATCAAAATTTAACTGGTATTTCTGACTCCAAGCTCACATTTTAGAAACACATGAAACCTTTTCCGGAGGCTGCAGTATCAAAAGACGCTGAAGAAATGTGGGCTGTGTAAAGTTATATGCTAAGTATGCTATTCTAACAATTAGAGAAAACCATACAAGAATGAGTTTTTAATGGTGCCTCTCTCCTTTAGGAAAAGTAAATATACCAACGTAGAATGACCTTGGCAAGAATCTAGCTGCTTGCTAGTACTCAAGATCAAAACCCAAGAAACAAAAAGATCACAGAGTGCTTCTCATGAGGGCGCACTATTTCTGTGACATTACTTAAGACTGTCTTACGAATCTACAAAACAATAACCATAAAGAACAATGAGACAGGGACAACAGAATGAAAGTTGCCTAGCAGCTCTTGACAACAAAACAAACAGGTCCAGATTCAATTGTTGAGTTTCTGTAAGGTGGGGAAGCTTCCTGTCCCTACAGAAGTAGAACATCAGGTAAATATCATTACACAGTAGAAAGAAAATAAGAACCTTCTCATAATTACATATAAAGCCATAAAGCAGATTAAACCTGATATATATACCTGGTTAATATGTAGTACTAATTTCACCTCCATTTAAAAATCCTTCGGTTTAGAGGTGTCTCTCCTAAATACAAATATATGAAATGCGTGTTTTGTCCTTCCTCTTAAAGGAGTCTTCCCGGGTGATATTTAATATGTGCATAACTTTAATAAAGGACCAGATGATATGGAAGTAATTTCCATATGCTTGAATTAAGGTGGGTCAGCTTTATTAGCATAACTATAAATGAACAAATAAATACACAGGTGACCATATCAAATCGCTGAAAAAGCAACTGAAAGGCAGGTTACTTTTAGGAACATGCAAAAGTTATTGCCAGATGATACCAACCTTTTGTCTTCCTAAAACCTTTTCTCCAAGGATTAAGTATTTAAATTATTTGCATATTATTATTTTCTAAGTTTAAAGGTCTATATAGAGAGAGAGAGTTAGGCAAATCTCTGTGAATCTCTGAATTTGAGTCTAGCCTGGTCTACAGAGAAAGTTCTAGGACAGTCAGAGCTGTTATACAGAGAAGACTTGTTTCTTATGTATAACAATAGGCGCTATACATTCAATATAAAAATTGTTTATATTTTGCCTGTCATTTATATTTTATCTCATAGGTCATTTATATAAAGTAAAAATATATTTATCTGCCCAAATACATACAAATATGCATATTTCACATATTACTAGTTTATATTTTTAATATGTAAATCATTAAAATGCATTTTACATATCTGAAAGTAAATTTAGAAAAGAACGAATATAAAACTTGTATCAATGCATAAAACTTCTCTCACTCTCTAATAACTAATATAATATCAGTTAATAATTGTTGTATAAACTAACTAGAATTAAACATGTCAATAACTTGTTTTCCAAAATACAATGGTTTTATTTAAGGAATGTTACAGACTACATTCTTAACTTTAAAATTGTGACCTTTTGAAAATGTAGGGTATCCAAATCATATTGGGAAGCTAAAACTGAATACTCTAACTAAATTGTAATAAACTTGTTTGTTATTTTAAATAATACAGCAACAATGAGAGGTTACAATGTGCTTTTATGAGGATGAAACTTTTTAAGTAGTTTCTGGTCTGTTTAGAAAAAGTAAAATAGAATATTCATTTTCCTAGTCCCCATTACAGTACCATTACCATTCAAACAAAGCAGTAGACTATGCCACAAGAATCGCTTGGAGTCATAGTGGAACATTTCATTGTTAGATGCTCAATTCATTTAGAAGTCCTTTTTAAAAGAAACTTAGACATGAATATCCTAAACCTTGTTTTCTCACAAGAATAAGAGAGTCACACTTTAACATTTTTTATAAGTGAAGACAAACATAAACTGAATAATTAATTTTAGGCATTATTATTCCGGTTTCTTCTGAGCTCATTTCATTACCCATTTCAAGCTGGAGACATGGCTCAGTTGTTTAAGTACTTGTCTTACAAGCCTGAAGACATGAGTTTTAACACCTAGAATCCATGAGAAAGTAGATCAGACAGCAAGGATGCCATATCTACAACTTTGTATCCGCCAAAGCAAGACATACAGCAGAGGCAGGAAATACTCCATAAGCTCATGGGCCACTTTTTTTTCAGTGTGCACAGCAACTATTGACAAAGAAACTCTGTCTCTCAAATAAGGTGAAAGGTGAAGAAGGACATGCAAGGTTGTTCATTCCTGTGCACAATACACTGTGGTTTATAGGACTGCACTTGCATTTATACACATGAATATGCACACATATACACACATGTAGGAGTGTGCACACACACAACACACGACATTTAACTTTATACACTTTCTCCTAGAAGAATTTGTAGTCACCGAAGTTTACCCAAGTAGTGCATAATATTCCTAAGGGCTTATTTTGAGCTCTTCCAGTGATTTCTTAGATTTACTTTTATGAAATACATAACAGATACTATCTATCACTCCAAATGCCAAAGATTGAGAGATTTTGCTTGTATCACTATCTACGATCCATTTATGTTCAGAAATCTGAAAGAACACTTCTTCCTGGACTTTGAATGTTTTGCAAATGAATGAGCAGTCTTCCAAAGGTGTTGTTCACCCCCTTTCTCCCTTTGCTAACTTTTTTTTTTAGTCTTAATTCCAGCTTTAACTTAATCACCGTTCATCTTTTGCTTTACAACCATCCACTGGCTTCTAATTCCCTAGGGTAGAGGTCAGCAGATTGCATTATGCAGGCCACATCTTGCCTACCTGCATTTCTAAATTTCTGCTTATTGGAACTCAGCTGCATTCCTTGGTTTGTGTACTATCTATTGATGCTTTCATACGAAGAGAGCAAAGCTAGCTAGTTGCAAATGAGGCCAAACACTTGCAAGCCTGTAGTATTTATGAACTTGTCCTTTTAACAAGCACGCTGCTAACTATCTCTTCCATGGTATGTTTAAACCTTTCACATGACGATTAACTCTCTGTGTGCTCTGTGCTCTTGTTCCCACTGTGGTATCACTTCTTCTCAGTTTGTTCTGCTTTATCGCCAAAATTTCTCCAACATGTCTGTGCTTACTCTAATTATTTCTTTAATTAGACCATTTTTTTTTCTGTTTTATAACCAGAGTATACCCTAACTACCTGAAAGGATCTTTTAAAAGTGGATCTCACTCAGCCAGACAGTGGTGGCACATGTCTTTAATCCCAGCACTGGGAAGCAGAGAGAGCTGGATCTCTGTGAGTTCGAGTTCAGCATGGTCTACAGAATGAGTTCCAGGATAGTCAGAGCTGTTACACAGAGAAACCTTGCCTCAAAACAAAAATAACCAACCAAACATAAGATTCATTCATAAATAGTAAAGGACAAAATATGTATTATAAATACTCATTAATTTGAAGTTTGCTGTTTGACCTCTCTCTATTTTGTGGAACCACTTTGGAAAATCAAGCACTACACTAGTATATAATAAAAGTTATTTATAGTATTTTCCCTCCAAAAATAATTTTGGTAACAATAAAAGTGAATTCTTCTTAAGTATATAAGGAGACCACTTAATAGTATCTTAGTGTACTGCTTGTTCCCTAAAACTAGGCTAATCATAAGCAGTTGCATGCATAGGGCAGAATTTAGTGGAGAATGACAACTTTTATAAAATGACTCCTCTATCACTACATGAACGGATTTCTTCACTTAAAATATCTTAAATCTAAAATCAATCCATAAAAGTATTATTACTCGTCAAAGCAAAAGGCAAAGCATAAGACTAATATACACTCAACTGAACAGCACTTCTTATCTCGCAAAGGCATTTTGCATTTTGGTTAAGGCTCCTCACTTAGCAGGACAAACAATTAGGGCTCGGTGAGTAATTTAGGCTCTTTATTTTCACTTTCCATGAAATAATCCATTTCAAAAAAGTTAATTTTAGATAGAAGACAAGCCAAAAATGTCAATACAACCAAGTAAGGAGTTAGTTTAGATAATGACAAAAATATGAGGCAGATTGCTGCTGCCAGTGAATTCATAGGTTCACAGAAACGGCACCCTCAGCTGAGGGCTGGCTAGCTTACCTCTCACTTCGTATTAATGGGTCATATAAACGAGGCTTCTACAATCTATCTTTGTGGTACTAGCCACACTAAAAAGCACCAATTTGCATCTGCAGAGTTCAGAAAGTACTAATAGGTATAGACAAATTTTCTAAATATCGACTACAAGAGGTTTTGTAGAAATAAAGTCTGGAATAGTTGTAGTTATTTCCAATGATACAAGAATGATAATTGTTAATAATGAAGTTTTAAAGGAAGTAAAAATGTTAACTAAGTTATGTTCTGTAGGAAACACAAACTAGAGTCCACAGTGGTGACATATGAAGAATAAGAAATAATAATCAACAATATCCAAGAGCTGATGAAGTGAGGAAGTCAAGGAACAGTAGACTTTTTATTAATCTACCTGGTCTTGTTGGTATTTCATCATGATGAAATAGCATGACGCTGAAGGTAAATACATTCCTATCTTGATAGGTTTTTATAGGCAGCATTGTATAGGTAATAGGACAAACGCCTGTACTGCTAAGGAAAGAAAGACTCTGACAGCTTACAAGTCATATTCACCCTTGTTTTGTATGATATGTGCAGAAAAAAATGGCTCTTGCTAACAGTCATGTACTTTCAAGGTTTGAAATTTTTTCATCAGTAAGAGACATTCACCATGGAAGTGTCATACCAATGAGGAGTTTCCCACCATGAGCGGGAAGTAGCAGAACTCAGTATTAAAATTTATAGGAACACTGCATTTGCTGGTTCCAACAGGCTGAGTAGGAAGGAAAGTTTGGTAACATCCTGTCTCCAAATAAAATTATTACAAAATGTAAAAGCTATATATACATGATTAGTGGACAAACTTGGAATTAAGGAAAGAAATGCATGACAATAGTATTGACTCAAGTAAACAGAAAAATTAGAAAAAGAGAGAAAAATTTGTCAAATTCTGGAGGCAAAACAATAAGAGAAAGAAGATAAAATCCAAAGAACTGCAATATAAATTTTGAAAGAAGTCAAGAAACAAGTTTAAACAGTAAAAAGAGGTTGGAAAAAAGCTAATATGCCACTGTTATTTTTTTTAAAAAAATCACCGAAAGAAAGAAAAGAATCATGACTTCACATAGCAACAGTGTTGAAGAAGGATGTATTTATAACTAGAATAGCATTGTTAAAAATAAATTTGACAAAATCCCTAGAAAATTTGAAATAGTTAGAACTAACTTAAAATTTTGAAATTAAAGAGTTTAAAAACTCACTTAACTCGATATTTCAAAATAGTATCACTCAATATGCAATTAATTTAAAAATTAAAAATTATTGAGACATATTTGTTTTGGGCACTATGTTTTATATTTAAATTTTACTAATTCTGTGCACATTTCAGGTAGGCAGGAGATGTTATGCCATGGTACACATGTTTAAGTTAGAGGATAGCTTACATATCAGTTTTTGTTTTTGTTCCTGTGAGTTCGGGGTTCAAACTTGGGTCCTAGTTTTGATAGCCAGTGTCCTTATAAGCTGAATATGCTATTATTCGCATAGGATATGCATTCAAATGCTCAAAAGATACAAGTGGGCGGTAACTTTCTTCCTGCACAGGATATACTGGACAAATGCAGATATGAGCCTAGGATGGGATTTGAAGTTGTCAGAAAGGGGTTTGGTTACTCAGCCAGTAAGAACTACTTTACCTGTGTTTCTCTTTGGTATTGTCTGACACCAAACACAAATAGAAAGGAAAAGAATGTTTAACTTGAAAAAAAAATCACAGGATACTGTCAGAAATCCTCTTCATAAGTAAGCAAGAATAATTATTTGAAATCAGATCTTGAAGTAAAACTCTCTGAAGCTAATCACTTGAGCTTTAAAAGATGTAGTAAAAAAAAAAAAAAGTTAAAAGTAGGAAACACTTCCATGAAGTCAGACACAATATAAACACTGAGCTAAAATTGGCTTAAAAATTTCAAAACTATTCCTCATGAAATCATAATTATATCAACTTGTACAAATAAAGGTCAAGAACTTTCCAAATAATTGCATCCAGACATTGTCTCATTACTTCAATCCCACATACAGAAATAATTCAACATCCATTGGGTTTATCTGTTGCTCACTCTCTTTGCTCATGACTGATGGAGACAGCCAAATCACACATCTGGTATACCTTCTTTAAACCATTTTTTTTCTGACTACCTACATCAAATAGAATGAGTTTTAAATACTTCATTCTTTATCAGTCAACCATAGTACAATTCACCATAAAAAGCAGAACAAAAATATTATAATAGCTCAAGAAAGGCTTCATTTAACAAATAGTTTTCCATGTAAGTATGTCTTCCATTTGGTTGGCATTTCAAATTTAGTTAGTAACATAGCATATCAAAGAATAAGTTATGTTTCTTAAAAATGCAGGTATTGATTTAAAATTTAAAACCATATAGAGACCAAACTTCAAACAACTTTCTTTAAAATTTCTAAATGTTATGATGATTTCATTATGTTTCAGATGACAACACCTTAGACAAATGTTTTCTTCATGATGATACAACTCACAGTTAGGATCAACTATTAAGCAGTTGGATAAGGAGGCATAAGAATTGTCATTTTTAAAGCTGGATGAAATAGAATGTCTTATGTATGCATGTGGACATATTTACCATCTTATAGCAATCACTTAAGACAAAATGCCTTATTTTGAAATGAAAAGTTACTGGAATTCGTTCTCATTTATCATATTTTCACATGGCAATATCATACATTCGAGAAGGCTTGTCATTTTCATTGAGAATGCATTTTGAAATAATATATTTGAACATTGTACTCAATAACTTTATCATTATATTAATATTAAAGCTATATATGTACCATTTTGACTTGACACTTGAGCAGTGTCTAACTTTCTCTCTTGCAGGATCTGCAATAACTATGTACGGCCAACATTACCATAGTGCTGCTACATTTCCTAGATAAAGCAACAGTGAGCACTGCTAATCTTCTCAACAAAAGTAGTGCCAACTGTTATCATGCAGGGAAGATATGGAATCGTTCACTCTCTTAACTCTCTAATAATTCTTTAGTTCTTTACATCTTTCCGTAGAACTGAACTGCTACATGTAGTTTTCTCTAACCAAGTACAATTAAGTTCTTTGAAACTATGCTTATGGTACATTTGGCGTGAACTTTTATTTCAGAGTACTAAACAGTTGAAAGACATACAATAATTGATTTTTAAACTTCGATTATTGGAAGGAGACTATAAAGGGAAACTATCAACAACTAAGCTCTTCATCAGATAACAGTAAGTAAAGAAAAATGGCATACAAATAATGGCCATGCAAAACTCGTTATCTGCATTGGTTACTAAGGAGGAGAACTCAACCAAAACCATCTCTCCCATTGTTAGACAAAAGCAATAAAATGGAAGAGAAATTGGGACATTTGTTTATGGAGAAGTCCCATAATTTAGTTATTTAACTTATTCTGTACTATATTTTCATTTTTGAATTGAATAGAAAACCTAACAAAATATATTCTCAAACTGTCTAATAAAATTGTGACCATGAAGACATGTCTGAAGTAGTTTACTTCATATGCTAGATTTGAAATGTGAATTAATTCTTACTAAGGCATCTAAATGTATACAATAGCACTACGGTAAAAACACAAAAGATGAAGTTATAAAACAAACAATCAAGTCCCTCGCATCTTATATAAGATATTAATTTTTCCATTATCTTCCAAGCTCTGTGAAACATGAGGAGAGATATATTTAACTATAAGCTAACTAACATGTACATTCTAAAATTCTATGGGCAAAGAAATGTCACGCTAAAGGAAAAAAATGTCTGGCATTGAGGAAATAATGGTGTGTTATGTAGCTTTTCCCGAGAGAGTAGAAAACTTTAAACCTGTTTTCACTTAAGAGAATTTTCCAGAAGTCAATAGGTAGTGTGATCTAGGCATACTACACCTTTAATCTAAATCGATATCTGCTTCTTTTCCACTTTTAATGCAATATCTCCTCTGCCTATGCTTTTTCAAATACCTTTGGCAAGATTTGTCTTGATATACTTCTGTATATCCTAAGTGGCACCAACAACTTCTGAACTAAAGATTGCTCTAAAAAATGAAATTAAGCCACATGTCTAAACATGGGTTATGGATGGTATGACACTAGGTGTTATATGAGATTGTTTTTACTAATCTACTTCTCAAATTTTTCCCTCTAAGCTTTATCACTATTAAGGGAGTCATCTGGCTCTCTTTTTCCCTTTTTTTTTCCTCTTCAAGTTCTAGTGTTGTCTCATCATGAGAACATGTTATGGACACACACAAGTGACTATGAAAACTGTTCCATAATAATGCTCTCTCAGATACATAATTGTCATACAAACTCCAGTATGGCTGTCAGAATATTTGACCTCATAGTTTAAAAGGGAAGAAAAACAATAATTGCCTATTATAATATGATAATTGCCATATCATAATAAGTACATTCTGTGGGATAGTTGCAAGGACATCTCAAGGAATGTTGGAGAAAACAAAACTACTTAGACTTCAGATTTATATAGACTTATCTGTTTTATCTAAATATGAATTTAAATAAAAAATGGTATTGGGTGAGTCTTACTGGAGAACCAACGATGAGACTAGTGTAAGAACATATTCCTGAGAGTTCTCTGTTTAGGTCTGTACTCCATTTTTTATTGGATTATTTGTTCTTTTGATGACCAATTTCTTGTGTTCTTTCTATATTTTGGATGGAGCAAGAAAGCATCATTTTGAGTGAGTTAGCCAAGACCCAGAAAGACAATTATCACATGTACTCACTCATAAGTGGTTTTTAAACATAAATCAAAAAAAAAAAAAAAACAGCTTACAAACCACAATCCCAGAGAACCTAGACAACAATGAGGACCCTGAGAGAGACATACATGGATCTAATCTACATGGGAAGTAGAAAAAGACAAGATCTCTTGAGTAAACTGGGAACATGAGGAGCTTGGGAGATGGTTAAATGGGAGGAAATGGGCAGAGAGGGAAGCAGAAAAAAGATGTAGAGCTCAAAAAAATCAATAAAAGATGAAAAAACCATATTGCTGCCTCCTTTATTGTGTGGCGCTTTTCCAAGTGATACGTTCTGAAGTCCTTCTTCACATTTCAATACCTAATGTGAGACCATAGTGAAACCAGATACTGTCCATGAAACCCATTCTTAAAGAAATGGATGGCTGTCTGCTGCAGGTTCCCAGTTCTTAATGATACCACAAAACGCCTTCATCATCTAAGCTTGGGAGCAACTAGAATGCTATTTCAAAAAGTAACTCTTACATGACAGTAAGTGTCATGAGACACAAGTCTTATGTAAACTGTACAGGAATAAAAAGGACATTTTTGTTCTTGAATTAGGACCCCAGCACCCTACTTAATGATTACATGGTCAGTGTATCACTTCCTGTGCCTCTTTCAGTACCTCTCTACAGGTAGGGAGGTTTAACACATGTGGTCAATTCTATCTGCCTATGTTAATTGGAATGGAATTAAATTAAAAAACAAAATCTTCCCTTTTATAATTGAAGGATTCCAGTTTAGAAAACATAATAGCATTCTCAAATTCAAAGTTGGTTGCATTGATAAGCAGTTTTTTAAATCATTATTTAAAACTATCAATGACAATTGGTTATTCATTAACAAATGACCATACTGTAAATATATACGTACAAGTAACATTATATGGAGTTATAGTCTATTGAGACTATCCCATGATTTTTCCCTTAACTGTGCGGTTAAGGAATAACCCAGATTTTAAAAGGATACACTGGGTTATGTCTTCTTGTATAGAGCAATGAGTAGAAGACATCTAGACATTATGCCATTTTATAAACCTGAATAAGAAACAAAAGTTTCGTGAATTTTAACTCCTTTCCTCCTAAAAACTCAACACCCTGGACTGTGTTACAGTATTGCCATCATTTAACACACACACACACACGAACAACAACAACAAACAAACAGCATAAGAGGGCAAGCTATATATAAACAAAGCTGAGTGTCTGATGAGGGGTGACTAAGGAAATGGGGCCAGAGGTTGTGAAAATAGGCAACGGAAAGTAAAATAGACACCTTTCATTTTCCTGACGTTTTATGGCAACCACCTTTCCTTATTGAAAAGTTTGATGCTTTTGAGAACCTATATTTGGAAACACTTTATGCCGGGCACAATGCTAAGCAAAGAGACTTACAGAGCTCGTGATTTCTGACATCTTTTATACTTATTTTATTGTCTCTTATGCTCCACTTCCTTCACCATCCTTATACTTCCTCCCTACTCCACACCAAGCTTGGAGTCTATGCATAAGCATCATCATTATTGGGAGCATCCTGGCCATTGATAATCATTTCCTTGAATGTTGATTTATCTACTGCTTCCATGCAATCAATCTGAATCGTGCTTTTCTTCCTAAACTTTGGCTGAGGAAGTGAAGTATTACCTACCTGAAATGCCATATCTGTATTATCTAATTAATGTTTGCACACAAAGTGAATGAATGACAAGGGACCTATTGATCTTACAGAGAGTAATAAGAGAAGTTAGCATTTCAAATAAATGAGCTTTGTAATGGTAAAATAGTATACGATAATATTTCATTTTACATGCTTTAATTGCTTAACTTTATAAAAAATAATTGGAGATGCGCATGAAGGTGCACACCTTACTGCCAGCATCTGACATGCAGAAGAAGGTAGATGTCTTAGTTTGAGGCCAGTATTGTCTACAGAAAGATTTTAGGACAGCCAAGGCTACACAGAGAAACTCTATCTTTAAACAAACAAACAAACAAACAAACAAATAAATAAATTGTTTGCTGATTAATTTTAAAGGCTATCTGCTTATTTTCAGTCCAGTAATGAAATAGTAACGTGGAACCTAAAAGCACTGATCCATTGCCCCACTACAATTTGTATGGTAAATTCATATTTTTAGTAATGAGAAAAATGTAAATTGATCTTAAATCTAAGAATAAAAGACATATCCTAAATAAATGCCATCCAATAATTTGTGCACTATATTTTTAATAATGTTATTATTATGACATGAATGCACCAATATATAGCTATAATAAAATGGGAGAAGGGTGGGAACCATCAATGAAGCTCATGCATTGCTGTCCAAGTTAAAACACAATCTTGATAACAAACATTAATTGAGAGGAGACAGCTTAAAAAATTCTTAAGTGAAACATTAAACACAGTTATCTAATGTTTATGTTTTTCTCCTTTAATAATTAATGGAATGTAAATAGTCATGGGAGGCTTGGGTTTTGCATTGTAACTAACCACCATTATAAATGGCAGTCAGATGTTTACATAATACCCAGAACCTTTTTGTATAAAAGGAGGTTACAAATCTGCCCCCTTTTCCCTGTTCAAAGTCAAAAATAATGGTGCCTGATCCCCGGAGCATTCGCCGCAGGAACTGTTTGCATATTCAGTTATTGTTTCTGCTGTGTCAGTCATCTGTGGAAGTTCACTCTAATGTGGCCCTGATCAATTCTGCCAGCTGTGCTTAAGTGCTGTTTACTATAATAACATCACACTGCATTCTTATTTGGCAACAACAGCTATGACAGCACCTAAATGCATGGAGAAGCCAAGATTTTTATCGTGTACACAGATCAAATTGAAACTGTTTACAGAATACAGTGATGTTCTATTTCTGTCCTTTCTAGTGAACACGGACAGCTCAATAATGGCTCTGCCGAAGATTGCCACTCCGCACTTTCTAATGATTGAAGATCTTGTTGACCTAAATCCTCCATAGGATATAGAAATTATTTTGTAATTATACCTTATAATCTTGACCAAATGGTTAACTGTCTAAACATGTTCATTTACTTGGAATAAACCTTCTCTTCCAGCATCCCCTGGTGTAAGACACAATGTGCAAATTAGAAGCAATAAAAAGTGTGTCTTTAAATATATTTAGCCGCTACAAGTCTAATATAAAAGTAAGAATACAAGGATGAACATAATTTCCTAACAATACCAAGTATATAGGTCAAGAAAATAGGAAAGTGTCTGGTTTCTCACATTAGAATTCATTTCATTTGACACTAAGCAATAAGGAAAGCAAGCCAGATATGCCACAGTAAAACAATATTTCCCATAAAACCTCGCAGACACATTGCCATCAACATTTGTTACTAGGGCGCTACATATTAAAAACCTTTCCATGTGTGTTCTGTGGTCACATAGCAGCAAATTTACAGTAATATCATTGGGCTTTTGAAAAATGTCCATTCATGCTGCTGTGATTCATTTAACATATCCTTCATAATAAGTGCGTTGTAAATACCAGCGCTGACTGAGGAGAAACAGATTAGTCACCAAAAATGTCATCTCTGAGGCTTTAATGCCCTGAACGCAACAGCAAATAAGTGGTATGTTTTCAGAATACTATTTTTAAAAGTATGGATTTTAACCTGAGTGTAGGCCATAGCTCATACACCATTGTAAGCTGCATCTGACCCCTGTGCTTTATCTCCAATGCAAAACCATGTGCTAAATACTCAGAGGTTTCCATCTTTACTGTTTTTGTAGTTGCCAGTTAAAAGCTGCACCCTTGAGTTCCAGTAGCCACAGTTTTTGCATTAGCGTCTATCTGACTAGTCACTTACGTTGACAGCATTGTGCTTTTGCAAAGAAGTTAAAACTTCTAGGAACCAGGGACTTGTCTCTGTGTTCTTTCTCAGTTCCTGAGCCACGGCAGACGTGTCTGTAACTGAGAATGTTCCTGAAGAGCAACTACTCATACACTTTATATTAATGCTCTCCCACAGACAGCATTTAATTCTTCTGGTGGAGTCCTTGTTCTTAAATTACTTTTAAAATGACATGACAGTCTAGTAAAATCATCAGGTTGTTGGCAGGAATACCAAACAAAAATAATTCATTCAAACTGTGTAATCCACTCACTGAGGATTGACAGTATCTTTTCAGACTGTTGAAAGATCTTTTAACATTAACTGATATGCTCAAGTGGGAAAAAAAAATAACAAGCTTTCTACATATAAAAGTTCATCTTTTGCCTTCTTATTATCGTCAGATAAAGCAAAGGAGCTTGAAGCCAGAGCTCAGATACGTCTCCCAGGGATCAGCTCAACACATCAGCGTCAGGACCTGCGCCAGGTGTGACAGAGACTAGACGAGAGGAAGGCTGCCCAGTGAGAGGAGCCGTCGAGAGAGTTAGCCCCACCTGTTTAAGCCACTATGCATGGAGTTAGAGAAAGGCCATCTTATTCCTAAAGGTGAAGCCATCTCAGCTAGAAAGATAAGTGAACCACTGCAGATATTGTAGTGACTGTCCTGTGAATGAATTGCCACACCGAATGACAGAACTCTCTCAATCCCACTTTCCAATAACTCCAAGGCACTAGGGATGTGACAGGATGATGAATACCACAACAGACAGCTCCAATATGGTACCATTTTACCAGATCAATATCTCGCTGCAATATAAGAAAAAAAGGAGCTGATATTAGTCTACACAGTGTATTACAGATGAGGTACATTTCTTCTCATTGCACTCATGCTGAACCAAGGCAATAATTCACAGATCCCTTAAAAGGTTCATGCACCACCACCACATGCAAAAAACGGCTAATCTTTATTTCAACATCTGATTCAGATGTACTAGTTTAAAGGGGAATGAATTGAAGCTTTGTAACATCCTTTTTTTTTATTGATCCCTTTTTAGGCAGATAAATAGTAATGTTAGTATGTTCAAAGTACAGAATCATACAAATATTCATAGATTACCGGCATCGCTCTTAGAGCAGCATGAAGGAAAACTGGACTCAGTATTTCATTGCCAGTACTCTTACTCTTCTATCAACTGGAAGAGAGCTTGGGAACCAAGCACATTCTGAGAGCTTGAAATATAATCAATCTTCAATTATGAGCAATGGTCTGACTATTCCATATTTCCGTTTTAAACGCAAAGTCACTGTGGTCAGCTACTTCTACATCTGCCAGGAGAACTAACCTTCGAAACAAGAAATAGCGGTGCCGGCATGTACCATTCACCACAAAGGAATATAAAGCAAGCTTCATTTCATACTTAAAATATAGATGATTAAATGCCTCGTTGTTTTCAAACTTTCTTCATTGATTCCGACTTTAGGAGATGCCATTGTTATAACTAGCCCGGAAGCCAACTAGTATGGAGTTGTTTGCCTCAATATCACACCTTTACACCCTCCATTCAAGTATTTCTGCAATTTTTCTCTATTTTCTCTTTTTCATATGCTTCCTCAGCAAAATATTTTCTGAAACAAAGTTCAAAACTGGTCTAGCAACACTTTAGAACAGAAGACTTCACACCCAACTCGCTGATAAGAGCTTCCTATCTGATCTTACCTGTTTCCCTTCTGGCCCTACCCATGAGTCTCG
This sequence comes from Alexandromys fortis, assembly GCF_014885135.2. Taxonomy (NCBI): domain Eukaryota; kingdom Metazoa; phylum Chordata; class Mammalia; order Rodentia; family Cricetidae; genus Alexandromys; species Alexandromys fortis. The sequence goes on from NW_026067928.1 coordinate 1,906,730, forward strand.
ATGTGGGGACACTCAACTAATATCCTGAAAATCTGACTGACTTTCTGACTCCTGTCCAACTACAAGTAACATACTTCATTTCCCCCTTCTTACGCTGTGTAGTAAAATATCTGATCAGCGGTATGTAAGATTCTTGAGAGACAAGGGAGTTAATTCTTTGTTGGAGGATGTTCACTCCTAATATTTTTCTAGCTGCTGCCAACCTGAACTGTGAATTAGGTCAACACTAAGAGTTTTGTTTTACAGATGAGGAGAATGAGGTTTATTGAGGTTAAATGGCTTAGCCCATTGACCCAACAGCTGTCAGAATTTAGTAACCATTCTTTGGGCCAGTGCTTCCCAGCGCAGATTTTGCAATGCCCTAGGGTGTCTCACATTTCCTAAAGTATGTCATGAAATACTCAAACAATTAAAAACAAATATAGTCCAAATTATATCTTCTAGACATAACTAGAAAAAGAAGACACAGATGTGTAGCCCATTTAAACACTGAAAGCATGAATGATACCATTATCTGTACAGTTACTGTATTTCAGGTGGCTTTTAAACAGAACAAAGACGGGGGCACAGCGAGACATGTTGTCGGTCATTAGTGCTTTTTTGGTTTGTCTGTATATGTGGTATGGTTTAGACAGGCTCTCTCTATTGCCTAGGGAAATCTGAATACTACTGCCTCAGCCTCCCAAGGACTGTAATTACAGCTATGAACAATAATACATGGCATTGACATCATATTTAATAACATTTTATCTTCATGCAGTGAAGAGCAAAGAGCCTGATAAAAAGCTTGTATCCTTCACACTCCCCTTTAAAAGTTTACGAGAAAATTGATTAATTTTGTCTATGAGTTATGAGTTTTGTTTTATTATCTGTAAGGAAACTGTGCACATTAAGATGCTTCCCAGAAGCACCACTTGGCTAATTAAGTTAAAGATTTATTATTAACAACCAAGCTTTAGAAACTTTGTTATTCTTTCGACCATCTCTTTTTTTCATTTGCCCCTTTGTTTAGTTGGTTGGATGAGTGCTTGGTTTGCCTGTGTGCACATGCATGCATGCATGCATACGTTGATTCCCATGTGGAGACCAAAGTACAGCTAGCCTCAACTGGTTCTCTCTTACTACCGTGTAAGTTCCTGGAATTGAACTGAGATCATCAGGCTTGGGGGCAAGGACCTTTGCCTTCTGGACCATCTCATGCACCCTACTTGTTTTGTGCTGTTTTAAGAATCTCTTAATAAAATTTGATTTTATTATCTATCTCACATGAGTAGATGGAAAAGATATTTTAAACCCTGAAGCTGCTATCGAGGCAGATATATCAATAGAGAGCAGAAAAGAATAGCTGTAAGAATGGTAGGTTTTATTGCTACATCAGGAAGTGGACCAAATCATCGTTACTTTATTTCTCTATCTGCAGATAGAGAGTGGAGACTTATAGAAATGAGATAATTTTAATAGAAAACACTAATTTTAGCATAGAACCTTATAATGAACTTGAGAAGCATGTGTAACTGGTATGAAGAATTAAATACTTGCTCATTTGTCTAAGATGCCAGGACTCAATGCTCTCAGTCCATGTTTAGGATGTGTGTACTAAACCATGATAGAGGGAATTCTTAATAATCATAGATATGCCTAGTTATGACCTATGCCTACCTTTCTCTTTTGAAGGTGACCTAGTGCAATTAAAGGGTCATGAAAAACAATAGCTCACATAACAAATTTGTAACAATGAGAGAAAGCTTTCATATACTGGCCCTGCTTGATTACTGGTTAAGTAAAATTCAATGCATAAAACATGAGAAATAGGTATTGAAAGTTTCGGTAACAAACACGTTTGAAGATTTTTGAAAGGGCTTGTTATTGACATAAAGCAACAGTAGTTTATTTAGCTTGAATAATTAATATTATGCCTCAGTAACTCATAATAAACATGCATTTAATTAAATGTTGAAATATCACTTAAATCAATACATAGCAATTCAAAACTCAAGATCAAAAGCAAAATTAGGAAAAACTGTTTTTAATGCCTTAAATGCCATAAGCATTAGATCAAGAGCAATATAAGGAAATGATTTTCACTTTTAAAGTATTTTCTTTGAGGCTGTAGTAAAATAAATGGAGCAGTGGTTAAGCCCTGGCTCTGTAGACTTCACACTGTCTATTCCAAGTAAATCACACTCTCTCTAGGGACCATTTTTCCTAATCACTGAAATGGGTTTGTAATAAGGCAAACCCCACAAGCCTATTTCTGAGAAGCCTAAAAGATTGTTCAAGGTCCTTGGAAAGTAGCACATTGCAAGAGAGTAGTGCTTTTCAGTACTGACTTCCCAACCTGCATGTAAGGAGATCCTGTATGGAGTTTCCTAAATCAAGGCCTTAACGTGCAGACAAAGCAAACACAAAAAGAAGCACCATGCTTCACAGAAAGTCTCTAATGGATTTAGAATCCGTAAGCCATGTGACCATTCAGAAAAGGTTTAAGTTAGCTACTACAGTCAGATGCTTTGGGGACCGGATGAGAGATTTAAAGCTGTCTCTTCATGGATAAACTTTGGTAAACACTGTTTAAAGGAGTGGATGACATTAGGCCAGAGCATTGGCCAGTGTTTAGAGAGTCATAAACACGAAGTGTATGTGGGTTGGATGTGTTCCTTTCAAGCCAACAGGAAGAAGCAGAAGTAGATTTTCATGTAGAGAACTGACAGCATTAATATTTTAAGCTAACGTTAGTATAGAGAAGAGGAAAACTCTCTCTGTTGGAACCCACCCAGGGGAGTGGGAGTCAGCATAGGAACACAGCACACGCAATGCAATGTAAATATATATTCTATATGTATCAGCTGCTTCCAGGGTCTTCAAGAAGCCTAAATTCAGGTGATCAGGGTGTGCTACCAAATGCCGTCCTATCAGGAGAGGAGCATTCAGCCTGTTTAATTACTTAAGCAATAACCAGTCATACTTTGACGTGAAAACTTAATCAAAATATAAACTCGCTTCTCCCTCTCCATCATCCATCAGAACATCCGAATACAAACCCGTGACTCAGTTCTTTCTGGGCCCCTGATGTTAAGAAGCAAACGAAAAGAGATGAGTATCAATATCTGCTATATTGCAGGATGTCTGAGTGACGTACAATTTCTACCTCTCATTCCGTCGCCATGCTGAAATTTAAATTAGTGCCCTGTTAATGCCTGCCTTGGAGGAAGTCATTTTATACCATGGATGCTGCAGAAGGAGTAAACGCCCCTCCCCAGTAGCACGCTGCTGCCAGGGCTTTGTCTTCTTTTTCCTGTGGTCCTGTTTAAATTCTCACCTTGCTCTGCCCTTGTCATCAAGTCGCTCAGGCACAAAGCTGGGAGCATGGGGAGTGTTTACTCATTTCCCAAGTCCATTATCTTACACATTAATCACTGGTCTGGAACTTTCGGACAATGCTGAATCTGTTGCCTTCACACACACACTCACACCCCCCACCCCCGTCCCCACCTCCCCCACCACCCCTGGCTGCTTTGCTGACAGTTCCCCACGTCCAAGCTGCACAAAACTTAACGACCTTTACATCTAACTATTTTTGTCTCTTATTTAAAAAAAAAAATGGTTTGCATTAGTAGCCCAACAGAAGCATCAGGAAGCTAAAGTGGAAGAGGAACTCCTCATTCTTAAAGCAGTGGTTTTGTTGTTGTTTTCTTGTTGTTGTTCCTATTTTCTAAGGTCACTCTTCCAATTATTGGTTCATGAAAGACTTCCTTTCCTGAGACCTTGTTCATAGCTCCCCACCGCCTCCAATACTATTAAATATCATTTCCAAAACATCCCTCAGAAGTTCAAGATAACTCTGAAAAGCAGGCATTTTTAAATATTTGAAAGCAAACTTTGTGGTTTCTTTTCTTTTCTTTTTTTTTTTTTTGCTGTGTAAAATGACTGTGCTTCTTTCATAACATAAAGGGCTGTTCTGTGAATCTGAAGCTTAGCTTCTGGAAGGATTACGAAAGCAAGAGAAATAGATGTAAGAAAACAGGACAGCTGGAGGCTCTTGAACTGCAGTTGTCAAAAGATTTGTTTGTGAAACATGCATTTTATTGCCTTGTATGCATGTAATAATGAGGCATGGACAACTGCAACATCGCACTTAATGACTGCATTGCTTGTTTCAGCCAGTTTCCTTGTCCTCTTGCAATTAACGTTTTCCCAGATCACCCAAGGCTACTTTGTCAGGGGAGGAAAAAAAAATCTGAAATTCACATAAATGAGCAATGTCAATAGTTTAGAAAGAGTTTACTTAGAGAACAAAGAGCCCTTATGAGGCACTAGTGAGAAGAAATGGGGAAAAAATGAGTCCTCACAATGGATGCCTTTTCTTAAAGCGACTTGTTATCAAGCAGTTCGGATAGTCCTTCGAATCTGCATTAAAATGCATTTCATTCCATTGACTCATTTGCATTAATTTCTCCCATTATATCTGAAAATGGCTGAATGTCTACCCAACACAATGCCACAGCCTATCACCGGCTACCACGGAGGCCCCAGGTGCCAATTTACTCTTCTTAGTTCTTTTCATTCTGTTTGCTGATTCTGACAACCGGAGTTCGCTTCTCAGTCCAAGGGACTTTTCAATTGGATTTGCTCGTGGTGACAAAATTGTTGCTTTGCTGAGAGGAGGGGGTTCTTTGATTGAGCGTCTATCACGCTGCCATGGGAAAGCGAGAGGAGAATGATTCTCAGTGCCTTCTGATTTCCAGTATTTGTTCAGCATTAGGCCCACTTAGCTCCAGAAGAAAAAGCAACATGTAGAAAGAAAGTGACAGGCAGAAACACACTCACTTGCTCCTTCTTTCTCTGTGCACTCTGTATTCAAACAAGGGGGACCTATAACACCCAACGCTCCAGATCAGCCTCCCTCAATTATCACACTTAATCCTTATAGCTCTATAAAGTAAATATTTCATTACAATTTCAAATAAACAGTCACCCAATCTAATGAAGCAAGAACTCAAAGTGGCAATGTCACAGAACTCGTTACCGTCATCAAAGCAAAGGACACAGCCCTTCCTACTAACAGTGAAAAAAAAATGAATAGTGGAATATTTATGAACTAAGGGGTGTTGCAGTTCTAAGGGTTTTTTTTTTTTTGTTCCCTTGTGCCACTCACCAATTTATTTTTGCAAATACAATTCAATTAAAGGCATTCTGCTGGTCTTCCCCCACCCCTAGTTCTTTCTTAATTTCTCTTGGATTTTCACTCCACTCTTTCTTCTGAAGTCATTGTCTTAAACAGCCAGTACACCCATACAAAGAAAACCTGACATTACACCCTCAGTTCTGTTCATAAACAGAAAAATTGAATATGGTGCTTCAGATAGAAGAAAGCTATAGAGTACAATATGCTTATCTTCATAACCCATTGTCCCTACATCAATGTTATTAAACCCTTCAATTTGTAGGACTTCTATCCTTTATGCTCTATTCTGAGGTAAGAACATCTAAAAATAAGTCTTGCTTCACCAAATCTTAAGAATCTGAGAAAGGCTTGAATTGAATAGAGATAAGTAGATTAGCCCTTAATCAAATGTTGAATCACCTCTATGCTATTCTTACTCTCATTTTAATCCTAATCTTTGCTCCTTTGAGAAATCGGTTTTCTCAAATTATTATTTTATCTTTCTTATTGAATATTCTGGTGACAATCATATTTTCACACTTCCGTAATATACTCCAAGGCACAGTACAATGTGTGTACAAGGACTTAAAAAGGCTCATTCGTAGGGTATCCCGTGTTGTACAATAAGCTACAGATTTCTTGTAGTTAACTGGGACTACAAACCCTTCTCATTTTCTCTCAATTAAAAAAAAAAAAGTGCTCTATTGACCTACCCTGTAATTAACTACTGTTTCTTGGGAAGTTAGACAAAGTGTCCTCTATTGGGAAATACTTGCATTTTTTTATTTCCTTTGGGATTATCAACCTTTTTCCATTTAAAATATCACCTGAACCTCAGATATTTCAAACATCAAACATTGGATGGAGTGGGTGTAAGAATTTGCTGAAATACTGCTGATTCCTTGGCAGCCATGGAGAAGATCTACAGTTTTGATTCTGTACTAAAGTCACTCATGATGCACCTGCAGCTGTGGGAGTCATCTTTGAGAAATAAGAAGCTTAAAGCTTACAAAGTATCCATAATTTGCAGAGTGAAGGTAAAAGGGGTAACCCTAAGAACATTACTAGGATACAACCACAGCAAAAGTTTTAATACTCTTTTTCAACTTAATGAGAAATAGCTACAAAAAATAATATATGCATCTATATAATCTTAAATTAAACATATTATCTTATATATGTGTGATGTAAAAAAGTACTGTCAATATTTATACTAACATTTATAATTAAATATCTGTTTCAAATAATTAAGTATTGACTAATTATATATTCAATGACCTCAAGTGACCATAAAATTTCATTTATGTTAAAGATACAACACAGAAAAGTGAAATTAAGTAAAGCAAACTTTCTGTTCTAAGAGAAAGGCTGGAACTTGTATCAAATGCTGTCTAGGGATCTACCTTCTCTTCACTAGCACAAACAAGCTAAATTCCCCCAAGTGAATCACATCATCACAGCACAGCAGAGTCCGGAACAACATACCCACACAGACTCTTTTGGGGGCCCTACTATGTCCTGAGCCCTCTCCTGGGCCTCTGGATTCACGTGGGAGCAAAGTGAAGTGCACAACATCCTAGATTTAAACCTACCTGCCAAGTGAACGACTGAGTAAACAGAAGAGCAATAATAATATCCGGCTTGGGTAAGCGCTATGAAGAAAAGGGCCAATAGTCTTCAAGACATCCGATTAACCCATGATTAAGGAAAAGATACTTAAAGATGAAAACCTAAGATATAAATTTTACTTAAAATATTTGGCCAAATGAATATGGTTTTCTCAGTTACTGACATTTATGTAATTAAAAAGTTGAAAAATGTTTGTAGTTCATCACTAATTGTGAAAACCTGTGCTCACAGCAGAGACGTGATAAAACAGGTTAAACCTTGCCATATGTTGGCACGATGCCTCCAGTGAGCTGCTCTGGCATGTCCCAGTGCTGCAAGCTCAAGGAGTCCATCATCAGACTCACTAACACTTAGCCCATTTTATTTAATTTCAGCCTGAAGCACCTCCCATATAGTAACTCGTTAATAGTTATCTATGTTACTTAGTGAATATCACAGCATTCCATGCATTTTCCGGATTCTACGCCCGGTGAAGAGCCATTGGGTAAGAAAATGAGATGTTTCCGACTGTGTTAGAGTGCCGTCATCTAATTCCGAATACAGGAATTAGAATGGAAGAGATGATGTGACAAAGTGTTTCTCATTCTTACCTGGAAAACGTGAAGTGTTATGTGCTATTTCTAAGACACCCTTCTTTTCTCAAACGTGAATAGACTGGTATTCTTTAGAATAGAAGCCGTGGCTGTGTTTCAGTCTGGTTGGTTAGAAAAGGTTAAGAGCTTGATGTTGTTATGATAATGTCTCATCCGTGTTGTTCGAACTTGGAGACGGAAACCCTTCCTATGGAACAACGCAATACTAGACTTACAATTAGTAAACCTTTAAACTCATTTTTTTTTAAATGAAAGGGGCAAGAACACCCTTGATAAATCATATGCTCAACAGGAAGAAAAAGCTGTCAAATGAATTCACACATAGTTCCAAATGTAAACTACATGGGAAGTGCAAATCACTTTTCAAAATCTGTAGAAACAAAATGCACCCCATTCACTACTTCACAAATTATTTCATCCATACTCTGTAACCAAAAGTTCAGTGACTTTAACAAACACTCCCTGAACACCCAGTTTGTACTTCCTCTCTAGCCACCAATGTAGAAAAATCTGGCAGTTTAGAAAATACTAATACCTGGATAATCAAATAACTGATTTAATTAATAACTTGGTGACAATAGTCAATAGTTATATTAGTAATTATTTCCCTTTAGAGATATCTCGTTTGAATTTTATTCTGGCAAAATCATTTAAGATCTCTGGCACCACATTATCTAACTATAAAATTTAAGACTTTACGCTTTCCAGCAACAGGCACTGGCCACCAAATGGGATGGGCCACCCCATAAAGGACTGCCACAGCCATCTTTTGTGATATCAGCCTTAGCACAGCCCCTTACTATTTTCCATAAGTAGTCCCAAGATAACTTTCTGAACATCTCTACTCTTTCACAACATTTTCTGTTAAAAAAACATCCCCTGCACCGGGCAGAGGTGGCTCACGTCTTTAACGGCAGCACTTGTGAGGCAGAGGCAGGTGGATCTCTGTGAGTTCAAGGCCAGTCTGGTCTACAGAACTAGTTCCAGGACAGGCTCCAAAGCTACCGAGAAACCCTGTCTCGGGAAAAAAAAAATTCACTGCATCTTCACTGTTTTCAAATACAATCTAAACTCAAGAACATAGTATATGTAGTCTAGTGGCATCCTGTTTCCTCAGCTACTGTTGTGTGGTGTGTGTGTGTGTGTGTGTGTGCGTGTCTGTGTATGTACAGTGATGGCAAGTAGGAGTGCAGGTGCAAGAGTGGGCCCATGCAGAGACCAAATAATCTTGGATGTTTTCCTCCATTGCTCCTCACTTTATTTATTTATTTATTTATTTGAAACAACGGCATTTACTGAACTGTACGTTTACCATGCTGGCTAGGCTGGGGACCCAGGAACTTGTAGGAGCCACTTGTCTCTTCTCTGCCCCACAATGCTGGTTCCCAGGCATATGCAGCCAGCCATGCCTCGCTTCTATGAGAGTTCTTTGAAGTAATGCTCAGAACACAGCAAATGCTCTTACTTATTGAACCATCTTCCCAGACCCTGCACAAGCAACCATGGTGATTATCCTGGTGCCTGCCAGGTACTTCAGACGTGCTTTATGTCTACACTGCTCTGCTGTCAAAGGATGAGGTGCCTAGAATGCAGTTCCTACAACAAAGTTCTGTGACTATGGGACCATAGTGTCCGATCCAGATTCTGATACAATGTCTTCATTAATATAAAGCTTTTGCTCCAAAACATGCTCTGCTCTCTCCCATAATCCTCTCTTCACAGGTTCATCTTTTCCTTGAAAAATACACCTTTAAACAACTTCCATCTTTACCCAGTAAGAGACTGTATTTCTCAATGATTAATGAGTTAATCACTGGTAAATCAAAATATCACATTACTTTGCAATTAAAATATCCTAATATTTAAAACTGTATCAGAAAACTAATCTAATGTTATATCAATAAAAAGACTTAAACACTTCCTGTGATGTTTATCCTTATAATAATTGAGAAAAAGTAGGAGATTTTCCCATAAGCTTTTTTTTAATTTTCAAGAATCCAAATGTCTATGTCTGCACTATAATGTGAAAAATCTAAGTTACATTTATTGTGAGGAGATAGTCAGTAGGGGAATAAAATACATAAGAATATAAAGAGAATCTGAATGCTCACATAATAAAAATTAATCATAGAGAATTGCTTTGGGGAGAATCATACACTTGACCCACATTGAAGACTGAAATATTAAACCATTTCTATGACAGAGATCAAGCTTCATAGTCGCTTTTTATCCTCCTCATAATAGAAGCAACAGTTGTAAACCATAATGTTATAGTTCAAACAATGCCCCCCCTAAGACTTCAAATTTATTATAGCATTCATCTCTAAGACAAAAGACCTGGTGTAGGAAAAAGCCCTTTTTAGCAAAAAGCATGGTTGTTATTTATGGCTCAGATGCAAAAAATGAGTTTGGGGAATTTATCAGAGATGAAGGTATGAAATGTTTTAGCTTGTTCTTCTCTCTCTAATCCATAAACCATTTTCCCAGCCACCCAAGTGAATTCTAATGGAACAAGAATGATGAAATAATATTTTCCTAGCCCTTTAACACTTTTTCTTCTGCATAACTTTCAGTGGGATAGCAAGAATATAGCTTTTGAAAAGATAATATAAGAAGTATATAAACACTACTTTGCAATAAAATATGATTTGACCTCACAGGCAAAATTTAGCATTTTAATCAACTTAAAACTTTTATATATTTAATTCTGGGTATTCCTGTTATTGCTGCTATTAGTATTATTATGGCTATCATAATTAGCATTTCAGAGTGTTAAGTATATTCTCATCAAAGTAATTCCAAAAACGTAAGCCTCATTACTGCCTCTAAAAGCCTGATGATTCGATCATGGCGCTCAATCACTTTAAATACTTTTAACCAGGGGCTATATATTCATTGCCACTCTTTTTGAAATAATACTTGCCATAATCAAAACAAATATGACTTATAACCTACTTACTTTTTCCCTCCCTGTCTGGAATGAGCACAAAGGTAAATAATGGGGTCCAGGAGCTGGAGTGTAGCTTAGTGAGAGATCAGATGATTTGCTTATCTTGACCAGGCCCTGAATTTGATGCGCGAGAGGAGTGAGTGTATGGGTAATGTGAGAGGAGGAAAGAAAAATAGGGGTATTTACTTAATGTCCAGCCAGGGAGAGACTCCATGAAAGTAACAAGAGTTGAAGTGAAATAAACCTCAATATCATGAATAATTCATTTGTTATTCTTACATATCAATTTCCCAAGATTAAAAGAAAATAGTCAATACATGTGATTGGGAAATACAAAATACATTATTTTATCCTTCAAGAAGATAAGATGCTTCTACAGTTTATTTTCTTATAAAAGTTCTGTGCTCAGTGTGCTGAGCATCTGGGCTCAATTGGCGAGCTATACAGGTGCCATTTTTTTCTTTTCTAATTCAAAAAGGACAGGCTATTTCAGAAGAAAAGAAGGCAGTTAGGATATAAGACAGAATAATTCTTAATCCATAATCCTTTCCTGATCATTGTTTGGCTTGCATTATATTTTTTCTATTGTTGGCCAAATTTCTTTCAACTTGTTCAAACAGTTCAAGAAAAAAAAATGTGAACTGTATTGAGTGTGGTTTTAACATCATAATTTACGGAATTGAGAATGGACCACTGTGTTATTTGATGCCTCCCATTTTTATTGCATCGTTGCTGAGTGTTGGTGAACTAACTGTCTTGTAGCCGTGCTGCTGGAAATCCTTTGCTCTAATTTCTAACTGCATCGTGATACTTTATCTTGACCTAGGAACACAAGTCAATTCATTTCTATGAAGACATGCTGCAGTTATTATGGTTTTATAAATACATGTCAGCTTATTATTCAGAAAGAAATGTGCAAAGCAGTCAGTGAAAACACAGGACTTTGTTTCAAGTTAAGGCAGACAAGAAACTTGAGTCAGGGGACAAGATTCATTTGAGAATACAGTGTCATTGAAGGGTGCACTAACTTTGACATGTGCATATAAACATCGTACCTAAAGCCCCAAATGTCTTCCTGAAAGCCCTCAACATCTGATACACTCTAAAGAAAATATTTAACCTAAGGTTGATTTCAGTAGACACATGGCTAACAGTGACTTTTTCCCCCTTAGTTATCAGAGCTGTGCTCTCAAAAATACTAGTTCTCAAATCTTTGCGGAATCAAAACACCTGTGGAACATCTTTAAAGCTACATATTTTCGGGCTCCATCAAGTGTGAAACCCAATACTTCTAAAATTAGACCAAAGAAGTACATTGTTGGTTCTTAACAGGCTCTTTGTTGGATAATTGTGGACGTTGGGAAGGGTCATTTTTCTGAAAACAGGAGGTATTAGCACATACTTTTTAGTTTTGTCAATATATTTAAATTGTCAAGATACCATGATTTTAGTGTTTCTATGAAAGTTTATTCTTTCTATTTCAGGTATAATACCACAGTTCTTACAGGTTACTCCGACTTTAGCGTTTTTAAGCAATGGATGATATTCCTCAGGAAGTCTTCCAGGTGACCAATGCCAGCTACTGGTTGAAATTTATATAGGTGACAGGATCTTGTGCATAAAAGCCTCTCACAAAATAGCAAATGATTTACATGAAAAAAAAACCCTAAACTTTACTATCTACTCTTCTACAGACAATATGCTTTCTCACTCCAGCAAAAGGCAAGTTTTAATACATTACGCTTTGGGATTCGAATCAGAAACCTATAAACAATGTATAACTTACAAATGTCCTTCAGTGTATTAGAATATTTTAAGTACAGCTTTACAACTTTAAATCAATTCTGTCATTCGGTTCATATTATTTATCTGCAATTTCTCCATATATTAAATGTCACCAGGTTGAATTAAGCAATAAAAAGTTTGAGTATAACCCGAACTTCTCAATAATTCATTTGCATTGCTGAGCCTGAAATCATTGCCTTCTTGTGTTTTTAGTTTGAGAATGTCTTGTTGGAGGCTTTTGCTATCTTCCTCAGTTGGTACAATGAACTTCAGATCTTCACACTGTGGAACAGCTTAACAAACCTCAGAGTTCACTGAAGCCCATTCTAATAGTAAAGCAATGGAAAGTTCAGCATTTGCCATCTTAATATTCTGTCATCTCTTTAAGAAGGGTGCTCTGCTGTGTATTATAGCTGAATTATTTGTTATTATTCCTCAAACCTTAATATCTTAAAACCACGTTTTAATTCTATTAGATATATTCTTAACCTTTCATAACCTGGGATTACTTTTCCCCAGTCTAAGGCTAAAGTAAATAAAGAAGAAAGGTCCTCAAAGATGAATTGACTTCTTGGAAAGGATGCTGGGATGGGATTCAGGAACTTGAACATAAAAAGTATTTATTTTACTACTAAGATATATAGCCAGACCTCACTGATTTCTACATATATCATGGTACAAAATTTAGCTAAATTACATAACAGTTATTATTGTAAGAAAACTATATCAAAATGTGCTTAAGTGATAAATGTGATTTATCTTTTAAAATGTTCCCCAAAGAATATTATCATTAACATTTTATTTCAGAGATGATCTAAATCTTTATTAAATAAAGCTACTGAATTTCATGTACTAGTAACTCAGGATTCAGACTTTTTCAAAATAGCCAGTACCCGTATCATATGGATTTTTTTTTCTTGAGTACATTATTTTTGCTGTAAGACTGTTCTCATTAGAATGGAATTTGTGTTAACTTCCCTGTTAGGACTTACTAATAGGATTGCTAGCAATTATTATACTGAAATGAAATCAGCACAAACTATTAGATCTGTTTAAACAAGTTAAAAATAAACCTTGATTAAATGTTCTTTTATAAGAAGCTGCTCATTAGGACTACATGGCCTTCAGAAAAATTGCTGTTTCATTAACATCAAAGAATGGACTGAGTTTAAACTTGCTCAACTAAAAAGTATGGTAGAAAATAAAGCTTAAAATATTTCGGATAATGAAATCGTAGAAATAATCTTTCATTTAGATCTTCGTTTAGTCAGTATAAAGAAATATACCCTTAAGAATCAGAAGAATTAATAATAAAGACTGCAAAGAACATTATCAAAGAAGTTTTTAAAAAAGCAACAAAAAATATCTATCCTAAAGTGATGTTTCATATAAGTTAAAATATAAGCCTGACTTAAAGAGTCACTAGACCATTTAAATGCAAAGGAATTTATCAGCTTACATATTCTCCCATTTACTTTTGACAAAACAAAAAAAGCAAAAGCAGACAAACAACAGCAAAAACCTTCATCGGTAACTATGAAAGCAGGAGAGAAGAGACAGCATCTTACAGAGAACGCTAGAAGGTGAGAATCCAGAAATGGAAGTACACTGCCATTTGTTACAATGGATAAGTAAGCACGTACAGCCTGACTATGGAAAAGCTATAATATTTATGATGGATACAATTAAACTAAGCCAAAATGTTGGACACTGTGAAATAATATGGATAAAATAATGTTTTTTTTTTACTTTGCTACTACTACAGACACACACACACGAATATATGAACACCCACTTCCCCATCCACCTCCCCACACAGACTTCTTTCCTATAACAGGGAAAGGTAAACAAAGATAAGAAGAGTAAGTGTTAGTTGCACATTGTCTTCACAGATGAGGATGGTACATGATAAAATTTGCCAGGCTTGACTTTAAAATCCCAAGAAAGTCAGTCATTATTAAAAGTAGAGATAGTGTGTCATTTAAAGGTTATAGGATACTGAACTGCCTGAAAATCAGAAATACTACATCTGAATGGCTTTCCACAAATAAAATGATATTCTTTTGAATACAACCTGCATTATTTTGAAAAAAAAAGAGACTACTTCAATTTAATTTCTTCATTAGATTCATCTCCTCTGCAATATTCCAGCACTCAGCCTTTGCAGCAACATGACTATGTTTTGCTTTAATTTTTCTTAAATCTTTTGGTTTAAGTAATTAATATTTCATAATTAAGAATTCCAAGATGTAGACAATGGATCCCTTGCAAGTCTGTGAGCATGCCTACAAGCAACAAAATTACACTTGGGCTGAAGCGTTTGTGTGTGTGTGTGTGTGTGTTTTGCACAATTTTTAAAAGTTTAACCTCTGTAGATCAATGTGCTTCCTTAAAAGACTTTAATAAATTAAAGTGCAGAGAGCTTTTTTTCACCAGGCAGAAAAAGCTGATGAGACAGGTTTAGTTTAATCTCAGGCAATAGAAGTCATTAACCATTCTCTCAGGGATTAAAATATAGCTTGCCCTTTTCTTCTCTCACTTATCATTAGCATCACTTTAATCTCCCAGCATTTCGCACTGCTATTTTAATCATTACTTACTGCCTTTTGACAAGTGCAGAACATGCTTTTGCTCATTGAGGCAATATCCTGGTTTTAGCTGACAAATGTAGGGCATAATGTAAAAATATCAAAGTGACATCTCTTAAACACACCTTCATCATAAAAATCTCCAAAGTTACAACCTCCCTTTGTCTAGTCTTTCCACGGAAATTATCATTTGAAAGGTTTATATCTCAAATAAAGAACAAAAAAAAAAAAAACCATTTTCTTCTAAATACAAAAAAAAAGTACGAAAAAGTAAATAGGTTAAAGAAACAAGTACTGGAATAGGCACAGATCTGCAGCTCATTCTCTCAAGAGCATATGGCCACAAACCCCGATGTATTTACAAAATCGGTTTGCTGCTTCAGTACAACTTTAAATTAAAACGTTATCCTCAAGTAGCTGACTGCTTATCATCTGATGCGCATGATCGGGGACACAGTGCATCCACCCTAGACTGAATCAGCATGAAGTACTGTGGTGATCATGCCCCGTTCTATTATTTTTAGAATCTATATCACATTCTGCAGAACACCGCGTCCGTCGTCATTCTCGCAGAAGACGTGGGTGCAAATAACAAAAGTTAACCACGATATCAGCGTGGAACATCTTGAAAAATGCACTAAGAATGCCGCAGCTGAACTGTGTTGCATGTTCTAAATTGTTATTTTAAGGAAGAGGAAGGCCATATGATATTTGTTACTCCTTTTAAAGAACCTATTGGCATCTGCTTTGAGGTAGAGCAACTCTTTAATCTAATCTGCCTAAACCTGGGAACGATGACAAATTTCAAACAAGTCTCTTGGGATATAGGAAGTTAAATTTTGTATTCTTTTAACACGAGGTTTATAATTGAGAAAATACATGTATATATAGGCTAACCTCTCCAAAATATTCAATTGTAACTTAAAGATAATCCAAAACGAAATGGTTGATAAATATAAAACCTGACGTTCTAAACTGAAGCACCGATTTTTTTTGGCGCTGATCACTCACACTTGGCCCCAAGCCCTTTAATCTAGTCCATCTGTAATGATCTCACAGTACTTTCAACCATTATTTAACTGTAAGAAGAAAAAAAAAATATGTTGCTCTATATGTTTCGACAATAAAATCCCTTCCTAAGCTTCACAAAGCAGAACAATTCATTATTTGATCTCTTTCCAGGTTCAAAGTCTGTCTTATTACAGTACTTCAAAGAAATATGTAATCAAAGACAAACAGCTGTGAAAACAATCTTTTATTACTTTATTATCATTGAGAATATATCTTTAGAAGAAACCAATGGCAATGGAATACAAATAATCTTCATAAAGGTTGTTGTTTTGAGTGTGTTCACAAACTGTGCTCATTTATCTTAAAGCCTTTAATTTTATTTCCCATAAATAGTGCAGAGTCCAGTGGTTTTATTGTCTGCTCCCCTAAAAGCCACCCGAATGAACAATGGTGGCTACAAGTAGAGAGTGTTCCATTCTAATATCAAACAAATGATTTTTAATAAACAGATTTTCAAAATGATAATCAGTGAGGTGACCCTTCTGGGTTGACATATGCCTGGAGTGAAATCACATTTTCTGATGTTCGGACTAATCAGTGAGAATCGCAACTTCCATGGAATGAGATGGCAGTCCCATTGTGACATCTAGACTTCAAATGGAGCACTCTCTAAAAGCAGATGCTAAAATCAAGCAATTCCTTTCCTTCGTGGTAGCTACACTGCCCACATCATTCCCATATTCTACACAGCACACAAAATTCTGGTCCCATTTCTACTTAGTAGCATGAATCACTATTATTATCGTCATAGGAGAAAGACAATGTATTGTCATATGTTGTTTGCATAGGTATGACTCCCTTGAATAAGACAGTATAGGTGTCAGAATAAAGGTGATGATGTCCTACCATCCCTACAATACAGAGTGTGCAGGTAGAAGAAATATATCTCTCAAGTACATATTATGTGGTAGAAGCCTTATATATTATGAACTGCTGTGCTGACGCCAGTTGCCTAGAAAGGCAATATTGTGAAAACCGAGAGATGTAGGAATTGAGTTTGAAAAGTTAAGAAGCTTTTAACTTATTTGCTGGATTGATATAACTCCTGAGCTGTGGTATTTTTTGCACAGGGCTAGAACAGACTTTCTAGGCATTCTTCCTCCAATGTTCTTGAGAGAACCGACATTCTTTTAAAGGGTCCTAGTCTTCTTTATTAGACCCTAAGGCATGGTTATAAGAATCAGGGACAAAAATGGGTCTTTGGAACTTCCTGTAAAACTGAAATGGTGGGGATGGGACATTGACCATGTGGTAATGCATTCACCATGCAAGCACAAGGATCTAAATTTGATCCCATAAGTCCAAGTTTAAAAAGCCTTATACTGTAACAGTATACTTGTGATACCAGAGTAAGGCAGGCAGATTCTGGGGCTGACTAGCCAGCCTCATCCTTTTGCCAAACTCCAGAAGATTAAGGGACGCTATCTTAAAAAACAAGGCTAGCAAAGTCTTATAAAGAACAGTGAGCTTGACCTCCAGACTCCACATACACATGAACAACCCATCTGTGCCTGTGAAGGCATGAGCACATGCATACAGGGGAACTGATGACTCGTTGATTAGAAAAAGGTCTTTGTTTTCAAGCATTTCCAGAACAGTAGTAGGCCAAATGCAGTGCCCTTTCTGAACCATCACTCTTACCAGAAGAGAGAGGAGACAGAGACAGAGACAGAGACAGAGACAGAGACAGAGACAGAGACAGAGACAGAGATGGGTAATTTAACAGGTTCTTTGGGGAGGGCGGGGAGTTAGACAGATAACAACAACTATCAGAGTGCTGTGATCCCATCAGGAAATAGGCAAATTTGGGCTTGGAAATGACGTTTTGTGAGGTGATTGGTCAACTTCATTTTCCTGCTATCTCGGTAAAATTAAACTGTTGAAGGGCTTCCCAAGTTATGACTCTACAAACAAACGTCGGTGCCTACAAAACATATATTCTACCTAGACACTTGTGCTACTACTAGCAGCTTCTATTTCTCTGTACCATCCTGTTTCTTGAAACGAGAAGTCTGAGCTGGACAGTCATCACAGACTTCACTCTGTACCTTAATATAAACTGAAGGACATTGACAGAGGAGGGGAAAAACAGGCCTACCACAGGCTGCACAGAGAACAAACCAACTGGAATTTCTTGTTATTGAAGATAAACTTAACTAAAGAAGAGGAATTTCATCATTGTTCATATTGATAGAAAGCTGTACTTCAAAACCCTGAGGAAAACGCAATGACTCCTGTAGAGTCTTGATTTTTGGCAGCACAGCTAGATTCGATGTTACTGGTTACTAAATAAACAGCATCAGAATTGGAAATGCATGTAACGCATGACTCAATTTCCATAAAAGTTCATTTCCTGACTTTTCATTTGATTGCTTCAAAAGTTATTTGGTAAGAGAAGCAAAACAAAGTCAGTCACTCCAGGATCCGAATAATTAAGCAGCTATTTGACCAAACATTTCCTTCCTTCCTGTGTATTCTCAGAGTCACTATTGCACTACAGGTTTTAACAGAATATTTTAATGTGCAAAATCTATAAGGAAAGTAGTCTGCAGTAAAATGTTTCACAATCTTGGTTGGCAGCAACATCATGAGGTCACATTTTACTGTTATTTATAAGTCATGCTCACGACAAATGTTAGGATTTCAGGTCATTACAAAGGTCAGATTACAGAATTAAGACTCATCACCACTAACTTGCATTTATAGTAATTTTAACATAACCTGGGATGTGACTTGGTTTCTGAATATAAGGAGCAACCTGAGAAAATTTAAAAGTGTGCCATTAGAACTTTGGGTATTTTAATACAATTGTTTCATTCACATATTGATTGGCAAAGAGTTCAATTGTTTAATATTAGATCTGCTTTTCTTGTTTGAGCAGCATTATAACAAGAAATTAAAAAAAAACCTAACAACTGATTTTAAAAATTCCTATGAGCTTTCATCTTTCGCCTTCATTGCAAACACATCATTCATGGAATTAGAGGAAGCTGCCTTGTACAGCTGTCTTTTTGCTCTTTGAGAACATCATCTCACATATCATTTCATTTCTGAACAACACGTATTCGAATGCTGCTATTCCACATCGAAAACGTGGTGTCTCTGACAGGTGATTCTGTTGCTCTTAGCTTGTCACTCATTGGTAACATTAGTTAGTCCCTGTTTTTTTCCTTCAGACAAATGGTACCTATCTACCCTCAACTCTATAGCAGATCCTTTCTTCCTCATGCCCCACTAAAACCTATCTCTAAGCACCAGGTGCCTCTTACATCCGGACAAAACATCTAAAGTACATTAGTAAATTTCTCCCACCTGGGAGTCTCTTCCTCGGTAGTCCGCCAATACTGTGCCATCTAGTCTTCCAGGTTTCCTTTATTCTTTCTATCCAACAGATTAGTTGTCTTGGCTTGCAACATTCTCGCTGTTGTTTTCTTGCATGTTCCCAGAAACTGGAACTCGGGGAACATAGTTACCTTCTAATGGGAGACAACACTACAGCGAAGGGAAGGGTCACTCAGGGACAGATTGCCATGGCATATAGTAGTCATCAGCACACAGTTTGCTAACATCAACAGTAAGTCTCCGTTTCCTCATGAGTAAAATGGAGATAGGACTGTTTATCCAAGTCTGAAGGCCATTACTAAGATAAAATCGACAGAACATTTACAATGCTCATGGCTAGTGGATTTTCCTCTTCCAGGAAACTGTGGGTGAATATGGAATGGTATGTTCTCAAATACAGCACCCTAGCCCACATTGAGCAGTGTATGTATCTCTGTTTATCATTGTCCTCGTAGGACATCTACACATCACCACAGAAATAAAACTTCAAATCCAAACTCAACAAACCTATCTTTGCTGCCTTTCTGTCATGTTTAAGTTAAACTTTCTTGAAAATATCTTGAAATTTTAAGAGCCTAACATAAATTGAAGGGCTGAATGCTTATATATCTAAAAGAGAAAGTTCAAGAATTTGATGTGTATTTAAATGAGAACTTGATTTTATTTGGCTCATTATATGTGGTTAAGGATACAGTTTTAACATCAGAAATTTAAAAGTAAGGCACAGGAAATAGCAAGCAAAATTACTTTGAGTAAAGCAGATTAAAGCATCTGTTCCCAAAACTCATAAATTCTAAACAATGTCTACCGAGGAACTGCGTGAAAGTGATGATGTGAACAAGGTGGGTGGCTCCAGAAGATCCTGACACCAAACCTGACTCATACAGAGAATAAAAGAATCAATTCCTGCAAGTGTTCCTTTGACCTCTTTAGATCTCTTGTCATAAATGCACTCACACCACACACATAGACACACACCACACACTCACATATATTCACTCACATAACATGAAAAGTAACCTTAAAAAGATATGGTTCTTACATAGTGCTACACCTAAAATCTAAGCATTTGAAAACTCAGCTAGTACAAAGAAAGAAGATGCTTCATTTTGAATGGAATTGTTGAGGCCCTCCCCCCCCCTTTCACCACTTATCACCTTCCTGTATCACTTCCAGAGATGTCTTTGAACTCCAGAAAAGTATTTTCTCTTCCTTGCTCCTTCCCATCCCTGTTGGGTCAATTATTCTCACTGCGTTCGTCTTCTTTCTAGCTCCCCTGTGCTAATCCCAGGTTTTTAATTGACCACAAAGAATAATCTAAACTGACTTTTCAACTCAGCAGTGGGCTACCTAGGAAAGAGTTCTTTTTGTACTCTGAGAAACCTGCACCCTTGCATCAAGTCCTGGTAGAGGGTGGAGCTATGCAGATGTTCTGAGAATGAGACTGTGAGCGGATAAAGGTAATGAGGGTCAGGTGGGATGGCATATGTCAAAGGGTTGTCTAAATCATAAAGCATTTCATACTTTATTCTTGACCTAGCTTAGGGGAGAGGAGCCAGAGAGAGAGAAGAACGGAGGTCATGACAGCTCCACTGTGGACTAAAGATAAATCAGAAAAAAAAAAAAGTTTGGGAGACTTCTAGACAAAAACCATAACAGCATACCAATATCCTAGAAGTTAGGATGAGCTTGGCAAGTCAAGGGATTGAAAGAGGTTGATCATGGCTATGTGGAAGTTTCTTCTCTGTGTTATAATATTTTATAAGAAGTTTTATATGCAATCATTCAAAATATGTGGTATCTGGGACATTTTTATATTGACAGATAAGTTACATTTAAAATAATTCTAAAGTACAAATTTTTTTAGGGAAAATATAATATTTTATCCCTAATACAAAATATAAACAAATATGGAGGATATTAAGAACAATGGATATGCAAGAGAATATGGTATATTCTTTAAACTTTGTTAGAACTTAATATAATCAAGTATCATGAGAAATATTCTGAAGTTAATTGTGGAAATCTGTTTTTTTTCTAAGAAAGTACCCCCTTTCTCTTTACTCACACTCTCTCTTCTGAAAGGAATGAAAATCCCATAATTTAAGTAAAACCACTTTTGGTGTTTTTGTTGTTTTTTCATCTTGGTTCTCTTGCTGAATAATAAAAATAAAACATTACAAAGAATAGTTTTCAGTTTACTAGACTTTTCAGTTTAGTGGTGTGGTCATTGTTCAGAAGGCAAAAATTGGAGCACTGAATTGATCTTTAGTTGTTCTCTTTAGATTGTAATGTGATGAACACAGAAGGAAGCCGTCTCTGAGGAGATCACTGGGAATGTCCCATGGGTCTCACAGAAATGGGACAGCCACTCCTCAACCCTGAATTATTACAGAAAGACAATGCAGAATGCAGAGGTCAGAACTTGGGCATTCTTGTATATTCTAAGGATCATTAATTTTCTTTAAAATATCCCTTTCAAGTTTGACACCTGATTCATATGCTGGAAAAAATCTCTCTGGTCTAGGGGAAAGGTTTCAATTATATATTAGTTAGTGCTTTCAGTTTCTCAGAGGAATTTGAATTTGTTTACATTTTCTGACACAGACTATCCAAGATGTTTATAAGCTTTTATATATGTACTTTAAAATGTAAAAATATATCAGTTCATACTATCTACAGAAACTTTCGTTGTCACTACATTGCTTAGCCTAGTGACAATTTCTGAACAGTTGATATTATGTATCATCTATCTACATAATACCATTCATTAGATTCATAAGTTCAGGCAAAAGTAGAACTTTTTCCACTCATATTTTATACCCCATTCTGAAAACACATTTGAATCATTGTTTTATTTTAAAATTAATATCCATTTTATAATCTTACTGGCAATACCAGTGTCTAATTTCTTAAAGTAGTCATAAAATGTATACTAATTATCATCCTATACTAAAGAAAGTATATTTCCAAATCTCATACAGAGATGACTGAATGCAGCACTGTATTGATATTTACTATAGTGCTTATGGGTTTCATCAAACAATCTCTGGTAGGCATAAAATGAATGTGTAATAACTGAATTGCAATTCTGAGCATCTCTTTTGGGAAGTGAAATCAGAGACTAAGATATTTATCTATTAGTTGCATTGTGTTTGAGTTTTTGGCAACCTGTACAATATGTATCGTTGTAAGCTACTACGGCAAGGTTTAGAAATGAAACATTGGTTAAGCAAAGGTGAAATGATTTTTATTTAATTTCTTCCTAATAAGAGGACACCTCTCAGAAGGGAAACAAACTTTTCAGCAGGAAACCTCAAGCCATATGGTAGGAAGAATCATTAACAAGAAACTGCCATTGACCAACACACGTGAAGACACAAAAGATCTGGGGCCCTGGTACACAAACCAATGGATACACATACATGTGTGCTCACACAAACACTGTCATTTGCACACAGAAAGGGATTATGAAGGAGCACCACAAGTATTAAGCCACACAAGAAAGTTTGGGTCTAATATGCAGAACTAAAAACGATTGTTCAAATTAGAGAATCACTATTAACTTTCCTCTCATTCAGAAACTAACGTTACAAGTTAAGTCTTATAAAATTCATAATGTTGTGCATCATGAAAGAGTCATAATGAAGCCTATGACTTGTGAGCGTTCCTAAAATTTTGTTCTGTTAAATATTTCCACAGAAACAAATATATGAAACGCAGTTGGTACATAAATAAGCAAGACCAATGCCTATGCTTGTCTATCAAACCATAGACTGGGATCCGTAAAACACAAAATGCAAGCATTTAAATGACAGAAGGATTAAATTGATTCAGTAAATAGCTCCTGGTACTTATGGTCCAAAGACTCTACCAGGTGGCAAAAGAGAGAGAGAGGGAGGAGGAGCACTCCCATGTTCCAGAATTATGGTCTAGGGAAAGGGCACCAGGGAACGATGAGCTAACAACACATTAGAAGCGAACACAAAGATGCGTATGGTCGACTTAAGCTACCCTCAGTGATTGGGGAGGAACAATTTCACAAGGTGTCACTGGAACTGGTACTTGAAGACTTTGGAGGCGTAAGAAGGAAAGACACAAAAATAGTTTAGTTCATATTTATGAGAAAGGTCTTCTTGTCTTTGGACTGGTATAAAAATAATTGCATAATATAAATTGTACAGTAATCAGTAAGTTTTGTCTTAGCTGAAGTATGGGCATGCACTTCCAAGTTAACAATATGCCCAAAGTATTGTCATGAAAGCAAAATGGTTAGGGCAAGAGAAAGACTGCTTCCTTTATGGGAAATGGAGATGACATGGTGAGTTTGACTTTTACTTTGAAGGTGATATGTGTCAGCACAGTCTGTAGATTGCTAATGGCAATGGTGTCTACGAAACATCTGTATGCACTACCTCCATTCTCTTATGCCTAAGACGTCTGATCACTTCACCTTTTTGTGTGTGTGTGTGTAAGAATATGCCTGCTCTGCACAGTGCTCAGCAAACACTTTCAGAATAGAGAACTGACTGAAGGCTGAAACACAGAGTTAGAAAACACATGGAATGAGTAAGGAACTCACATTAGAAAAGGAAGGCCATAGTCAGTTTCATTCTTCTGATTTGGAACTTATACAAAATAGTTCACATTTCTCTATTTCCTTGTGACTTTCATCCACTTATGTAAGAACAGTATGCCTGGGTTAAGATACTAAGGCCTATATATTTCTTTTTTATGTCTCTCAAACTGTTTCTAATCATTTGAGTTTAATCACTGCAATTAGATCAGTTCTCTTAGATGTCCAATGTCCTCTTCTATCCTTTTATATATATATTTGAATTTATCTAGACATGCTCATTAGGCAAGGGAAGTTTTGTCATTATGAAGGACTCGAAACAGATATAAATCCCTGAAGATTTTCTGATCTATTTCTTGACCTATTTAAAAAAAAATCAGGTCCCAGAGCCTTTATCTTAAAGGAATTTCTATCAGAATAAAATACACTGATAAACAGAAAAGTCACTCTCCAAATTACCTCAATCTCCTTTCAAAGCCTTTGGCCATGTATTGATCCACTGACAATATTTTCTCCTGGCAAAATAAATAAGTAGAGTGAGGACAAGTAGGAAAATGAGAAAACTCTAAGTTTAAAAAAAAAAAATAAAACAGAAAATGGAGCCCTCTGAAAATAATCCTGTTGCTTGATTCTAGTTTCTGATTTGGACAGTTGTAAATTACAAGCATTATGAACCACAAAGTTCTTGAATTCTCAAATTTAACGTTTCTAACATTTATTGAGAAATCTTTTCCTATTTTTTTTTTGTCAGGTGACCTGAATTCAGTTTGTTTTTTCACTAGTTAGAAAGAAAAGCTGTCATGAGAGCCAGTCCTCATATGCTAGTTAACCATTTAATAAAGAGAAAGTCAAATTCCACTGCAGGCACAAGTGATCACTAAGCATGTAAGAATCATCCTACTTATGGAAACCAGAAATAATACCTTAAATTTATTTATATTTATTTAAAGTATAAAATAAATACTTTAAAACGTGAATCATCATAAAATTCAGTTTCTAGGAAGTTTAATTTATGTTGTTAAACTGTTCAAAAAATAATAAAAGCATAGGTTTCATGCTGTTTTTCTTTGAAGCACTGTAGTTTTTATTGTGTGTGCGAATACAGACACACATGTACAGAGGTCAGAGAGCTGCTTCTCCCTCCACCCGTAGGACCTAGGAATCAACTGTAGGTGCTTAGTTTGGCAGGAAACACCTTAAACCAACTGAACTATGTCTTCTTCCCCACAGTGCTGTTCTTTAATGATAATATTGTCTGACTGATAATGTTAACGTGCTCATCAAGCCTTGTGTACTTTTGTATAAAGACTATGTCTACAAGTCATGTGCTGGATTACTACTTTCAATGTCACTGAGAAGGTTCTCTTGACTGTTCTCAGCTCTTGGTACAAAGCCTGAAAGGCTCAGTGATTGCTAATGGGATATATGGTCAGAGTTAAAATCCCTAATCCCAATTCCTGGGAAGGGGACTTCATATCCTCTGCCCACCATCCCTTTGTTTGCAACATATTTAGATTCTTAACTTCTATTTTTCTCTCTTGTTTCCTTCCAACCACATATTTTAGTGTGGCCTCTACAACATGTGCCAAAATCTCACTGCTAACCCCAGGTAGGCATGGTCCTTTTTTTTTTCAACAAACAGGAGACGCGTACCAGATAGTACACCATTTGGAATGCTCCAGGAGGTCAGTGATAAGCCACAGCTTGGAACTGGAGGAGTTTGAGTAGCAGATGATGGCGGGCAAAGGGACAAGAGAAGAAAGCTGCCTTCCCAGGGAAAAGTTGAAAGGTGCACAGAGAATCTATGACTTACAGGCAAGCCATAGGAATGAAATAAAGCCTCGCTAAATAAAATACACACTTAAGTCATCTATTTTAGTTGGAATAACAAGACATGGGTTTTTAAAAACACAATTAGCTTCTGCGTGTGTACATGAAACATTTAAGCCTCAAACAATAAATAAGCACTGTTGTGAACATAGATCAATACAGCTTCCATATTTAGGATACTTTGAAATTGCAAATGGTGAGCAGATGCTATTCTTGCCTTGCAGCCCAAAGGAGGAAAAATAAAGAAAGTGGAAATGGACTTGGATGTGGCAGCTTCAAAGCTGGTGAGATTGGATGTACTTTGTCAAAGGAGAAGCCAATTAAAAGTTTATTTCAACTCTGGTGACTCAGACCTGTTGGATAGACATGCCGTAATCACAACAGCAAGCAAAAGGGTTTATACAACTCAGTCTTTGTAACATACCTAAA
Organism: Alexandromys fortis; assembly: GCF_014885135.2. Lineage (NCBI taxonomy): Eukaryota > Metazoa > Chordata > Mammalia > Rodentia > Cricetidae > Alexandromys > Alexandromys fortis. The sequence continues at coordinate 1,932,687 of NW_026067928.1, forward strand.
AATGGTACTTATGTCAATAATTAAGAACACCCCTGCAGTTGTACATTTTAATCATGTAAAAGTACTTAAGGAACAATACAAATTATAATACTTTTTGCATTCTGATTATTATGAAGTCCAACCCCTTTTTTCTGTGAACTGAGTCTCTTCCTGGTATGCGAAATCTAATATATTTTATAAAATGTACCACGTAAAATTTCTACAAGAATTTGATAGAGAGAGAAAAAAGGTTTGTACTGTTTCTTTTTGTTTATTGTGCTTGGTAAACTTACAATACTTATTTAAACAATTCCTTGAAAAAAAAATCTGACCCTTTTCTTTCTGGACCAAGGAATTTTCTCCATCACAGAGTAATAGAGCTTGAAAACTTCAGCATCAGCAGGGAAGGTAGGCACTCCTTAGCCAGCCACTGTGAGAGGGAGAAAATGCAATTAAGGCTCCCACCAGGGAGAGGGCAGGAACAAAACCTGCTTCTGCACACAGAGCCCTTTCTTCAGTGTGAACTACAAGGCCTCACATCTTGTTGGTGAGATGCTTGCATTTAGGACAACACACTTTAGGATTTTCTCACAGCAGATCAAAGTAAATAAGGCAGGGGCCTCAAACAAAAGGGAAAACTCCAGTGTGCTTACATGAAAAAAGGATTACAGGGGGACTTACAAGTGATTGAAGGAATAGGTGACATTTTTTTTAAAAAAAAAAATTAAAACCAAAATCTTTAAGTACAGCTGGCAAATGAAGTCTACTTGTGTCATTTACCTAGAGTGACAGACCACAAGAGGCTTGCCATCAATGTGAAATTTTCTCAAAAAGATGATCTTGCTATGCTATCGTATTTCTGTATCTCTAGTGACACATACTCCCTTTTTTGTCCCTTCCTAGAGTTGAGGACTTTCAAAGCCTAGAGTCATGACAACTGATAAAGGATGTCATTAAAGTTATGAGCCTTCTGAAATCAGTGCGGCAGAATATGCACAGCACTCGGGTTGGAGAGAGACAGAGCATCATTCCACGTCTCTTTTTCTCCCGAGGACAGTAATCAGTCATAAAGCTGTGCCATTCCTTCAGATCAAGCCAACAGCTGGAAACTCCTCTGTAGCACTAAATTTAGTATGAACTCTCTATCAGAAACTAAATATAAATTTCTGGGTCTGTAGTCTTATATAGTTATTTCATGCCCATAGTTTATCCTACCGCTAAATATAGTTCTTATTAACATTTGAGCAACTCTATAGAGGAAGGAAGGCTGGAATATCACCCCTTAAGAGTGCCAAATTGACTACTGCTGAACAAAAGGAGTGGAAATCTGGAATGCCCATGTCAATAAACAAAGGGTAGATGTTCGGGAAACTTAATAACTGGTGGGAGCTTCAACTAGAGCTTTGTTTTAGAATCATTTTCACAAGTGCAGCAATACAGTGACCATCTAGAATTTATTGATCCTTTGTTAGTCATGCTTGTGTGCCTCTGTGTACATATATACCATACTTGCATGTACGCATGTGCCTCTGTGTACATATATACCATACTTGCATGTACGTATGTGCATATCTAGTGTGTTTATACCTGTGTTCATCTGTGAGTGTTTAGTGTGTGTTTTAATTGATGTTCTATTTTGGCAGATGCTGTTCAGCCACTATACTTTCCTGTCCAGGGGTTTGGCCCAGGAGAAGAACTTGCCTAGCACTTGTGAGCATTGAATACAATCCCCAAGACAGAAGCAATAACAACAACAAAAATTAAAAAAATATTATCCAAAGTTATTAGCTAATATAAAAATTGCCTCAATGAAGCAGTGTGGAAGAGATCTATTAGTGAGGTTTATTCTATTATATTAATAGCCTATGTAAGTTGGCCTGACTAAAGCAAACCATCTCTGGACATGCCTATTGTTTTGTACATTCATGAGTTTCCATATAAATACATATATAGACCTGTAATAATATATATATTAAACGTTTGTACCTACACATAGAAGCTGATTCCAAGAATTTAGAATCAAGTCATAAATTTTAAATTTATAAATCAAATGTGGGAAGAAAATATGAAGTAGGTGCCACAGCATACTTTATGAAAACACAAATGTATTCAGACACACCTCTTTATCTCTCTGTATGGATTACATTTCTTGTTACTTTTAATTTTGGGTAGTAACTATTGAGACACTCAAGGACATGGGGGACATGTATCAGCAAAGTATCCAAATAATGATGTGTCAGAATTAATTTTATCCTTTCCCATGTCATAACTGTTTGGGTTGTAACTTAAGAAAAAATTGCTTTTTGAATACCTTTAAGCATTTATTTGGAATATTAACAAAATTAAGTTTAAATTTTTACACATCAGTGTTACTTTCATTCAATTAAACCTTTATTTAAAATTTAGTCTTCAAAAATCAAACAGATGCTAGATGGCGGTGGCGCAGGCCTTTAATTCCAGCACTTGGGAGGCAGAGGCAGGAGGATCTCTGTGAGTTTGAGGCCAGCCTGGTCTACAAGAACCAGTTCCAGGATAGTTAGGGCTATGATACAGAGAAACCCTGTCTTCAAAAGCCAAAAAGAAATAAATAACAAAAAATATCAAGCAGACAGAAACAAAAAAAATATTCTATTTACATCACATTGGTAAAAAAATGCATTACATATTGAAAATAATCTTCAGAAAGCAGGTTAGAAAGCAGACTGTGCTCAGTTCAGCAACCATCTTTTCCACACAGGAGTAAGGAAAGCAAAGTTAAACTTCCAGGGTTTCAGACACAAGCTGATCTCGAAAATTGTTTTCCCTTGTTTACTTTATACAATGCATAGCTTTTTGTTTTTTTAGCATAAAATAAATAAATGAAAACATTGGAAGGTATGATATTGAATTTGGCAACTACAAAATCAACATGAAGCTGTCAATCACAGTTATTACACAGGTTCATTGCATTACTGAATATGAAATTTAGAAACTATAAATTATACAGCCCAATTTATATATTAAAAAGTTGATCTTAAATTTTTTTTTCTTGAACTAATGTCAGTGTTTTCCATGTGGAGTTCTATGTCTGAATCTGCCACACATGTTGCCCGTGTCAACATATCATATACACGTAATTCAAAAGTTTCATCTTAAAGTGTAGATATTTAGAAGGACTTGTATGAGCCGTTGTTTCTATTGCTCTAAGAGTATATTATGGAAATTAACATTTAATAATTTGTTGGGGATATAACTATTGCAAAGCAAATACTAAAGAGTTTTTAACTGATTGGTAGAAATGTCTGTGACATTCAGAAGCATTTGTATGTGAGTGATTGTTGAGTAACAAGACTCGGAGGCAAGAAAATTGCATTTCCTCCTAGCATATTGCAATTGAATTAGAATATTGTGCAGACATAAACAATGCAATCAAATTCTGGTTTTCATTGAGCTTCTACCTGACTTAGTATTCATGTGAAATAAGAAAGAAAGTGTTTCTCAGGATCTGTGACATAGCAAGCCATGGGAGATTCAATGTCAATGGCGGCATACAAATTTATTAGTCTATAAAGTTTGACACTCTCTTATTTATTCACAGAGAGGACAAATAAGATATTTTTCCTACTTACCAGAAATATCTGGGAGTGTTTCTATGCTGCTCCATCTGCAGGATGCAAACAGGCAGAGCTGCTTTACAATTCAGTAGGCAACAGCGTGCTGAGGAAAACAAATGACTTCACCGAGTACCTGCTATTGAAATGCCTTCAGTGTGTGATATTAAAAACAACTGAACAAACAGAGATAAGGGACAAATAGGATTTAAAACAGCCTTTTTTTTTTCTTATGGTGAAAAAAAAAATGAATGTGTCAGTGAAACTTATATATGCCCTCAGTGAGTACACTGGAAGGGTTTGCTCTCTGTGTGCATGTTTCATCGAAGCATAGAGTCCCTCTAGAACCAAAGGGATCCATTCTAAAGAACTCCCTTTGGGTCAAGAATGACAATGATGAATCTGAAGAAAAACAGAGTCGTGGACACAACTTTTCTCACGATGTCGAATTACAGTTTTACTGTTTGACACAAGGCGTAATGCATAGACATGGATGTTTAAATACCTGGTGAGGATAATGATTTTATTTAAAGAAAATATTTCTATTATGTGGAATATAAAGCACAATCATATATTTGTTTATGCATACAAAATTTAACTCTTAAGTGTTATAAGAATGGGAGGATTATATGAAAAACTATTATGATATGTTACTGAGATTTGTATTTCATATAATTCAGGCTCCTACATGGGAAGTTCTATCACTATTGACTTTGAGAGTCAATGATGTTAGTGAGTTCCAAGAAATCAAGAAAGTCAAAATCTAAGGGGCTAGAAAAGCAATACTCTGCAGTGATTATTTTTATTTTGGGCTTTGAAGGAAAGATGAAAGGCACTTTAGCTGCTATTTAGTAGGTGTTCTTGTTTTATTCTATGCCTACATCAAAGCAACTATCTCTAAGTTTACAAAACAGTTCATAGAGGCCTTGAAGTAGAAAATCTGCCAAACAAACTCAGATTATTAGGTCATGAAATGACCCATTATTTTCCCTAGGAATAACCAATAACAGAATGGCTGACTAACATCCTGATGTGATGATGATTTCCAGACACTTCCCAAGATGGTGTAGATGTGTGTTCGGTTAATGAGCCAAATCTATCTGGAGTGTATTTACAGTGACCATCCTTTACTAGAATCCGAACCCTTCCATGCTTGCTTATAAAACAGGCCATATGTGAGCAGTCATCTAACAACTCATTTGCTATTCTGGATGTCTGTTAAAGTTGATGAACAAACATTGTCTACCGAGGCTATGCTGAACCTTTATTTTCTTGATAATTTACTTCATAATACCAGGCTGGAACTATTTATAAAAGTAATAACACTCTAGTGAATTCAATCTTGGTAGGTTATTTTTATACACAATGAAGTTATATTAAAACATTGAAGTTTTCACTATTGTCCAACTATTCCTAAGTATTCAGAGGAACAGATTGCCCCAGTGCAGTTTCCTGTTCTCATACAGTCACTAGTCAGCTGTCAATCAGACTCTCAATAGTACCACAACTACCCCAAACAGTTACAATGTAGAAAGTTTGTTCTCTCTTCCATCAAGGGCTATTCTGAATGCATTTAGTCCACTATCATACAATTGTAAATGTCTTTGCCACTCCTTTTACATTTTACCATTTTAATTATTTTTCCTCCAAGCTTCTTTTGCTCTTGTATTTGCTATTTTATCAGACTATTTTAGCATTTCTTACAAGTTCATATGTGGTCTGCAGCAATTAAATTTTCCATAGGCTATGGACCCAATAAACTTTCTTGAATAAACAACAATCTGCAGCTAAAACTTGATGCAAATATGAATTATTAAGTACAACTTAAAGAAGAATAATGATAATTATGTATTTAGAAGGAAAGAAGAATCTAAAATCACACCACACACACACAGACGTAGAATCTAAGCACCGAGAAAGGCTGTATTGCTAGATTGAAACCTCAATCTGTTCAGATAGTTATATTTTAAATCATCGTCATATTACACTCTAGTCATAAATAAATGACCATGGTGCTGCAAAAAGGTGTATATGCTCAATGATAACTAGCCATTTGTATTTGCCATCATGTCTTTTTTGCTGTGGGACAATGGTCTTGTACCCTGTAAAGGTTTGCCTCTTGTACTTGCTTAAAAAAATTCTGATTGGCCAGTAGCCAGGCAGGAAGTATAGGTGAGGTGACCAGAATAGAAGAATTCTCAGAAAGGCTCAGTCTGCAGTCGTCACCCAGACTGAAAGGAAGCAAGATGAGAATGCCTCACCGATAAAAGGTACCAAGCCATATGGCTAAGACAGGCAAGAATTATGGGCTAATTTAAGATGTGAAAATTAGTTAATAAGAAAACCTGAGTTATTAGGCCAACCAGTTTATAATTAATGTAGACCTCTGTGTGTTTCTTTGGGATTGAACTACTGAGGGACCTGGCAGGACCAAAACCTCTGCCAACATTTCATAAGACTTTTGAGCCAATGTATTCTTTTCTAGGAGCTTTGACAAACAACTGACAAAAAATAATATCAAGTTATTACAAATAATAAATCTTGCATTATTTTTGCCTGGCTTCTCTGGAAAGTGAAATGGACAGAATGAGATGGGGGAGGTACTTAGACTAGAATTATAGTAAATAAGGTCAACAATTCTTTGAAGTCACATTTAATAGTTTTACAACACTGAGTAATATAAATGAGTATGAGACAAGATTGTATCAAAATTTCTATCAAAAACTAATTCATATCCAGAAGTACATGCTTAAACTGGCTTTTTCATTTATCAAGAGAAATAATCAAAATATAAAGGATAACATTCTTTTAGCTAAAGACAGGACTATAATTGGCCTCATTCCTCAGGACAGAAGTGAACTAACATTTCCAACCCCTGGCCTTGTTCTACTTTTCCCTCAAATCTGTACAACTGACCACCAGTATTTCTGATATCACCATAACGTACCATCATTGTTTTGCTGGTCTGTGCTCTTTTGTCTTTTACTTATTCATCCTAACCAAGGTCTACTTCTGTCTCTCCAAGGAAATACAGGCTTCAGTCTATAATTCTACAGTGATCTCATTTTATACTGAAAGTGTTTGTTCAGAGTCAAAGTCCTCCAAAGGAAAGAGAGAAAAAATTTCACTCACCTCTATATGTACTTAATAAAAAATATAAAATATGACAGTAGATGCTCTAGGATAGTATGTACAACTGCAAAGACACAGAAAAGACTTAGATTTGACATCAACAAACATGATTTCCTAGACTCTTATAAGACATGTAACTTTGTCCAATCTATTTGAGCTCTTCCAACTTCAATATTATAACTCTAACATAGCAATTAAAATATGTGCCTTGTAAGAATATAAGGACCAAATAAAAATTCCATTTTCTTAGCCTAGCACTAGAATGAATAATTCAGAAAAATAACAAGTTATACTAAACATAAAATATTTTTGGAGTAAAGTATGTTAAAAGATTCAACATTTTCAGCAAAGCTGTATTTGCTTGTTTTGTTTTCAGAACCTAACAGAGGCTTGGGTTGGTTCATACAACTTTATCTCTCAGGAGGCAAAGGCAGGCAGACCTTTGTGAATCAAGACAAAGCCTAGTCTACCTAAAGTGTTCTGAGACTGCCAGAGTTAAATAATAAAAACACAAATAGAAATTACTTTTGTGGGATGTTCTATGTTTGTAGACAAAATAATTCTAGGAAATTGTGTATTTTTAGATTTTAAAGTTTGTAATCCTCTTCCCTTAATTCTGCAAAGTAACTCCAACTTCCCCATCTTTGTGTTTTGTAGCTTTCTTAATAAAAAAAAATCTAAACAATAATTCTTGCCATTTTGTAGTTGAATGCCATGAAAATTTTAAGAAAAAGTCACTCACTCACCTTTTCTCTTAGATAAAATTGAAGGAATTATGTCTTATTGATTAAAACTGCAAGCAGGTAAATTTTCATCTTTGGAATAATACATGGTTTGTCATAATGGTACTTCAAATCTGGCTAGTCACAGAGCTTTTGTACTACTGACAACTTTTCACCATCAATAATTCCCACTGGAAATGCCAAAATACATTTCAGCTTAATGATTTAAGGCTACAGATATTCCCTCCAGAATGAGTTCAACATCTCCCAGGGCATATTTATTGTAAATGTGACTTACTTAGCAGGTAAACACATGGGAAATATGATATTTCAAAATAATTATAAGTACTGTGGCTAATTGATAAATCACATAAGGAAAATCACACACAAAAAAGAATACCACATGGAGCTATTTCTCACACTGTATAGACAACAAGCAGTACATTGTACTAATTCACAACCTGAAAAGAATATAAAAACAGGATTATAAAATTTACCCTTTCATTTTATCTTTAAAAATGTTTTATTTTCCCATGAGATCAAAGAATACTTCATGATAGAAAATTAGTTTCTCCTTTTTATCATATCTAGCAACTGTTACCTCCAATGAAATAAGTTCATAATAAAATCAAATCAGCTTATATTTTGAAAGTAAGAAAAATTAACATTTAATTTCCTGTTTCTGGTTTTAAGCATGGATAATCTTATGAAAACCAAACTACACATTTCTTTTTTGGCTATCAGTGTTTCTAATATGATAGATGTTAGCAATTTTGCTTGCTTTCATATTTGATCTACAAAATTATGATAACTATGGTAGATATCTTTAGTTCTGAATATTGTAACTTTTGAGGTATCTTAGAGTACAAATACAAACACACACACACACACACAGAGAGAGAGAGAGAGTTAAGATTTAAGTTATGACTTTAAATTTCACCAACAAATGTGTCCACTTCACTCTAAAGAACTTAAAAAAGGAAATGTGCTATTTTCAGATGATACATCATAAAGAAAAATACTAAACTGAAGGCCAGACTTTCAACTCTAGTAAAAGCTAACGCTGCAACTAGTTCGACGATATCCATCAGCTAATTCAAAATGCCTTCTCTAGCACGATTGCCTGAACTAGCTCAGTTGTTAAAGGGTCAACATTTATTATCATTTCAGTTCACCTAATAAGTAATGTTTTTGCCGAACAAAACCAATTCCCAATAAATTCTCACTGTATTTGTGTGCTCCGATTTGATTTAGAGGCCTATAGGGAGACACCATTTGGTAGCACAGGAACACAGAGGGGTAGGTGGTGCTGAGGAGAAGTGTGGCTCGTGTGCCAGAAGTCTTATTGTGTCAGGTTGATTTATTGAGTGAGCTTCACTTCACCGAATGTTCCGAGATATTTATTTCCCTAAAGGCTCTACAAAGATATGAACAGACCCGCATCCACAGATGTCATCATTGCTCATTTTACCGAGTCATGAAATTTTCTCAACTGCAATTTGTCCATCTAAATTGCTGTAACAGAACAATGTCAATAGTAGCATCCTCCTTCGGCACCTCCTTCTATCTGTGGCTCAGTTGCCAAATTCAGTACCTCAGTGCAACTTGGTGATAATTAAAGTGACAGAGACAGCTCACTGTCGTTTCAAAAGAGTTCTTCTTCACGGGCATTACAACGATTGTCAGATTCAACTCTGAGTACCGACATGGAATGGAACAACAGAAGAGGAACCGGATTAGAATATTTAACACAGAATAATGCAGTGTGATCAAATTTAAAGACGAAAATGTGCGCAGGAAAGTAAAGGATAAGAAGGAAGCAGGCTGTGGGGCACTAAAGTCTGAATCTCAAAAGTGATCAACATAGCCATCCGCCTCAAATACAGTGGAGTTTGATTTATCAAGGTCCCTATCTTAAACTCCAAGCAAAGGAAGTATGAAAGCTGATTTTGAAAAGAGATACAAACAGAAATGTGTATAAATATATATACAAACACATAGACAAATCCCTATCTCCCATGAATAATCAAAAGCACTATGCAAATATACTACAAAGTTCGTCAGATACATTAGAATGTCAAGCATTATGACTTGAATATTTTCCATAATTTCCACTAAAATCCTGTTCGGTACCTAACAGAATGTCAATACCTCTGTTAAATAAAACTGCATGCCTGTGCTGTACATCAGAATTTTCAGGTTTATTTAAATATGTTAATATTTCTCATTATGCCATTAACAATAACCTTCATCCATTTGTGAAAAACATTTTGCCAGGCATGCACATAAAAAATTAGCAAGTGAAGCAAAATCACCTTAATTTGCTTTGGACCAGCAAATAACCAACTAATTTGCAGAAATCCCTGCCAAGCACTCATATTAAATGCTTCATGCTTATTTTATGACCTCTGCTGCTCTTCTCCTTCCTGGGCCCTGAATCATATGATCATTAACATATTGCAAGGTCTGAAACTTTATTTTTTACATTCTTTAATTAATGCCTGTTTATAGAAGGCCATAGGACTTCAGATCGAGTTAATGAAACTTCGCTCCCCCAGGCCTCTGGGGCCCAATAGAGAGCTCTCTCCTCTGTTGTTTTAGTAGCGTTTTTCCAACTGTTTGTTTATACATACTTAATTGATCTCTTTAGTCCCAGAAGCATTCCAGAGACACAACCTGTTTGGAGGCAAGCTAAGTTTTCCCCCTTCCCTTTATAAAAGCCCTGGATGCCCAAGGTTATCGGTTTTAATTTGGAAGTTGAAGATTCAGCTTTATTTACACTGCGTAAAACTAAGAACGGATACAGGCCTCGGAGTGTTTGTTTTTTGCATCCAGATATAGTGGAGGGGATCACAAGTGCATGCCGTATATAATTATTTTGATATAGAACTAAGTAATTACTAAATGCTACTATGTCTTATTTTATGGCACTGAACAAACACAGCTTTATAACAAGTTGAAAATAAAAAACAAATCAGGCTGCCAATGCATGAAATTTTCATGGCTCTTCAATTTACATTTTACATATTCCCTATGACAAGAATTTCTATTATGCTATTCTCTTTTTTTCTGCTATAATTAAATTAAAAAAGTAATTGGCTGGTGCTGCACACTGCAGCAATGTCTTAATCACATAGACAAACAGTTTTACAATAGCTTACACCATTTGCCACATGGGGCAATGACATTATTGTATCAGACTATAAACCCAAGACAGATAGCACATACCAGCTCTCAACCATCATGCTGGCCAGAGCAGAATACAAGCTTCATCCAGCATGCTGATTGGCAACTGTACGGTGGAATTCCCAGTGAAGGCAAATGAGGCCAATGCAGTTCACGTGCTTTTGAAAATTTCTAAAATTCAAGGACTATCAATCTGCAAATCTGCACATTATCTCAAGTTCAGAGTGTCTAGTGGAGGCATAAAAAGAGGGAAATATGGGCGCGAATCATTAAGGCATCGTGTGTTGTGTGTATTAGCAATGAGAAAGTATTAGTTCTCTGATGAAAAAAGAAGCCACCTTGTTGGTGCATGTGTTTCATGTCTGCATATTATATACAGTTTTTAGTGGTATTTAGGCCTATATTTCCTCTTTATAGCTATATTGAACACTGTACTAATTATTGAAGGGTTCCAGAGGCACAAAATCTTTAATGTTTCCAAAAATTACTAATGAGACATTGCTGAGAGCTAGATCTGAATGCTAGCTCCTCACGAGCTCCCAGGGTGGTGTAGAGTGAGCAGTTGCAGTTCTGTTATCTAAGAAAATGAGAGGATAAGATTCTGTATCTTTTAACTTCCACTAAGTCTCAAGTACTATGCTCACTGACAACTCAGTCCTATGTGAGAATAGCAACTGAGGCAAATCTAATATAAGTTACTGACGATTTCAACAGGAGCAAGGAAGAAAGGAGAAAAAGGAGCCTGAGAAAGCAAATGTGCCTGCCCCCTGCATAGTCCTGCAAGGAATAAAATCACACAGCCTGGAACACACGGCACAAACCCTCTGCAGAGAAATAAGTATATTTTACCATCCACTTTCTGTATTTGGCTATCAATGAAGTTGTTTGTTGTTGAAGAAAACTAATAATTTTGAATGAAAATGAAGTCTCTCCTTCATTTGGTGGATTACTTAGTGGTAAGAACAATTAATGTTTAACAAGCAAAAGAAGAATAAAAACTTCTCTTAACTGTCCATGAAAAAGAAGCAGAAATTAAAGAATTTCTGGAATAGAGCTCCCTAAAGTGAATAAAGCTAAGATGGTTCCTGAAACACCTACGCTTGATTCAGCTTTCTAAACCCCGTCAAAGAGTGTTGAGAATTAATGAATGACCCTAAACTGCAGCTGGTTGATCCAAAAGTTTGCAGGGTCAATTCATAGAATTTTGTTGCTAAATTGAAATCTGCTTCAGAAATTGTCATTATTACTTCATTTTGATTATTAATTATAAAGTGAGACCCCCTTTGGAAAGCAAGGACATATTTACACAAAGCCAGCTAAATCCCCAAAGACAGGCCCATATCCCACTAGCAAGTTAGCCTTAAGTGGAATGTGATGTTAGAATAATACTCAATATAAACAAATACAAACTATGCTTTAAGGTAGAAAAAAACATTTTAAGAAGGATTTCAGTCCACACAGTGTGAATGTTGTTTGTAGATAGTCAGGAAGCTGTTTTTTTTTTTTTTTTTTTTTTTTCCCCTTCAGTTTTTCAGAGTCTACATCATCTGCCACTGCAGGCTCCTCTTCCCCACTTCCCTTGATCTAAACTCTCTGACTTAATGTAAACGAAATCCAGTCATTCCTGACAGGGTGCTCACAGCTAAAAGGCTTCAATCTTTACATGAATAGGGTGCACATCAAATCTTATGCTGGTATACTCAAGCTTTCAGATTCTCTGTTTGCCACCAGAAATGTCAGCGTTTAGTACCTACTAAGCCATAGATTTATGAGGAAATGCTTGTAGATTGACAAGCAATTTTGTGACAAATGCCTCTTCAGTGTGAGATTGAGAGGAATGTTTAGGGCATGCCTAAGTGATTTAGTATTTTATATCTTTGCTCAAAAGGACAGTTCATGTAAGTCAGTTCATCTGAAGACTGTCAATCAAACAAAAACTAAAAATGATTCTGAAATCATGATTCACTTACAAAAAAAAAGGGAACTTTCTAGAATTCAGAGTTTCACAGTGCTGAATGCTGGACTGATAAGCAAGGTTTGAAGTGTAAAATGGTTTAATGGAAACAAGACAGATTACTTTCTTATTGAGATACAAAACAGAGCATCTCTGATTGCTTTTATTTAGGAGGTGCCAATATTTGAACATATGTAAAGTTGGAATTGTTTCCCATTTGCCCCAGACTTTAAAACATAATTCTTTTTCTTAATGTGCACTTTTCAGGACAAGGAGTTGCAATGAACACCTCCCAGTCACAGAGAATTACAATGTTCTTTATCTCACCAGTACTGAAAAAAAAAATACGGAAAGAAAGAAAAGAAAAGAGAAAAGGGAGAGAAAAAAAAAACTTCCAAAGGTTCGGAATCCTGAAACCTGTAAACAAAATCTGTGGAGCAGATAAAATTTTAAATGGCACAATGCAATTAAAGCTGAATTCAATTTGAGCGCACCCTGTCCATCTGTCAGAGAGAAACAAAAGCCGAGAGGCTGCATTATTGCTGAAGCCCTGCTCTTGTTAATTTGCTTGCTGAGAGATTTCAATTTCTAGGAAGTGCACAAATTAGTGTTCAGTCAGGGCTGGATCCTTAGTAAGTACAAGCAGATGGTGGAAATCAGCCCTAATCAAGTGGCCAAAGCCTTTTTTTTCCCTGTCTGATTAAAGCATTTTAATCCTTTCAGATTGTCTACTTTTTTTTTTAACAAAATAGTCACCGTCCTTTATTTTTCTTATATTGCTAGATGGATTTAAATTTAGCCTATCAATATGAGATTAAAAAAAAGAACTTTGAAAGAGATATCTATGCATATCTAAATAACAAGTACTGGCCAGATTTATGAACCCTTTTAATGCCTTGTCTTCTATTATGTGTTAAATAATAGTCAGAATCAGTATTAACTTATATGCTAATAGAAATATGGCATATTGAATCTCTTCTAAAGAAATTAAATTATTGGAGGAGTTAGAGAACATTTTCAGTGTTCAGGCTGAAAGCTAGTAAAAGTAGCAAGCAACCATAAAATGTGATGTGTTTACACACATATCCCACACTCAGACAAGAAAGAAAAAGATGTTATTTTATGCTAAGGCAAAACAACAAACACATAAATTCCTAATAAGGGGATCTGCTTAAGTCAAAACTAAGAAGATCCAGCGACTAATAGAATTACAGCTTGGGGACAATGAAAACATTAACTTGGAATACAAAAATATGTCATTGTCTTCAGAGGACAGGACACATGTGTTCGGGATCTACATCTGTTACAGTCATCAAAGCTGTGTTGAGATGTGCTCAAATCTGCAAGCACAGTAACCAGGCAAAGAACCTGTGACACAAAGATAAAACAAAACAAAATATTGTCATGTAATTGTGCTCACTCCATCAAACACTTGGTCCAAAGAACATTGCTCTACTTTCATTTCTTAAAATTCAGAATACAGAAAAGCCAAATTTTTCTCGTTTCATAAATACTATTTCTGATAATAAGCTGGGGTTAAGATTTCCAAGTGTCTGAATGCACTCAAAGCAGTCTTCTGGCATACTATCCTGAAACGTGGCCTGTAAATATGGGTGCAACAACCAAGAACACTCATGGGGATGAAATGCCAGCTTAATGTCTGAAAACTTGGTATTGATTTCAGATATTCAAATTTTTCAACTTTTGAACAAGTTGAAACTTTGTACTATTTCTTATTCCCCTGAAGATATGCAAAGTTCCTGTTAGTGCTTCAACATCCTGTTTAGCAATTTCATTACCCAACTGGTTCTGAACAAATGCCTCTCTAGCAGTTTGACAGTGTTTTACAAAGGGTAATGCATATTTCTTATGCATTTTGTTGAACTAAGTTAATTAAACCAAATAATTTAAGTGTTAGCTTCTTTGTTTGAACCTTTTAAACTATATCTACAATTTTAAACTGAGAGATAGTATAATGATAATCTTTAGATAGCACCAAGTTCAGACATTTGCCTGTGTTTGATATAAAGTTGCAGATTTCCAGTTTAAAAAAAAATATAAACCTCATATATGAGGGGAAAAAGTAGCCCTAACACAGAAAAACACTTACATTTTGTAATTTCTACTTAAATTGTATCTAATCTTTCCATTCAAAAGCTAATAGAAAAAAAAATAAGTCAACACTACTGGACAATGATTTTGTGGGAAAGGGTTTATGCTTCGGACAACTAATAGAGACAGAATTAATTAGTTTAACACAACCTAAGTCCACTTACAAAACATTAGGAAATATGTATTTCCTTCCCAACTTTGTCACTCATTCATGTTTCAGGTAACTAACATGGCTGACATAGCCTTTCCTGAACACCACACTGGGTAGCTCAAAACCTGTTAGAGACTAGAGTCTTCTGTGACAGCTACAACCCATTTCTGTGCAGGACTGAGCACTTGATAATTCTTCACTCTAAAATGTAATGAGTCACTAAGCTAAGAAGCACACAGGTGTGTAAAGGAACAGACTGAACAGATTCTGTGCATAGCATTGTGGGGAACATAAGGTTTGGAAAGATGCACCCACGATGCAAGCGCATCTTTTTACTACCACGGCCTCACACCTTTCTCTCCATCTGTTTCACATTCGCCAATATCTTTAGAGAGTCCTTGTGTCAGCTGAGGCTCCTGGCCGCTGCTCTGTAGGCTCTAACCATTCTCAAGGCCCCTGTCTTGACTCTTGCCGAATCTCACTATCATTAACTTCATGAGATGGCTTCAACTCTGCATAGCCCTTCCTTTGCTTGTGGTTCCCACCATCAAGAATGCCATTTTCAAGAAGTTCCATTTGCCAGGGACCAGTTGAAGCTCGACTTTCTTCCCCCATATTCCCTTGTCTCCCCATTGCAAACCAGAATTGCTCTTTCACCTCTTCCCTTCGGTCAGATATATTGTTTTAGATTTCTAGAAGTTATGTAAATCCCTATGAAATTGTGGCCTATACTTATTTAGAACCTTCCTTTCCTACCTGAAAGGCAGTTTTATTTTGTTTGCTTATTTGGTCACCATGGGAACAGTAATAGAGCACCGTACATGATACAGGGATGACCAGCTAGATGTGTTTATATAAACTGAAATGATATTTAAAAGTAATTTCCTAATTATATTTGCCCCATGTCAAGCACATAGCAGCCATATGTGGTCAGTGCTTATTGACACAAACCATGCAGACAGAGTTTCAGGCTTGAGGAAAAGTCCTGCAACAGAGTTCCTTCGCAGTCAATGCAACACATTTTGAATTTGTGTCCAGCTGTCATTGATGGGCAGTGAGAATCAGAACAAGGGAGTCTTCAGGGCTAGCATTTTGATGGTTTGGAGGACAGGATGACACACGCAATGGACTGCACTCTCTGGGAGGGATTTTTTTTTTTTTTAAGCTGCAGAGTCTTCCTCATTTGCTATCTGCAAAACCATTACAACTAGGCCAGGACAATTCTGATACTTGATATATAATTAATAGTGGTTAAGGAAATTTATGTGGCAACTGTTTTGTAGAAGCCTGATTTCACACTTTCAATATTTAAAAAGGCTGCTGTCACGGCTGGTAGGAATAAAATTAAACCCACCAGCTGTGGTTTGTTTTTTTTTTTTTTTTTTTGAGGAAAACATAATGTTTTATTTCTGCTTTGTCTCCCGTCCTTGTAAATGTCAGAAACACAGAATAGGAATATACTGAATTACCCTGGCTTACCATTTGAAAATACATGTTGCTTTCTCTGTTTGGATGTTAACTAGGTAAAATTTTTGATCATGCTTAGTGGGAGCTTTTCTTTTGTTGTGGCACAGTGTGTAATTCTTAAACTTTCCTGAGAATATTGAAGCGATGCCAATGTCCACCTGTTCTTGTTGCAATTTTTATGTTCTTTCCTTCACTAGATTTCTCCTCATTATAGGATAATCAAGGACAATTTCTAAGGGATATATTTTCTAAATCTAACATTAATTATAATTTTGAAACTATTCCAAGAAATTTTACACCAGATTATTTTAAATTGACCAGGCTTTTAGCCACCAAGGTCAACAGTATTTAGAAGAGACTTAAGTAGCATTTTTGAGCCATAAGGAATCCAAGCACTGGATTACAAAGTTTCCTTCTGTCTTGTAGCATTGAGGAGATAACCTGGGACTAAAGACTAACGCTTGGTTGTCATGGAAGCCTCTCAGCTTGGGAAAAAAATAGCCTCACAATTTCTTCTTGATTATAAATAATGAAGAATTATTTTTCTAGAGTTTGATTTTTTTTTACTTGTTAGCACTAGTAATTCCTCTAAGTAGAAAGACTAGTATAAAATCTTGTGCAATAAGTATGTATTATATTGGGAAATGATGTCATTTTTAACAAAATAATATTACTTAAATTAAACAATTAGAGAAGATTAAAAAGAATTTCCTTGGATTTCTCAAAGATTGACAAGAGCTCATGAAACATTTCAACCACTCTTGTTCTACCTGCTCCCAAATATTCCTTTTGTAGCTTATCATATTAACACCATTCTTCTCTGGCATAAAATCTTCATGAGGAGAGTGATTTATCTGAATGAGCTCCAAACTGATGGAATCCTTCCAAAATGTCGTGCCATTTTTATTAACATACTGGAATTACTTAATTTCTTCCATCAGCTGATGATGAATCTAGGGATCATAAACTGAGATGAGTTTCTATTTTCATATAGGAAATGTAGTACGAATAACATGATGGGCTCCCAGGACACAGGAAGTAGATGGGGAAGGTAGCAACTCCTCAGCATGGGTGGGTGGGTACCAAGGGTGAGTAGAAGGAAGGCATAAGATAGGAACTGTGGCACCTGGGAGGTTTGCCCAAGACACTCCTTGATTTGCAGTAAAGAAGATGTTGTCAGGTTTCTTACATCAGCACAGGTACAGTTAATGCTAAATTAACCACTGTCTTTAAAAATGCTAGACTTATATCTAAAAACAAAAGCATGAGAAAGCCAAGTATTATTTGTTGATTTATTTCTAGCTCCAAACTATGGCTTCCAGCAGACTGAAATAGACAGTGGAAGCTCCTGCTCGCCAGGTCCTTCCCACTTCCAGCACTCCTCCCGTTTAAGAGGGCTCTGCCGATATTTGTCACAGATTGAAAACTAAGACAATAGTGGGGGGCACTGAAGATGCAAATATAGCAGCTGCTATTTGTCATTGACCATCAGAAAACTTGGTAAATCTTTACAAGTTCATACAGAAAGCAAAAGTGTGTGTGTGTGTGTGTGTGTGTGTGTGTGTGTGTGTGTGAGAGAGAGAGAGAGAGAGAGAGAGAGAGAGAGAGAGAGATCAAAGTAAAGTTTTGTTCTCTTTTAGAAAAAAAGATGTGTTTCTTTTTTTTTTAATTTTCACCTACAATTTCCATTTTGAGGCACATTCCTGGACAGAAGGGTCTAACTGTTCCTCACGGGCTGTTCTACCACACCAATGATGATATCAGCATTAGATAAATGATATGCCAAAAGATTTGTTTTTAATCTACATCCTAATATTTGCTCCCATATAACGATTCATAATATCATTCTAGGCCTAGGAGAAACTGACCTTTTCACCTTTGCTCCGCCTGATTGAGCCTGCTTGAAGAAACGAAGCCAGAAAGGGCTCACCTAACTCCAAACTTTACAACACGTGCCGCTTGAATGCATTCCCAGAAGTAAATAGCAACCAAATCAAGTAAGGAACGTTGCCTGAGTAATATATTTGGAACTAAAACAAAACTCCAATAATATACCTCCCTTGCTTAGCATTCTGGCTCAGAGGACCTGTCATGATCCAAGCATAGCTCTGCACATGGCATCACTTCCGAAGACCAAGGCGTCAGCCACGCATGCCAGCCTTCCTATGCCAGGTAGATGTCAATTGCTTGGCTAATACACTTGCATCTTTGAAATTCTAGTCTTCCTGCCTTATTTCTCAGGAATTTGTTTCCATGCTAGTTCCCATTTGTAATACCTCTTTAACGGGTTCCTGTTTTACAATCTCCAAGAGATCGTGTTGCGGCTGTTATTCGATAACGTTGTTTCCTGTGACCTCACTTTTATTATTGGCCAGAATTATCTGTTTTATGGTTTCTCTTGATCCGGTTAAACATCTGTCTGCAGAATTCCTACTACACTTTTTCTATCGCCAAAGCTCTAAACAAATTTGCTAGCAATTTGCAAAGAATTTTCATTATTTTTATAAACACAAAAGCAATCAAAAGAGAAATATAAGCATCTTTAGAGGCACGACTAATGTAATCTATTTTTACATCCTTCATTGTGATTTCAATATAACATCGTAAGATATAAACTATCATGTTCCTTATTCTGTTCAAGGTCATTTTGGCCATTGATTTCAAAGCACTTGATGCTTTAAAGTAGGCTGACATCCTGCTTGTATGTCTTCAGCGAGGTTTAGTCAATATAGTAGGAAGAATCATTAGTTATTCAAGGTAAAACTTTAAAAAAAAAAAAAGATGTGACTGAGACACTTTTGACCTTCTCTGAATTGGGAAATGCTCTGTGCATCTTTATGTTCTTTTAAATATAATTTGTCTAAACTGTCTAAAGTAAATCAAAAACTATCACTCAACACCCTTAGTAAAAAGGGTAAATTTTAATTGCAGAACTTAAACTTCACAATTAAAAGCTGTGCACTACTTAAAGCCAACACAAACACGGGCATGAAGGCCGATGCATACAAATTAGATTCCTTGACACATTTGTAATTCTGAAGGCTACTTTAAGCACAGACCATTTATTAAGCTTTAAGCATTTTCATAAGGCAGGCTAGAAAAGATAGGTAATTGTTACATATTTATAATATTCTACCATTTCTACATTAAGTAAAAATTTATATTAAAATCTTATAAATTTTAAGATATTCATAACATTTCTCAAATAGAACATTTGTGGAAAAGCATGTTCCTTTACACTGAAGATAGTTACACTTTTTGATATTATTGAACATATAGGTTTTTAAGTTTAAAAGGCACCAGTAATTAATTGAAGAAATAATAAATATCTAGAAAATAAACAAAAAATAAATATCCAAATAGAAAGAAAATAACAAAAATGTCATTTGCTACCAAACTTACAAGAACATTTCTGTTGATCTGAAATGCAGGTATACTGACTTCTTGATACATAGTTTTATTGAATATATTCACAAATGTGTTCAAATGTTATAAATCTTTATTACTAAAGACAATGGGATATATTATATAGAATTAACAGAAAAAAAGATCAAGTATACAGTGATATTGTAACTGAAGTTTAACTATTAAGTGTATGTGCTTTGTGTGTATATGTGTGTATGTGTGTGTGGAAGATGAAGACAGAAAACTGAACCACAGCCTGTGAAGGAAAAGTAGTACATGAAAGTATACAAAAAAAAAATAGTTGAAGGGAAAATTTTGCCGGTTCTACAAGTTTGCAGAGGTTAACACTTGTTGATACTTGTCTATATAACAACAGCCCCCACACGGTGAGATGGGTGAATGTCAGACCTTGATTCTCTTTTTTATTTATTTTTTTTTTTTTTTTGCAGTTCTGGGAGTGGGACCCGAAACCTAAAATACTCTAACTCTAGATTATATACTTACGATTTTAATTCTCACAAAAGTTATGTCATAAAGAATTAATCCACATGGTTGAAAAACAAAAGAGATAAGAAGCTAATTCTTGAATTAAAGGTTAACGAATAACCAAAGCAAAGCTATTTGAAAAACAGAGCCCATTTCAGGAAATTATATTTGTGTGTGTGTGTGTGTGTGTGTGTGTGTGTGTGTGTGTGTGTGTAGAGTATATCTGTTTGTGCATATATACATATACTTGGAGACAGAAGTTAATGTCTAGTGGTAGCTTTTAATGCACTCTTTTTTATTTTTCAGCACAAAGTCTCTCGGTAAACCTGGAGCTCAGAATATCAATTTGCCTTACTGGGCAATGAACCCCAGGTTCTTCCTGCTTCCACCTTCTCAGAACTGAGCTTACAGATTCCCACTCCCACATCTGACTTTTATGTGGGTCCTGGAGATCCAAAAGCAGGGCTTCACACTTGAGTACCAGGCAAATTAGCAGAAGGCCCCCTCCCTCAACCTTCAATGGGATCATTCTAATACATGCAATTTTAATACAAAATTCAATTTAGTAAAGCAGTAAGTTGTAGCACAAAGGAGTGCATTTATGGGGAACTTTGTTCATTTGAACATACACTCTTTTCAAAGAGTGTTTCATTCCTGAAGAATTTAGAAATTAATTAAAGTAGAAATAATAAAAAGACATAGAGGTAAACTGAGGATACCTATGGATTCTACATTCTGCATTCTGATTAGGAGGAGAAAATGTAATAAATCTGCTTGTAAAGCTGATTGAGGAAAGATAAATTTATTGGTCTAATCTCAACACAATGGTATCTAAAAGCTCATATAATTTCAGCTTCATTCTTTTTAACAAAATGAACTATTTTGGACTTAACGCTTGAAGAATACACAGTACTATAAATTAAACTACAGTTTCTGAACAAAAGCAAAAGTAGATTTTTATGCTACAATACATTTTATGATGCCCTTGATTCCTGAATTTGTGTGTTTTGCTTAGTTGTGAATTCTCTAAGTCCTGTAGTCTGCAGGGGCTGTTGGTCTGAGTAGGATAGATTAGAAGTGTCCCTGATCAGTGGGACAAATCAGTAGAAAAAGGAATTCTCCTGAACAGAATTCTATATTCAATAACTTTCTGGGTATTTTTAATAAATGTTCTAAGGAAGGAAATATAAGAAGTTCACTTCCCTTCTATATTACTACACACATTCTATCCCTAGATGGCTTCCTGCTTATACTTAACAAATGAAGAAATTACCTTCTATTTTGAAATCTGTCTAACGTAGTGAGTATACAACTTTTTATCATCGCTATTTGATAATCTTTAATTATGTAAATAGCTACTAAGTGTTTTAGTCAAGATTGGTACTACAGATTTAAATAGAATCATTACAAAATAAACACTAAGATGCATTAATATAGTTGTACAAATTTAAAAAATGAATAATTATCATTTCGCCAAAGAAGACTAAACCAGAAATTTTTCATGTATAAAGATGTAATGTCCATTGATGTGAAACAAGTTTCTATGAAACTATTTCCTTAAATTAGTGTAACTTCTGTATGTATGTACACTTTCCTTTTCCATCAATACAAATTATAAACTAACAGAAACTGAAACATTCTCGGGGGTTTTATCATGAAATAAATTAGCCTTTGGCATCTTAGACAGCATCTACCTTAAAAACAAGAATACAAAGAGGCACTCTCAGAGGAAAAAAAATGAATCATTTTATTGTCGCTATTGTTTTGTTTTGTGTCATTTTTCAAGACCCAGTTTTTCTGTATAGCCCTGGCTGTCCCAGAATTTTCTGGGTAGATCAAGTTGGCCTTGAAATTGGAGATCTGCCTGCCTCTGCCTTCCAAGTGCTGGAATGAGAAGCATGTGCCGTGACATCCAGCTTGAGAAAGAAATTAATTTAGTTTTACAGATCCAACATTCTTCCTTTTATACTATACGTTGGCTCCCTCGCCTGCCATTTTGCTCTGAAAGTAATTAGCATAGAAGAAATAGAAGCACTTTTAGCATGACACCCAAACCATAGTGAAAGGAGTAATTAATACCTACATGTGGCCCACCAATAGGTTATTATTTGTAGGACAATTTTGGAAAACTGGAAGCTATGTTACAAGCTGTTAAAATTTTAAACTGTGCTCTTTTCATTATAAATGGACCTGAAACACCTTTAAATTAATAATAAAAAAAATGAGCCAAAGGTCTTTTTACTCCTTTTCTTTCTTTGAATTTTCGTCTATTGCACATGAATTCTTTCAAAAACTTACTTATGAATTAACTTAAATTCATGGCACCTGTTTTATATTATGCTATCACTACTAATTTCAACAATTAGAGTCTTCATTCAGCTTTTAAAACTTGAGCCTTAATTTATAATATACTGATGTTTTTCAAATGGTTAAATTCAAGAATCATATGTATATTTAAATTGTAGGCAGAAAGCTATAAGTTTTAATATAAATAAATATAATTTCAACTGGAACTGCCACCTGCCTGTAATTCAGCAAACTGTCAAACAAAGGGAGAGAGAAGAATTTGTTCCCTATGTCTTTCAGAAAGCATAAAGTTGTTTCTTAAGCTATACACAAGTGAATCAACAAAAACAAGGTGACATCAAAGGAATAGGTCTATTGAGGGGAAAAAAATGCATCAAATGTTGCCATGGAAGAAATGAAAGTCTCTACAATGTTACATGGCCGGCTGTTGGCATTCTTGTAGACAAGTAAGTTAAGGGAAGATTCTTGCCAAGAGAGGTTAATGTGCACATTGAGCATATTTTGCACCTTAAAAGCCAAGTTAGCTTTCTAATATGCACAAAACAAAATGATCAGATAAATATGAAAATCAAGAAGAAATGTACCAGGGTTCAGCCGAAGCACAAGACTGTCCTTCCCAAGAAGTGCCCTCTGGAGAAATTAAAAGAAGAAGAGGAAGAGGAAAGAGACAGACAAGAAGGAAAAGAAGAAGCAATTTAGATGCCTGAATACATTCCTTTGGATATTAAAAGAAAGAAATCAACTGTATAAATTGAATAGTTCATAATCTTTGCTCTCCACTTTTTCTTCTTACAGAATAAAGCATCACAGCATATTCTCCTAGCCTACACTTTCACTGTAATTTGTTGTACGCCTTGAAAGTCTTACAACCAAAGAATTGGGGGCTTTTATTGCTCTTTTTAGTTTATCAAATTTCACTCTTAAAGTGTGTTTTTCTTATTCCTCAAGGTTTTAGTTAAAGATATGACTATCATTCTAAAATTTTGTCCTATAGTACAAGAAAGGCTGGTGCTCAAAATGAGGCAATAAAATGGTACCAACAAAATCGGGGAGGAAAAAATGTTCCGTGAAGTCTCTGTTCAAAAGGCTTCAGTATTTAATGTTATTCAAATATGTACTAGCATTTTCTTAGGGTTCTTTCTTATAAGAAGAGGTTCAAGTCATGTACCACATAAGAGGAACCAAAATGGGAAGATGTTGGCTCCCAATGTCATGGCCAGATTTATAGTGAGTCTATTAGCCTCACCTAACCAGAAATTATGATCCCTTTGCATGAGAAGTATTTATAGCACACCAAGTACAGATAGATATAAAACTCATTACACAAATTTAGTTTTACTGATAAGAAATCATAATAAAATTATTTCAAAACACTTCTTTGTGATACATATATCTTTATCATTCAGTGATAGCAACATCACTATAAGCACTATCGAAACTGAGACACTTGCTTATTTGCTGCATGAAGAATTAAGTCTTGCTCACGATGTGACACTAAAGGATACAGTGCAAACTCAATGCTTTTCAGAGTTCAATATTTTGAATTTATAATCACCAATGTAAAGATTGCTGATTTGGATAAATACGCAATAATAAATAACAGTAGTATATTTGGGTTCATTTTTTGAAATTTCAGAAAATACTGTCCCAATCTCAATTCAAATTTCATTGATCAGTTTATTATGCAATTCAAACCAGCAACTGAAACAATATTTTTTTAAATTAAATATTCTAATATAGTACAATCCAAGCATATATTAATTTGATACTTAGACACTAAAGAATAAAAGTAGAAAAATACTAAAAGTGTTTGTTTTCTGTAATTAACTCCTGATGTTTCCATAAGTGCAGAAAACTTGTACGTACAACAAAAGACTGCAATTGAAAACATATAATACTCTCTAATCTGAGCCAAGGAGTTTTAGTCAGTGTTTGTTCATGTTGAATGGTGTGTTAGCACACACCGTGCAAAGAGAAGTTACATGATTTGAAACTGGCGAGACTGCCAGAAATTTCTTAGATTCATTACACTATTTATTTTGAATTAATTTTTGATCACTACTAATTTAAATCTTTATTGTATCCAAATTTTTCACAACTTCTCACAGAGTCCAAAACCTTATGTGATCTACTGAGTGATCTATACAGAACTATCATCCTCAAAAGGTGAGACTCAACCTTCAGTCACAACTCCTCCGACAGCAAGACTCAGGTTCTCACCTCCATTGGCAGTTACTTTCTCATCTCTCCATCAATGAGTTTTCCTTTCTTCATTCTGAATGGAAATTCCCTCCTTTTCCTGCTCAAAGACAGTGCAACTGAGACAGAAAAAATAACCACAGCAAGCAAAGAGTCAAAAGCAAATGACTAAACTTTGGGGATGGCTTTGCAAATAAAAGCGATAGGTTGACCATCTGACATCAAACCCCACAGCCCATATGAGAAAGAAAAGTCAAATGCCCTATGTCTGTAATCCTCAGACTCCACAGTGAGATGAGGGTAGAAACGGGAGACTTGAAAACACAGAGGTCATTTAGCAGCTGAGCAGAAAACACAAGGTAGACCTTGCCCCAACAAAGTAGAAAGTTAAAAACAACCTCCTCAAATTTGTCTTCTGAGATCCATAAAAGTGCCTACCATCTCACACATGCACACACATTCAGATAAATACTGAAAAAAAGTGAATTATTGATGTGATGCCATTAGAGCATTGCCCACACAAGACATGTAACAGGTGGACTAGAATGTGATGTGCCATAGTACTCAATTAGAATGACATACAAGCCACCAAAAGATAAATCCCATGAGCCCATTCAAGCAATATTTAAATAGATGGCATTTTTATAACTGTAGTCCAAAATTGTATGTGATTTATACTTATTAAAATTAAGGTAAACATGAGATTACCTAATCTGGCGATTTTATTTTATAAGTAAAAAGTGCAGTAAATACGACATAGAGGAGGTATAGCGCCAATAAGATTCCAGTGGGATAGGGGATGAATCTATGAATTCTGAATTCAAGACCTCAGCCAAGGCCACTCTCTATTTTTCTGTTACACTAGTATAAAATTGTCAGGCAAAGGATAAGATTAATCGAAGTGATGAAATACATGGTTTACAATACTGTCAACAAGAAGTCAAATATGGACTTCTCTGGTAGCAAAATAAAAATGACAAACTGAATATAAATTTAATTTTTTCCTTTAGTAGTTTTATAATCTTTGTCTAAAACTCTGGTTTTTCCAACAGGCAAAATAAACAACAACAACAACAAAACCCAACAATGAGGCAGAGTAAATGAAGGTTTGTGCTTGTTGTCATCAGAGCTTTGTACAAGTTTCAAAATTAGGCATTTTGCTTAGCTTGGTGCCACACACAGGAAATAAATGAACATATTGATTAATCAATTAATATACTNTAATTTGGTAAAGTGATTCTCTACATGTGTGAATGGGATTGGTACAGTGAAAAATGTGTGAGACTGAAGTCTGCAATAACTCACAAAACATTGTTCTAATAAGATTATATTAATAACAAGGGTAAAAACCTGGCATCAACCAAGTTGAACATAATTCAATACAACTAAAATTTCAAAACATTAAAGAAATGAAATTAGATTATAATGGACTCTTTAAATTAAATCAATGCAATTAAGAATATGATGAAGTATCCAGTTATCTGTTTTCTGAGCCTCTGAAAAGTGGGACTATTAATGGAACGGTACAAGAAATTAGTGCTGACTAGATTAATTGTCATAGCGATTGCCATGTTATAAATATGTCATTTGTGAAAATTATGCATGAGGATAATGCACATGTTGTCAACATCACTTGAACAAACCTTTGATTTCTGAGGAAAGATCAACAAGCTCTCCTCAATTCCAACATTATTGCACAATTAGAATGTCTTAGATGAGGATGCTGGAATTCTACACAATTATAGCATATGCTTTTGAAAGTTTATTGGCACTTCATCTGATAAGTTGAGAGAAATTAAGCAGCGAGAATGCAACCTGCGGACACTCCAAGAGGAATGTAAACTAAACTGGTGGGGAGGTCTGTGGGTGTCAATCAAGAACAAAATGCAACTGTCAAGCTTGCTTTGCTAACAAACTGTCACATCAACAATATGGAGTTAATGACTACAAATTAACTGTATACCAGATGCTTGACACTTTGTTATGACACTTAGCAAGCTAGTTGACATTTGGGGATCAAAGCTTCTTTAATTACACTTTGTATAACATGTGCAACCTTTATGCTAATGTCCAAATATTCCTTGGAGCAAGACTGTCCAAGTAACAGCGTCCACGGACTTTGTTCTAGGTGTGGGTTTGAAAGTATTCATGTGGCTATAAAAACCAAGGGAAGGAGCTGAATGAGAGCCAGACTTCAACGCACAGTATTACTTGGCATTACTATTGCCCGAAATAACACCGTTTCCTAATTTGATGAACTGGTAAAGCTCTTCTCCTCCTGTGCAGACACGGTTTGTGAAATAACACATCTTTAAACAAGGTGGTACACGCACGCACACACACACACACATACACACACATCACAGTCACAAAATAAGAGACAATACGTATCAGAAATTAGAATAACTGATAAAAAGTATTAAAGAGTAGATTGATTGAGAAGAAACAATGCCTTATGGAGCACTGAGTTAGAGGTTTTTCAGGATTTATCTTCAGGGGAAAAGTTTGGCATGTTCTCAAGTGAATCAAACTCAACACGTGACATAAACAAAATTCTGTGCATCAGATAAAATGCTTAACTGAGAGCTAAGCTATGCAGGGAAGTTTAGCATTTCTCTCAGTTCTCAAAAACTCATTTATGAAAACTGAGACGGCTTCAATGTTAGTAGAATTTCAAAAACAAGTAAGAAATGGAAGGAGACGTTTTAATAAAATATCTAAGCGTCTTTATTAATGAATGAATGCAATCCAATCATGACGTAAACAGGATTTTCTTTAGCGCAAATGGCAGAAGTCAGAAGAGGCTATTCTAAGACTCAGCAGCATCTGGCCTCTTTCTTCTTTTATCCCAGCCTTGCCTGGATTGTTCTCAGGGAAAGGCAGATAAAGAATATATAAGGAGATAAAGATTAATAGAAAGGAAAGATATATTACTAGAAAACCTGGGATGGAATTTTTCCACATGTCCAACCATTTAATTCTTCAGATAACACATGCCATAGCCCAGAGGAGAGGAACCACAAAATCGCAGATTCAGGAACTATCTTTGTACTCTGTTCCAGACGGCAACTAGTATGCACTGCATTCTCTAGGGCGCCAGTCTGGCCCTCTGCCTTTGTTAGACTCCCACACACAGAAACGAGGGAGAGGAGGCCACTCGCTAGAGGCCGCTGAATGCTCGTGGCTCTTCAAAAATGACAGGTACTCCTATACATGCCGTGACTCTGGTGAGAGACCAAAGTCTCCATGAACAATGCTGCAAGGGTTAGTAGCCTAAGGCCACCTGCGTGTACTGTACTTGGCATGTATATCTTTGACATGGGAAGATTGGCCTGTTCTAAAGTGAGAACTCCATACCATAACCAAAACGCCCTATGACAACCAAACATAATGCTTCTCTGCTGGAAGTTAAAGTTGACTCTGTATTGAAATTGTATTTTATAAGTGAGGAAATAAATATATAACTAAATTCAATCTTTTTTTAAGGGGAAATAGGATCAATGTCACCCATGTGCCGGGCCATGCTTACATGGGCCAGTGCTAAAGTGGCCACCAAACTCCACACGGAACGAAAACAATGATAGATAAATAATGCATTAATAAAACATTGCAAACAGGAAGGTGAATGCAGGGCGGCCTGATAGAATCTCAGGGCTGAGTCCTGCCAACACTGTCTTTGACGACTGATCAGAAGACATTGCAATCTACTGTGATGGAAGATATGAGCAAGAGGATAAATTTGGTGGAAATGAGTTCAAATCGATTTCCATTTCTATAGTAACAGATGAGGTTAAAGGAGGCAGGAAAGAATGAGGTGTTTGAACTCACACTGAAGTTTCCCAGAAAGGAATTTACGTTTTTTCATGTTTCAGTTGAGAACTTATTCTTTATAGCCCTGACTCCCATCTAAGTCACCATTTTTTTTTTCAGGGATGTAGGCTTTTAACATCTGTTCCTCCATGGCCAAGATTATGATTGCTCCTGGTTAGGCATCACTAGAATCTAGTATCCACCAACCAATTTCCTAATACTTGATTTTTAACTTTCAATCAGCAAAAATAAAAGGTCAATGTGAGTCAGACCTATCTGGTGGTAAAGTGAGGTTTGATTATGAATTCTCTTGGGGAGCTTTTGTCGACCTGACACAAACCTAGACAGATATGAGAAGGAAGAGTCTTACTTTAGTGATTGCCTCCCTTAGATTATCCTGTGGGCATTTTTTGTAGGGGCATTTTCTGGATGGATGGTTGATGTGGGAAAGTCTAGGCCACTGTGGGTGCTATCACTACTGGGCAGGTGGTCCCACTTAGTAGAAGAAAAACAGTTGAGCAAACCACGAGAGCAAGCTTATAAGCAGCACTTGTGCAAGTACTAGGCTGGTCTGTGGGACACCATGCTACTCGCCACGTTCATAATGGCCTAAACCTCTGAACTCTAAGCCACCACAGTTAAATGTTTTCCTTTATAAGAGTTGCTGTGCTCATGGTGTCTCTTCAGAGCAATAAAAGTCTCACTAAGACAGTTCTGCTGTTTATCAGTGATAGAAAGCCAACTAGTAAAACAACAAAGTTTATAGCTTTCTTCCTTTTGCTTTTTGGTTTGGGATTCTTTGTGGGTTTGTTAATAGTAGAATTAGTAGCTTGGTTTGGGTTTGTTGTTGCTGTTTTGAGGTGTTTTGTTCTGTTGTTCTGCTTTGAGACAACAATCTCAGTGCTAACCAGGAACTCATTATATAGCCCAGATGGGCCTCAACTCATGGACTTCCTGCCTCAGCTTTGTTTTAAAGATGCTAGCATTACAGCTCTGCATCTCCATAGCTGATAAGAAGCTGGGTTTCCACTCTGAATCTACCTTGTGTCTTTTAATCGATACAAATATCTATTTTCATTTCATGCTCTAATTCTAGTTTCCAAAACGGGTCCTAGTTGTAGAGTCTTGGAAGGAGCCCAGCATCCACCAGGGCTCAGCATAGAACACAGCTTTCTCACATGCTGGAGAGTCTGGAGAAGTTGGGGAGATAGTGAGCAATTTCAAAAGTGTTGTCGAAGGTGAAAAAGAAAATCAATGAGGTATCACCCTATGTGTGTCAAGTATGGAGCATCATCTGAGCACAGAGGTGGGACAGTTCCCTGCTCCTTGGAAGACGAGAGACAAAGCCACACCAAAGGGTTCCCTTGAAAAAGCTGTATGGTTTTGAGGCAAACCAAAGCTTCCTCTCATTAAGGCAGAAAGAAGGAAGGAGAGGAACTAAATTTAGGGAACATATTTTCTGCATTGCTTCCCCTCCAGCTCTCCAGCTAGCACTTCCCATCCCCAAACACACACACACACACACACACACACACACACACACACACACACATCAAATGGCAGAGAAGGCCAATAAAAGCAGTTCTTAAAACTTACGCCTATGGAAAAAGGTTAACTGATAAGGGTGTGGTGTGGATCTTGTCATCTGATGCACATGAAAAGATCCAGCATGGAACCTAACAAGTCCCAGAGGACCCTGGCTCCCTTTCATTCATGTAGTCCTGGCCTAGAACTGTTTCCCAGGATCGCAGCGATCACTACATATTTTGCTAGACGTAAGAACGGGTAAGAACCATTCGCCTCTCTGTACCGATTCATCCTTCCAACTGCAGAAATATGATTACAGTATACAAAAGTCATTCTCTACAATTCAAAGAAGAGGAGCAAACCGGAAAGTGTAAAGCTTCTGTTCTATAATTCATTTAACAGTCGCTAACTAAATCCTTACCGAATACCAGGTGCTGTCCTTAGCAGTAAGCATCCTGCAGTGACAAACAGTACAGTTCCTGCTTTGAAGAACTCCATACTAATGAGAAGGCAAAACTAAGAAACAAAACAAGATCGTTTCAGAGATGGATATGAACTAAAGCAACAAGGTAACACAACTGGATCAAAAGTACTGAAGTCAGAAGTTATGGGAGAGGTAGCTAGGATAGACCAGACACAACTCATCTTCATATCCTTGATTTCTACAGAAAAAAAGACTAAAGTAAATCCAAAGAAGCTATAAGAAAAAAGAAAAAGACTGAGAATAGCGATAATTTACTGCATGGTCAAAGAAAGTAAGCAAGGTCTGCCTGAGGGTCTTTATAAATCCCTGGGCCTCACTATATACCAGCAAGTAAGAGATGTTTTCCTGTACTTGAGACAGTGGCAGAACCTACCTAAAAAAAGCTGGTAGAGTTGCTCGGAAGATGCATTAAACCATAACTAAAAGTAAAAGATGAGCGGATAAATTAATTAGAATTTTTTTCAGACAATGTCTTATATAGCTGTCCTCAAACTCACTAAATAGCCAAGGGTGACCTTTAACTTTACATTGTGCTGTTACTACTTTCTGGACATGGAGATTACATTATGCCTGCGTATGCATATACATGCTGGGAAAGCACTATCAAGTGAACTCCATATTAGCTTATGAATTCATACGTTAGAAAAAAAGCTCAACAACAACAACAAATTACTAGTAGAACTCAAATTATCTATGCATTTACATAGAGAACACTGTAAATGGTTGTGTGTAGATCTTTATCCCACTATATATAGAAAGTGTAGAATTATCTGCTGACCCCAAAAAGTTTCCGGCAAGGGTTGTCACAGTGAAAAAAACTGAAAGGAAGACCAGTATGGTAACAGAAAAGGTCTTTCTCAGACACTCACCACATCAACCAAGTCTCGACGTGGTAGTCTTGTCCATCAAGAACAAGTTTTCTAAACAGAAGCCAGGAAGATGGACAGATGCTCTTGGTGTCTGAGTCTGCTCATAACATCCCAGTGGAACTAGACAGGGACAATTTCAAATGGCTAAGAAGGGGGCATGGTAAAGCTCTGCACAGAATCACAGTTAAAGGATGCAACGATGACCCCATTCATGAGATCTTCCCCACATCTCCAACCTCTTGTGGGTTGTGACACAGTTTCTCTGCTGCACTGGAACTGAAAATTAACTTAATATCCATTTCTGTCCATCAACCCACTATTTGTCAAAGTTTTCCTTGCAATTGGTTAAAAAGCCACACGCTCTAGCCCCAATCTTTCTTCTGCAAATGAGAGGAAAGAAAGAAGGTGGCCTCAAGTTCCCTCCACAGTTTCACTCTTCTTAGATTTAAATGCCAAAGCCTATTAATTTTATATTAATTCCTTCAGTTGAATGCATTCTATTTCTGCATGATATTCAACTTATAAGTTTTACTTGGAATGTTCTTATGATCTGGAAATGGCTGCTGTCTTTTCTCTTGTCACGATTAAATGAAGAGAACAAAATCTACTGTATTTAAGCTAAAAAAAATTAGACTTTTCTCCTACAAATACACCCACCGTAAGTATGAAGACCACTGAAGCCCCTTTACAAGAGTAATTGTTTAATAATTCTCTTGGTAACTGCTAACTAACCACATAGAGTATCATTACTTCTTTTCCTTACTTAATTTTAAGGGAAATTGTATATATACATACACATGTGTGAGAAATACACAAAACATCATAAACAGCTTAATAATATCCCATTCTAAATATGCTTATGATCTTTTCATAACAATTATTAAAATATCCTCAAACAAACTAATACATAGTTTCAAAAAAGGTGTTCTCTTCTCAATTTGAGTGAACAGCCATACTTGCAAAAGGCCTATGTTTCACCTTAGAGAGTGCCATTCAGATTAATGGCTTCAACAGCTTTAAAACTGGGAGGGAGGGCGAGGAATAGTGATGCCTTTATCCTCCCTTCTTGTGCAAAAAGGCTTCTCAAACGAAAGCGAAGAACAAGAAGAACACATGGCTCTTGGGCTCTTGGAAATCTCAGATATTTAATTATATCAAATGCACTGTACACTTCAGAGAATTTCGGTAGGTGAAAACAGAACACTCCGTGAAGAAGGTTCACTTTCCCAATGTCAGGCGCTTTAGCACAGCTCTATTTTAGTTATGTAAAACATGAAAAGTGTGGCGTATGCTCAATCAAGACTGAATTTGAAATTAACCTGTCACTTTTGACACCACAATTCAACAGGAAGGTTAAGATGTAACAGTTTGTCAAAGCCTCCATGCTGAAAAAGGAGAAAATAGGCTATTCAGGTCTTCTCTGATATCCATAGGTATCATAAGGGAGAGAAATATAAGTAACAAAACAAACAAAAAATTCTTGATTTTGTTACCAATAATACGAGTTCTATGAAATTTTAAATAAAAATGTCAATTTTGAAAACAATATGCTATATTTGCAAAATAAAGAAAAGGGCATTTATTTTATTTTCATTTAGTGGTTTCATAACTATTAAATCTGTGGTGAGCTTATCTTTGAGAATATATGTTTAAATACAATAGAGCACCATCATAAAAGTGGTCACATACCTTTCCATAATTTTCTGTAAGCTGATTAGCACTGTATTTGTAAGTAAGAAAAACAAAATACTCAAGAATTACTTTTTCTAATTGTACACATATACATAATAATTGAAGACAACACGTTTATTTAAAAAAACTTTTCCCAAAGCTATAAATAAGTAAAGACTGCATAATTATTTGATTTTTTGTTTCAATTTGTAAAAAATCGAGAAATCATATTTATTAAAATGAAGCAAAGGGTCAATGTGTTCAAATTGGAAATTAAAAGGATTTCTTTCCCTAGTTGAACTTCCTGTTTCCAGATGTACGCACACGATGATAGTAAAAGTGGCAATGGAACTTTAGAGAGTTACTAATCAAAGAAATGAAAGACTCCATGAAGGCAAGCAATTAACTTATTCAAACTTTTTCACTCACACACCAAGAAAGACATTTTCTTAATCTAAGTATTACAATCAAAACCATGATGAAAAGTTCCTTGATGTTACACCTGTATCTAAACCATGAAAGATCTAAGAAAGCCATTTAACACATATTATTGACAACCAGAGGTCACGTTAAACACACAGCTAAAGGAAAGAGATGGAGGATAAAAGATATTTGTTTTTTAATCATCAAAATGGCATTTCAAGCTGA
Source organism: Alexandromys fortis (assembly GCF_014885135.2). NCBI lineage: Eukaryota > Metazoa > Chordata > Mammalia > Rodentia > Cricetidae > Alexandromys > Alexandromys fortis. The sequence goes on from NW_026067928.1 coordinate 1,966,386, forward strand.
GTTACATTAACCTTAAAAGTGAAAAAAAAATGCTTTTAGCAACAAATTTATATGACAATCAATGTTTAATGATAATATGAAGTATTTTGTGTCACCAAACAGAGATTAAATGACATGAATTTGAAAGGTTATTCATTTGGGGTCTTATACTAGCTTACAAACAGAAACACCCAATTGTTGAAATATATTTCCCTCACTGAAACAAGAAGGCTAATTATTTATCAGGGCTGATAGCAACAACTGGCTAAAGTTCATTGTATAATCTATATTAATCTTTCAAATGTCAAGAAGAGATACCTTACCAATAGTTTTTCATATAAAAAAAGCTGAAAATTAATTAATTTGTTACTGCATATCATGTATTAAAGCTATGTCATTATGTTATAGTAATTTTTAAACAACATTAGATGGTATAAGATTCTATAGGACAGAATGAAACTTCCACATAGTCTTCAGCCTGTATCGCCAATGTGGTTATACTCGTTTCCAGGGTATCTACAAGAAGTTGGTGCCATTGACTGTCTATAATGAGCCAAGACCCAAGCTCTACACATTCAATTCTTAAACTTTATCTATTCCTAAGTTCATTCTATACCACTGTTAATATTACTTAAAGTAGGAATCAGCTTGGATTCAGGAAAGGTTACTCAAGGTCAAAAAAAATTAAAAATAAAGAAATAAAACACAACCATTTTTCAAAAACAAACTGAAGAATTACAGAAAGGAAAGGGAATAGGGAAGGAATATTTCTTAATAGTCTAAACACTCCACTGATAACAAAACATGGCAGGCAATCCAGACATACTTAGTCACAGGGAAAGTCATATATGCTATGTACTGTAAGTGAACCAAGACGATTTCTGTGGAAGGAGCTCAGTGAATCTTTTCAGAAAGAATAGATAGATAGATAGATAGATAGATAGATAGATAGATAGATAGACAGACAGACAGATAGATAGATAGATAGATAATAGCTAGATGATAGATATTTAGACAGACAGACAGATAGTTGAGGAGAGTAAGAAGGAGAGAAAGCAAAGAGAGAATAACCAAGCCAAATAATACTACTACAGATTGCTTTTAACTTCATTTTTTTTTTACATAAGCAGTTAGGCTTTATCTTTCCTTGAAAATACAATTTTTAATTTTGGTTCTTAAAGCATAGAGGCAAACTCTTTCCATCCACTAAGATATTATTTCAATTCCTACATCAGCAAAAGACTTAACGACTTAACATAGCTCCTTACATATGATCAAGGAATAGTTTATATGATGGGGGGGAGGGGTGCCCTAAATGTTTCTTTTATTTTTTTCATGAAGTCAACAAATTTATGGCTCTGTCCAAACATGTGCAATGCCTTGGGTACTGTAAGGCTCAATATACCAACATTTGTATTCTTTATTAACAGATGAACTGTATTGCGATTACTTAAAACTTACTTTGTTATATCAAGGAAAACAACACTGCTAAATTCAAAGACTGCCCCAAAGCATCAAAGAACAAGTCAGTGGAATAATGACCTGAGAAAAATCATCAGTGATTGGTTTGAAAGAAAAGATGGCTATTAATTTGTTAATTTTTATTCATAGTGAAATTGAAGATTTAAAGATTAAAAAAATGAAAGGAAATAATGAAAAAGTTGCTTCTAATGTGTGACTAATTATATGCTTCATATTTAGTGTGCCATTTTAGAGTATTTTTTTAATTAATGTTATAAAGAAGTTCTGGAGAGATGGGTTGGCACTTAGAGGATCTTCCACACTTGGAGATATCACAGGTTCAGTTTCCAGCACCCACACTGGGTAAATCACAGATACCTGCAACTCCAGTTCCAGGAGATCTGATGCCCTCTTCTGGCATTTATGGGCACATGGTGCACATATATACATATAACCACAATACTTATGCAATAAATAAATGAATTATTTTTAAAGGATGTTATAAAGAATAAAGCAGCACACTGGTGGTAATTCTGTATTATTTAACACCCTTTCTCATTTGTTAAATTAAAAATGTACCTTTTTATTAAGTTTTATTAAGAAACTAGTCCTATAGGATACATTCACCTATATATGTGAAAATGTGTAATTAAATCATGTTGGAATCTTTAGAAAACTATGCAGTCTCATCACAATCTAATTTTGTGTGAGTGCATTAAGTGTGAACGCACATTGCGCATGCCTCTGTCCAAGCCAAAGGAAGATATTATGTGTCTTTACTTTCTGTGTCCACTCAATTCTCTTGAGACAAGATAGGGATCAGAAGCTAGGCTGACTGACCACTAAGCTTCCAGAATCTGCCCATTTCAACCATACCAACTCTGAGGTTGCAGGCATGTTGGGCAGAACCAGCCTTCATGCGGGTGCTACGGATTCAAACACATTTTCATGCTTCCCCAAGAGGTTATTTGCCTATGGAGTCATCTCCACAACTATACAATAATCTAACTTTAAAATTTATTTCCCCACCACTAAACAAGAAGCTCTCTATTCATTAGTAACCTTTCCCACCATACTCCTCAGTCCTATCAAGGAACTAATCATACCTTAAGATTTACAGTCAGTTTTAATAATTTTTTTATTATTTTTTGTTTTTTAATTGATATTTATTGAGCTCTACATTTTTCTATTCTCCCCTTCCTTTCTCTTCCTCCCCCTTTCAACCTTCCCCCAAGGTCCTCACACTCCCAATTTACTCAGGAGATCTTGTCTTTTTCTACTTTCTACTTCCCATGTAGATTAGATCTATGTAAGTCTCTCTTAGTGTCCACATTGTTGTCTAAATTCTCTGGGATGGTGGTTTGTAGGCTGGCTTTCTTTGCTTTATGTTTAAAAACCACCTATGAGTGAGTACATGTGATAATTGTCTTTCTGTGTCTGGGTTACCTCACTCAAAATAAGTTTTCTAGCTCCATTCGTGGTACATTTACACAATGGAGTATTACACAGCAGTTTTGCTAAATTGAAAGATACAGCTATAATCTTTTGCTTCTGAATTTCAAATTTCAGCTATAATATACTGTCAGTAGTCTTCTTTTTTTTTTCCAAACACTGTATCAGTTGTATGGACAGTTCAGATTTTATTTATTCTGTTTATCAACTTCTGCCTCTGTGGACTGTAATGGATAACTATAGAGAACTGTTGTGAACAGTACAAAACATGGCTGGACTCATGCCTTTGCACTGTGTTTCTGATTAATACTTAAAATGCACACACAAAGAAAAGTGGGGGAACCAGACACCTTGAATTTATATGTCAAGTGTTATTTTACGCTATAATATTTTACCTCTGGGAAATAGCAGATCTGCGGAAAAGCTTCCTGAAGCCCCTACTTTGACATCTGGCAACAGCACAGACAGCTGTACCCACGCACATGTAAAACAAAAACATGGAAAGAATTAACACCGTGCGCCCACTGCCTTTGGCCTGTCACTGCAGATCCCAAATGGTGCATAAAACACAGACTCTCAAAGCATCCATTGAAATGTCAACTTGACGGCTTGATACTAAAAAATAAATATTTTGCACCAATGAAATAATTTTACATATAGTCTACACTTATGAATATAAAACCTATTCCTCGATTTGATTATGTCCTTTTGTATTCTTGATGTTTTTATGACATATTCTTGATTTAAACACTAGTTTTGGCTGCCTTTAAAGGAATCTTAATTAAGTCAGTCAAAAAGAAGACAAAAAATTGAAGAACAATTCTGGGGTCAGCATGTTTTCTCCCTTTCAGTGGCTTGCCTCCTTCATTCTAGCTTGGATAATATGTAGCCTAAGTTACACAAAGTGTTTTTCTGCTGGCAATTCTGAACTCTCGTCATCCCATCCCATTAGATACTGTCCCCTGCAGTCAACTTATGGTAAGCCTAGGTTCGAGTGTCATTCAGGAAGACAGGTTTCCTGCCTCCACTGACATTCCCACACTCATTCATGACATCTTTGAATGTTTGGCTTTCGATGTTTCTTATATCTTTCCTAGGAGAGGGATACCTCTTTCCTGCCACTTTAGCACTCCGTAGTTGAGTTCTCATGAAAGTTTGTGAGATAAGACCTATATAATTGTGTCTGATATATACATGCATTTTCACACCTCTGAAAGCACACCTTTTTTCTTAAGTTTATGAGTCTCTCTCTCTCCCTCTCTCTCTCTTTCTTTCTCTCTCTCCCTCTCCCTTTCTCCCCACGCCCTCTCTCTGAATGCATGTTCCACAGCAAGAGAAAAAGAAGTCCTCCCAATTTGCCATTTTCTCTTTAGTACCCAAAAGAGTGCTTGACCAAGAAGGCATGCAGAACACAGTGACTGATCAACTGAAGCTAACTTGGAATTCTCATTAACTGTGAGTGAGAATAAAGAGCAGTAGTAACCTTAAACTCGAAATCTTATGGATGCTTCATAAGTAAACTGTTCAAGACACCCAGAAAATCTGGATTGTTCTTATGCAATGAACAGAAACGTTCAAGAGCAAGGGTTGTTATTTTAAATTGTCACACTGATAAACTGTTTTGGTATGCTAGGATAAAACTCACTGTTGTTCAAGACAAGTTTATGCTATGAAGCCCTAGTTGCTCTGGAAGTTGCTATATACGGCTCAGGTTTTCCCAAAATTTTCCATCATCTTGCCTTAGCCTCTGGCGTACTAGCAATACAAATAGTTTCAGTATGCCCACTTAGATTCACTTTTATAATGTGCGTTAGGAGCTATTTTTATTGAAAAAAATAAAGACATAAAAATGGATGGGAAGAAGCTGCATTTTTTTTCAAACTCAAGAATATATATTTGCTTAATAGGGATCACTAATACCAACTCCCCAGCCCCTCAAAGCAAGAATTTTATAATCACTGTAGTTCAGGCAAGACTGGATCTACAGCCTACTGATTTCCAACTCGCTAAACCAGATCACCTTTGTTATATAACATATTGGCTGCAGGAACTGAAAACTGATGATTACAACATGGGCTTCGTTAATTTGTAGAGTGCAGCCTTTGATGGCAAGCTAGCTAAACACAAAATCAACATGCATCTTAATTGGTAAGGCATCCTTGGGTTGCACACTAAGTTCAAGCCTTGAGAAAACATTCACTCAACCAGGAAATGATTCCATAATAGCAGAAGTGGCAGCAGACCCAAAGAATGAAGCTGAGAGCAAGAGAGAGAGGAACACATCAAAAGACTGTCAACGTACCATAAAAGAATAAGGTCGTTGACAGAACACTCCTTATTAAGTTTATAAAAACATTGGAGTCACCTTCAATGGGAAAGTGCCCTGTCTTCATTGATAATTTAATGCATGTCACTGATAATAAAACCTCAGACTGTGTCTACCAATTGAAATAGTGAGAAAAGCATAAGGGCAAAAAGTCACAAATATGAAATTAATTGGAGTTTCTCAATTTAAGGTATATATTAAACAGCAAATCAGTCATTGAGGCAAGTGTTTCTGCTCTTTCTAATAAAAACTGGCAGTTGAATTTTAGAGCAAGTGTATTTTGTAGCAAACATTTGCAAAGAATTGTGGCATTTGTTTTTATCACATCAACGTCCACCTACTATTAACTGCATTTCAAAATGCTCGAGATACCATTCGGTTAACTGCACAGCGGTTCTGCAACCTAGATAAGCGAATTAGGGTTTTATGTCAACACCTACACCACTAGCTGTTATCTTCAACTCCTAAAACGGGTATCTTTCCTCTCCTCTACAGACAAAAGGGGTATAGTAGGCACAATTGAAATGCAGTGAAAATAAAATCACAAGCTGACACCATCACTTATTCTTCACTAGACTCTTCTGAGGAAGACTTCAACCCTGAGAATGCAGAAACCACAATCCTTCGAAAGTGCTAAGCTGCATCTCAGGTTCACAGCAAGACAGCAGGCACTCATAAGATCTAGTCCTCTCTGCCTCAGCGTCTTTCTCTCTTTGACCTCGGACAATTTCTTTAGCAGATGAGAAACTGGCATTTCTTCACTGGTAAATTAAGCCTATCATATATCTACATCCTTAGATCCAACTTTAATGTTTGCTAGTTAAGGAAGTAAGTTTGTAAACACCGAAATATTTAGATTTAAAAAGAAAAGAAAACATGCTTTGTAGTTTCGAATCTATTATTAGAATAGGTATTTATTACTAACTACAAAGCGAATAATTTTAGACTGTTGAAAATGTTCTTTTTAGGGTATATTAATTATCATATGTCATATTCGGGGGTGCATTCTTTGCCTCCTGTGGCTTGACCTTCTCTATTCAGTCACTTAATTCCCTCTTTATTTATTATTATTTCTTGTACTTTTGAAATGATAATATTATTGCGCCATTTCCCTGCCCACTTTCTTCTGGCATTAACCTCTCTTGCTCTCTTCCAAGTTCTGTCAATTCCCTCTTGACAGGGCTCATCCAGATGAACCCTCCATCTCCCCTTCTCCCTTTCTTGGACTCTGTGGCACCTAATACCTAGGGTCTGGGTTCACGTTAGTCTTCCTTACCCTCTGTTCATGAAAGCCACAACTGCCACTCTTGTGACCACTGTCCTCCTTCCCGTGCTCCTCCTCACACAATCCTCCCATATCAATTAAAGAAAGTACTGTCTTCTCGAGACCAGGAGCTTTGTTTGCAATGCTGAACAGGATTGTCTAATCTGACACTTAGCACACCCTAACATACACATGTATGATAGCTAAAACATGACCGGCTTTGGGCCCTTTTATAGGCTAATTAACACATGTTTAATAAAAATTTCTACATAGTGGGGAAATTTGAGTAGTTGGGAGACTAAAGGTGTAGTGCAATAAAATGATATTCGTTTTAAAATACAATTTGACAGAAGGAATTTCTCATTTCAATGAATTGTTCAAAGAAAAAAAGGTATGAGTGTTAGAGCAACTAAGTATGCACTCGTAAAAATCTGACTTACAAATCCAAGCAAAATTCAATTATTTTAGGACTTTACTTCTTTCTAAATAGTAAGCTTTGACTTCTTTGGTTTCTAAGGAAGAAATAGTACAATTTTTTACCCATTATCTGCAAGTCCCTTCTCCCTGAGCGGGATCCACTATGGTAATCGTATTTTTCATCAAAGCCTAATGGTTTGTTTCAAATAATCAAAGCGGTGTTTATAGTAGTGTCCTCGGGTGCAACCATTTTTGCTTCCCAGAGAGCAAAATGGTACATGCTGATGTCAGAAGTGATAAATCAAAATAAACACGCTTGTTTTTCTACCTTAACCAGGCTATTCAGTGTCCCTATCAAAACTACAGGCTGGCATTTGTACTTATCTTCTTTCTGTCTGAGAGCATCTAGTAATAAAGATTACAAAAAAATGCATGTATAAAACAGATGGCTATACGCAACTCTTAGCCGCACGACGATTGTCAGTACTGCTGTGAATTGCTATGGATAAATTTGTACTCTTTACCTGGAGTAAGGTGGGAATAGAAAAAAAGAGGAACGTGTCTCATATCAATAATCAACTACTTCCAGGAAATCAAAATCAAATCCCTTCCTCAAATAATCAGATATGTTAAGTAAGGGCACTTATTTATAACTTATTGTTGTGACAAGAAAAACTGTGCATAGACTAGGCAGAATAAGAACTGGTCTGAGAGGCTCGAATCAAACACATGGTTTCAAAAAATGTATTCCTTATTGAAGAACTTCATATTTTTATAGACAAAATTCTCTAAGCTGCCAGTGGGAGATAGACTAAAGACAGCACGAACTACTATAAGAATCTAGGTACTCTTGTCCTAATCAGTCTTTGCTGAAGTTGCAGTGGCTTTCACAGTTTGTGTTATTTCAACCAATGCTAGCTTGTTTAAAAAAAGAAAAAAGTAATGTGCGCCCGCCCCCTTAAATTCAAAATAGAATGGAACTTGCCTGCAAATCCAGTTTCCAGGTCATGGAGTAGCACTTTGAGCAGCCCGGGAGAAAGCAAATGGCGAAGAGACCTAGAGAAATCTGCTTACTCCCCCTACTTAGGCATATATAAACGAAGAAGAAACAAAGAGAAACTGACAAGTGGAAAATAAACTGAGATGAATTAAAGACCCACTATGTTTAACGGACCAGTCTAAAATCCTTCGGGAGACGGGATTCTCTTTCGCATTCATCTCCACTCAAGAAAGTGAATGAGAGTGAAGCCGCAAAATCTGAGACTCCTAACGGGAAAAGAAGAGAAAGAAACAGTCGGCAAAGCTCAGCTTAAGGCTAGCAAAGAAGCCTCAAGCTCCATCTTACTTACTTTGGGGTCTGGGAAAACAGCATAAAATACACCCTTAGCAATCACGTTTTATTTTGTTTCTCTCTACTAATGATAGTGTGTTAACAATCAACCTTCAGTTGGCAGCTCAAGACTGATAGTACTTATCTCTGAGTGCCAGTGTGATTCCCCAGGACCAAACTGACAAAGGAAAAGGTGCTAACTTAAGGAACAAAATCCATTTAAAGGGTAGGAGTGCAACTTATGGCTCCATGAATATGTAGAGATAAAACTGTGTTGAAGAAGCTTAATTTGAACGATAAAGCGACCGAAATAAAGTTGAAACCGGCTTCTAAGCCGGTTCTAAGGTCAAACCAAGGAGGATGGGGCATTTTAGAATGCCATCGAACCAAGAGCTTTGCTTCAAAATTTCAATATGGCTTCCTCAGTCTAATTTAGAGAAATTTTGGACTTAGTAATTTTTTGTTTTATTTTTTTACGAAGAGAAAACTACCTATCTTTTTTTGTCATTTTACATACCAATCCCAAGATAAGTAACAAGGCGAACCTTCGGACTTAGTATTCTTAAGTCAGAATTGTTAGCTTCCCTGATGTTGAATAGATTTATCGTAAATATTCAGAAACTGTGTAGTTTTAGATAAATAGCATTACAGGAAAAGAATGCACAAGCTAACATAAGGCACGTTGTGAAAATTACTAAAATCCGTGAAGCTTCAAAGTTTGCTAGTTACTCAATGAAGACTTCCGCGTTTACCTGTACCATACCCTTTACACAAACGTGTGCTGTCTTTCGTTGAATCCCTCCTGCAGGCACCAATCCTAAGACAACATGTTGCAGAAAGGATGCCCCACGTTATTAATGTGTATTTGACACAGAGTTAATTTTCGGGTTCTGTGAGAAACCCCCTTCAAATGAACAGTTTAATAATCTACCACCAACTAATGATTAATTTTCTACCCCCAAACTACGCCCTGAGATTACTCCCAAATGTTCAGTTTAATTTAAGTACTTTCTGATTCATGAACCAGGGGATAACATTCAGCTATAAAAGGTAATCCAATCCTAACTGGGCCTTAACCCCTATAATCTACACTTCAATAGCAAAGAAACTATATAGTTTTGAAACTGTAATCAAGATTTTTTTTTTCTACAAACACACACTGGAGCTGTCCTTTGCTCCCATCTCTTATTAGATTACAATAAAATGACCATGCTCTCTTTATGGTGGGAACAGAGCGACCCTGGGGTGATTTATAATCTTGTGAAAGCCTGTCCACACCGCTGACCAGACTTTTTTTGAGGTCACTATCTGTTTCTTCAACTGATGTCTCCCCGCTGTGATAACACTGTTGGAGAGCTGTCAGCACAGAGAATTTCTCAGGCTATGTATTGTCTTTGAACGCATTTTGTGTGTTATTTCCATTGAGAAGCGTTTGTGTGCTGAGTGTTTAGACAGTAAAGGGTCTCTCTACGATTTCTCATTAGTCTACATCCTGACAAAGAGAAGACAACTAAATAGGAATAAATGAAGTGGATCTCTTATTAATAAAACAGAATATTTATTTCCTCTACATGATTAACACTGCCTTTAAATACAAAGAATAAGTCAACAATTCATTATGAAAATGACAATATTGTTCTTACCAACAATGAAATCGGTTGACTCCAGCATGTTAAATATTGTCTAAAGTATTAGTTGGAATGTCTGGGGCTCACACAAACATTAGAAATAAAAGCATTAGCTGTTTCTTGAGTGTAAAGAGAGAAACCGTAAGATGCCTGAATACTAATTTTATAAAATAATAACTTATAATATATAATCTCATGAAATGTAAATATGTAAAGTATTCTCGGTTTTAACAAACAAAAATGATCCTTAAAACTCAAGACAACCTTGACGTAAACATTAAATAATTTTTTCTTGTTATAATAGAATAGGAAAATATTTCAAATGATTGACTTTATTTAGCTTCTCAAAACAAGACACTTCCTGCTATTGGAAATATAAAAATGTTGAAGGTGCACGTAAGTCCATCTGTAATGGTCAGTTAGCCACTTGTTCTATCATGTTGTTTACTCTCATTTCAATTGTATTTTGCTAAGTTGAGTGAGCAAACACTGAAATGCTTTGTGCTGATGCTTACATATCTCCTACTGATTCTAAAACAGCAAGAAATGTTTTCCCCCTTCTGTTGAAAGTGAGAAACCGATTAAGGAAAACAACCTGACCCTCTTCCTTTTCTTTCTTTCTTTCTTTCTTTCTTTCTTTCTTTCTTTCTTTCTTTCTTTTCTTTATCTCTCTTTTTTTCTTTTTTCATTTTATCTTTAAAAGTAAACAAAGTTCATATGGTTTTTGAAAACACAAAGTTTGTCTATCCCCACTTGAGAAAGTTCTTAGCCATATATAAAAGAAGTTTTGAGAGCTACAAGAAAAGAAAATATTTTTTTAAGAAAAAGATAACAGTGATGTAAATGGACCTCAGAGCACCAGCTCCATCTGTAATACATGGGTCAGGAGTTTGGGAAGACTGGTCTGAGTGGTGTCTGCACCCCAGATTTGCTGAACTGTGGACTGTAGAGTCTCCTGAAAATGGGTCGCTTTCATTCGCACACAGGGCTCGATTATAGAGATTCACTTGCTTCTCGCCAAGTCTTATAGGTTTGACTTTGTCTACTTACATTTAGAAAACAAGACCCACAGCTTACCTTCTAAGAGAAAATAGATATAAACTGGATTTCATTTGGCAATGGCATGAATGCGATTTTCACATAGTGACGTGTTGTGTATGTGGAGTTCTGGAAAACAACACTGACAAGAACAGAGCTGAGTATTGAGAACTCATTATGTAATAGGTTTAATTTTCCCCAGTGTCTATGGTTTAGATGTGTGTGAGAATATTTGACAGGAACTCTAGTACTGCACAGAGTCTTTTTAGTTCTTTGGCTGAGTTATAAAGTCAGGGATTCACAAACCTTTGAACTTTTCAGATATATAACAATTTAACCAACTAAGCTTTTCTGACTTGGTCAGAGGGAGCCTTCAGCTACAGATGTAACTGGACCACGATGTTTTGACTAGGAGTGGATATCTGAAACTGGGATAAGAAAATACCTTCATAGTACTTGTGTTTAAAAGACTAAGTAGCAAACCCTGTGTTTTCTCTTTTTTTTAAAGCTCCCTTAAACAAGAAAAAGCTGTGTTTCTTCTCACTATGAGCAAATGGCATTTTAAAAATTAATTTGGTTTTAGCAAAGTCAGAACTAAATGTTCCTGATCATTTTGTTTTTCATGATAACCTGATTAAGATGTGGTTAACGTTTCTACAGTGATCCAGACACACAGGTAGCATCACAATGAAGTCAAGTGTTCCCTTATTTCCAAGAGGTAACCTGACATTTTCCTTCTCCAAGAACCCTTAATAAAATGGATAAAAAAAAATCAATTAAAACAGTGAAATGTCTCTTAGGAAAAAGTTACTTCAGCACTCTGTGCATTTCTCAATAATTTCTTTTATCTTGTGCTGCAGTAATACACACTTGTGCCATGTTTTTAAGTGCCATATTCTTCATAATGAGGCTGTTTAAAATTGAGCACTGGAAAGAGAAGGGTGCTGATACAGCAACTGTTATGACATAAAAACAGGGTTATGAGCGAAGCAGACGCGAGAAATGGAAAACGTGATTAGAGGCACAATGGATGAGCCAGAGGTTCTCGTATAACAAGCCCATGAAGTAAACCAGCCTCAAAGACCAGGACTATTTACCTAATCTACACTATCTGGGGCTATTGTGCCCCAGAGCATCTCAGAACTGCTATTATGGGACATCGTGTGTAGAATCACGATCTATATAAAACAAAGTAGTCCCAAGAATGAAGTCAGCACTTGAGAAATTCCACACTTTACTGTCTCTATTCCAGGTTCCCACCTTCCACCCCAGCCTAAGTTTGACCCTTTCTCTCACTGTGTAAAGCGTTTCTGACAAGGGAGTTTTTACATGCCACTAAAGCTGGTTTAGCTTTCTGTGTTTCAATGTATTTTTTTTTTTACTTTGATGTAACCCAAGGATAATACTCTTGATAACTGTGAAATATAGCATAGACTTGCATGTTCAGAATAAGAGGACCAGAACATGTTGGGGAAACTGTAGATAACAGGAAATGTGTTAGACATTGAAGCTCTCTGATACTGTGATTGGCTTCTCATGCCTTCTTTTGAAGCACTGAGTTCCTCCTACTCTGTTTCCTGCCTGACTGTCTCTCAATGGCTAGCCATGCCCAGTGAGAAGAATTTAGATTTGAGACTCAGCCCAGGAGTTTGGCAAACAACGAAAAGGAGACAAATGCTTGCCAACATTTTTCCCATTTCTTCCTGACTCCCTACCAAAATTCATTATTCCTTCACCATGTGTGTTGATGAAAAGTCTGGCAAAACTTGGAGAGTGTTGGCTCGTGTGTTCAAAATAAAACCAAAATACACTGAAGGAAGTTGTTTGAAAACAGTAACTCCTAGTCTATTGAGGAAGAAATCACCCCGTAGGCTTCATGAATAAGAGACCTAGAACCTGCCAAGGCAAGCAAAGCCTTGTTTACGGCGATGTATGGAAAAGCAAGAAACCAAGCAAAAGCTCAGAGAAATGGACGAAGGAAGAGGAGCTGTTCAGAATATTAAATCAACATGAGCTTTCAACCAATTTGAGAATCACTGACATCTATAAAAATATTGTAATTCTTTATTAAAATGAAAACCAAAACAAAAAGAAAATTTTTGTTTTTCTGGATCGTCTCCAATGAAGATAATTTCTTTTTTTTTTTTTTTTTTTTTCAAATTCTTCCTTAGGTAAAAATTACCTCATACCATTAACTTTTTTGTAAAGTGTAAGCTAATGAGTATTTTCTATATGTATTGGTGGGAAAAGATATTCTTCACTTCCATGACTACACAATACGTGTTTTATACATCATGGTAGTTTTTAACTGCTGTCCCAAAGTAATGTATAATAGCCTTCTGTTAATTCTCAAGAGTATCTAATTTGGCCAGAAATGTTTATGGTTGCCTTATCCATACCACCCTGGAAGGATAGAAGAGTGTTAAAAGTCAGTTCACTATCCAAGGAAACATCACAAAGAGAAGTCGACCTTATAGCATACTGAACTAGTCAGGTGATGGCAAGGTGCACACCTTTAAATCCCAGTACTCGGGAGATAGAGGTAGGCGGATCTCAGTGAGGTCGAGGCCAGCCTGGTCTACAGAGCAAGTTCCAGGACCACTTGGGCTGTTAGACAGAGAGAAACACTTCCTCAGAAAAAAAAAAAAAAATCAAGAGCCGGGCGGTGGTGGTACACGCCTTTAATCCCAGCACTCGGGAGGCAGAGGCAGGCGAATCTCTGTGAGTTGGAGACCAGCCTGGTCTACAGAGCTAGTTCCAGGACGGGCTCCAAAGCCACAGAGAAACCCTGTCTCAAAAAACCAAAAAAAAAAAAAAAAAAAAAAAAAAAAAAAAAAAAAAAAAAAAAATCAAGAACATACTGAACTAAAGTCTTAGTAACCTCCTAGAACCGTCTGCATACATTTTACTATCAGCTTTATCTGAAAAGTGTCTTTGTGTAGATTGGGACATCTATATCTAGAGAACTCAGAGATTCAGAATCACAGCAACATGCTATATTTTTTTACTTAAAAACTGAAAATATTTTAACATTACAAAAAGGGAAGTTCATTAAATGCACAGTTCAATCAGGGTATTTAGACTTAGGATTTGGCAACTGAGCATTGTTAGATCAGACATTACATAATAATGAATGTATCTAAAGGATTCCTAGTCCCACCTTTTGCTCTTTGACCTTGTAGAATGATGCAACATTATAGAATGTGGGATGCTTCCTTTTAGAATGCAGTTGGTGAGCTTTAAAAATGCTGTGCTTTTAGAAACAATTAAACTATTAAATAAACTATTTAGAAAAAATAAACTTAAATAAAAAGTTAATAGCTAATATTGATGAGTATTTATTAAGTCTGTAACTGGGCTGAGTTCTTTACGCATATGACTTAATACAATATACACAAGTAGAGAAATTGGAAACTTGAAGCTGTCAGACACTGGGGGCAAGACACCAAAACCCAGTTGTGTTCTGGAACTGTTTGCTTTTACCCAGCAGAAACTCTGTAAAAAGAAAATGTGAATCTTCCCCTGTTCATCTAAAAAGGAATGTTCTATTCTGTTCTCTGGTTATGGGAAACAAAACCAGAGAAAATGCAAAGAGAAATAATCACTGTTAAAATGCCTTTGAGCTCTCTGTATCTCCTTCAAATATTGCCCGAATTATCTACTTCTCAAGAAAATAGTTTCCATTCTGATAACTGTCTTAAGATTTCATCTCTTGCACTCCTCTAACCATAAACTCCCCTTCCCGTGTATTATTTTAGATACCTTCTTAAATCAATAAAATTTTCTAATTTATTACTCTAATGATGTATTTATTGTCACCAACCATGAGTGCTAAAATGTTGCTGATTAATGTTGAGAGTTTTGTGTACTATATTCACTAAGATGTGCAAGATATATAAAAATAGCTGTCACATATTAGATGCATAAAAATATAAATTACATAGATAAAATGTAGTTTTTAATATTTTATACACACACATAATCCAAGACCTGATTACTCTTGTAGTAACAAAAATAATAAAAGTTTGAAATGAGAGAATATTAAGGTTCAAGTAAACATGTATTAATTTCTGGTAAACTTTGGTATTGATATTTACCACATGCATCTTCTCATTTTAATTATTGTGTCTCTATCCATTCAATCATATTATTACTATATTGCATAATAGTAATTTGTGAAAGCATTTGTTCTCATATGTGTTTGTCGAGAAGTCTACTGTGTCATTATTATTAGGTGTCACAACTTTAGTGATACCCAAAATTATCTTAACATTTAAACACATTTGAAATGATACAAATTATTTAGTTATAAGTTGACTAAACGAAGGGGTGAGAATTTGGTAGGGCGCTGAACTAGAAATTAGAGTAATTATGACATCTGCTTCTCAGCCTTCCCTAGGTAGGTAGAAAGTAAAGACAGTTTAGGCAGAAGTGAAAATAAAGACTGCTTGCATTTCTTTATCAATAAGCTAAGGACAGGACTATGACAGGCAGAATGTTCGTAGCAGAAGATGCCTAGGAAGTAACCTATCAACATTGCACCGAAGTGTTCCTAAACAGTGCAACAGAAACAAAAATAAAGCACAAAGCTCATAGTTACTGCCATATTTTGGATCTTAAACATCCCCAAAGGTGGATGTGTAAAAAGTTAGGTACCAAGAGTGGCACTGTTTTGGAAGATTGAGTTCGTACCACTGGAAGGAGGAATCTAAAGGTAGACAATTAGGTCACTGGAGGCATGGATAGGAAAGGAACCATGAAACTCCATGGATAGGAAAGGAACTGTGAAACTACAGATCCTTCTTTCCTCTGTTTGCTTCTGCCTTCATGTGCTGCCCCATCATCAACACCAAGTACTGGACTAATGGATCATGAACTACTAGAGTCTCTACCGCCTTGGTTAGCATTCGCTTTTACACTAAATATCAGCTAAGAGAGTGAGATGAATTCACTTAGCAGAGCTTTCAGTTTTATTCAATGACATTTATCTTTTGGTTTCTGGAGCCACATATTTCCATCCTTCAATGCTAGTTATTATCACAAGCTTACAACAAACACAAGAAAGGTATTCCTTAGAGCCTGACTCAGCGAAGGAGAAAGTCATGTTCTACGCAGATCTCTAAAATCGACTACCATTTAACTTTAAATAGTTCAAAGCAGAAAAATAACACTTGACCTCTGAGATTGAGAAAAGTATTTTTCATAAAACTTGAGTCTTTAATATAGTTATCTGAAACCAGAAGACAGAAAAAAAACTATCAATACGTATCATAAAAGAAGTATTGAAGATAAATTATTTTTCTTTACTATTATTCATAGACTAATTTTGTAGTTGGTCTCAAAGTCCTATTCATTATTTTATGGTCATAATTATCACTTCTGACTTTGACAGTTTACACAAAACCCCCTACTGCTCACCTAAAACTAGCGCATAAAGCTCACCTATTCTCTTTCCCTAAACACCTCTTTCAACTAGACCCCTCTAATTTATAGCATCTTTTGTCTGTTTTCTTCTTTGCCTTAAACAAAACCATCATTTCACTTTAATCTGTGTTAATATAACAATCTGTAGTATAAAATGTGTCCCGTTCAACTCTCAAAAAGTCATAGAATTGTCTAACCAACACCCAAAAACATTCATGACTTTTATCCAATTCAAAACCTGTCAAGAGAAGAATCCCAAGAATTTAGCTATTGTGATATAAATTTTAAAGTCATTAATTGTTTTAGATACCATCTTTCCAAGATGGCAAGAGCATTCATGTCCCTGGTATCCCAAACCTGAGAAGCAGGTATTCTAATCTCTAACCTAACCCAACCAATCTACATCCTGTTTAAAAAAAATATTTCACAGTGTTCTCTATCTTTCCTAGCAATTGAAAATTCTTGGTAATTTATTTTGTTTTTAATTTTAAGTGCTTCAATCCATGTCTGTCTTTTTCTAATATTACAGAAGTAAAACAAAAACCTGTGAAAAATAAAGACAATCAGAAAAAAAAACCAGAAAATTTTCGAGAACAGTGCAAGTTAGTAAATAAAAGGAACACTGTAACTTCTAACAGTCACACAGTATCTGAGTAGGAAAATTTTAACTCAAATTGGATTTCCAATGGAAACATGATTTATGGAACTAGAGGAAGAATTTATCGCTTCTGTCTTCCAAAATACAAGGTCATGTGAAAAGTTGAGGAAGAACATGCACACACACAGTGATCGTAGCCTATTCCTTAATTCTCAGAGTGCCATGGGTCCTAACCCCATGGGAGTATTCAAATACACGCACACACATACACACACACACACACACAAATGCACACATACTCGTGTATGTTTATGAATATTTTTTAAAAAAACTACTGTAGAAAATAAGGACAGTTTTCCTCTCATGGAAGTTATATCTTCCGAAATTCAACGTTCTTTGTGGATATCAAGAAATCACCAGTTTCAATGAGTGGCTGATTAGTCATGTATTTTCTTTAAGATAGAGTCATACTTGTACTTGAAACTGTACTGGAACTTACTAAGCATATTAAAAAGAATATATTAACAAATATTGGTCAGTATCTATTTTTCTAAACCTACTTTTTACCTAGTATGCTATCTTCTCTCAGGCTCTCAGACAACACAGCATCTAGATGATAATCTAATCTTCAGACATGCTGTGCAGCAACATAAAACAGAACTCAAACAAATAAGTACCATTTTTGAAAAATGAAGAAACAATTTGTGGTTTAATTTCTTCCCCACAAAACTCCAAAGCTTAAGCGATACTGGCTATACCCCCTTTCCTTAGTTCACTGGAATGATGCTGGAACAGAAACACTTCGCACTCTGGATAAACTGTGAAATGTAGGTGAAAATTAAATTTAGTTACAGCTGCCAGCCTTGAGTGTGCTCTTTATGGGACCATCATTGTCTCACTTAACACAAACAGCTGTTTGGAACATTGGAGATAAATAAACATATCCAAAAATATTGCAAGTAAATTATGAAAAAATCCACAGGAAAAAAAGTGTTGGAAAGGATCCTGGTACAGTGAGAAAAGACAAAATTAAGGTGTGATTCAGAGCAAATTTAGAAAGAAAATTCAAGTGTGGAGGTGCATACCTGTTACCAAGGATGTAAGGGTTGGCACAGGAGTATCACAAGTTTGCAACAGTGAGGTCAGCCTGGGCAACATAGTTAGAATCTCTCTCAAAGCCAGAGTAGGGGGAAATAGCACATGTGAGGGCAATGTGGTCTCTAGGAGAAGGTAGAAAAGGCAAAAACCTAATATCGATTATTCAATGCTGAATCTTAAATTTATTAGACTATTTCTATTTACGATGATATCAGCAAAATTGACAAAGAGCTGAAAATCATTTCCAACCCAAAGATCCATTTGATGGCCAAAAAGATTCAGGTTAGATGTAGTTTGCTTGAAGGGAATTTTAATTTTCAATAATATTTCAAATTTTCTGAAAAATAAATGCTTTTATTTCTTAAGCATTAGAATAAGTGTATTATGGATGTTTTTCTCCCCCTTCATTTACTGTTGCACATTATTTGAGATTATTTAAGGTATCTGATGTTTCTAGGCATCTATTTTATTTTTCAAAATAATCATTTTTCATGCTACAAATCTGTCATATTTAAGCAAGGTTTTTAATACTTCAAGGAACATTTCCTGTTTATTAGACACATGCTAGTGAAGACAGAAGTTCAGCTCAGATGTGGTATATCCCATGAACCAATGGAAGTACTCTTTGTTGTTATCATATTGAGCCAAATTGAAGTACTTCATTTATTCATTCATCATGATCACTTGAAAGATATATTTACTGTAAAGTTATACGTAAGTCTGTCTGTTGCTTAAATGAGGTGGATTTATTTCTTTAAATAAGTGTATAACTTACAAAGCATTGTGGTATTTGTCCTAAAGAAGTCATAAATGCAAAGAATCAAATTTTGTAGGAGGAGAGGAGAGACACGCCATGAAGACAGAAGCCTCCAGAGAAAATGCAAACAGCGTTCTTCCTCACACCCTTCAGCAGAAGTCCCCTCACCTGAATCTTCAGCAATGAACAGTTTTCAAAAAGTAAAAATATGAGACTCTCATGAGGATATACTAATAGAATTTTAAACTAAGCGATCCTGATATGCTTAAAATTACCATTTTAGGGAGCACACTCTTGAGGATTTCATGAATTGACTTCATGACACCTAGTATCACTAGATTAAAATGAAATAGGGTTATAAGTCAAGAGTGAACAGAGCCCTAGACAATCAAGGTAGAAAACAGGAGTAGGTGCAGCAAGGGAAAAGTCAAGCAACCAGTGTGCACCAGCGAATGCAATGATAAACTGACTGATATGATATGTGTTAAAATTGTAGAATATCAACGCATAGCACTCTTTCTCAGTATCAATTGTTGTAATTCTCAGTGCCACCCTCAAAATGATACAACGGAACCTTGGGTTTGAGGTCAATTTAGACCACATATATAACTTCAAAAATGCAAACAAATAAAACATATTAATAATTATTATTAATAATATGACTCATTGCTAAATATTATATGAAAATAGGGTACCTGAATCAGTTTATTTTGATTAGTAAAATATCATAACCTTTTCCCTTAGTTTATGAATAGTATCATGCATGGGTAATCTCTTATTACTCAGTACTTTGATAAGACACTAAATATTAAATTTAAAAATGACAAATAATTCCTTACTTTACAGGGAGAGATTCAGAAATGAACAGCAATAACGTCGTTTTTCCTGCATAATTATTCCAATGCAATGAACATTACTTCCCATACTTCCCAAGAGTGAGAACACCAAAGAACTCATCCAATCAAGGAAGTTGCAAGTCACAAAACTTTACTAATCTGACAAACCTCTTCTTCCTAAAGAATATGGGAATGTCTGAGTATCAAGGGCTTCTTGTCCTGTGAAATAAAGTTATCAACAAAATTCTGAATTTGCTTGGATGGAAGAGCAGATCCAGGTAGTGACTGATGGAATGGTGGAGCTGAAGAACAGTCCATGAAGGAAGGCAGACCCCAGACACTCCCTGAGCCCTCAGGCTCTACTTACAAGACAAATAATGCTCAACACCAACTATATGCCCAAATGAGTGGTTTTTGAGCTCTAAGTGTATTCTAAATCCACTAGTAACAGTGCTTCCCTCTGACCAAAACACCTAAATAGAATTATGAAACAGATACAAGAGAATGATTTACATCAGTCAGGAAAATGCAAGAAGAGTAATCCAATTATTCCTGTCACCTTCTCCTACCAACCATCTAAATGTACAAATTAGTCAATAAAGTAACAGTGCCGCCATTTTTTAAAGTATGTCTACATGTATGTGAATGAGAGCATTTATACATGAGTATGTCTACATGTATGTGAATGAGAGCATTTATACATGAGTATAGGTGCACAGAGATGCCTTAAGAGGATATTGATTCCCCAGGGGCTGGAGATCCGGCTGTTGTGGCACCTGAAGCAACTTAATTAGCAGCTCTGGTCTTCAGAGCTCTTATTTTTAAACTCAGATAAAATGTACTGCACATAAATGTTATGGGAAAAGAAAGCAGATATCTAAAACACTCTAATATATAGTAAACAATAACTGAAAAGATCATAGCATGCAATTATATAACTATATATGTGTTTTTAAATATATACGTGCAAACATTTTTGCATAATAATTCAATTAAACTTGCCGGGTGATTTGTGGTTTTCATAGTTCAGAATTTAAAAACAGATAAAATTAATTACAATCAAGATCAAGTTAAAATTTCAATCTTATAAAAGAAGTTTTAAAATTGTTACCTAAATTACCACTATAGTATAGTATGTACTCATAGTGTGTTTGTGTATTCAATAATATAAAAACAAAAATTCAATAAACAAATTGACTGTAATAATAATGAGTAGCTAGTATGTACTTAAAAGTTGCTAAGGATATCAATGCAAAGAGATGCATGACAATCCTATATGATAATCCAGGCAAAGTAATTAGTAATCCTTAGAAAATAAATCCTCCAAAGTTATGCAATTTGTTGTTGAATCTAAAATTAAAATTTAACATCTGAAGATGAATATTTCAAATTTTTATGGACCTGAAGGAAATGCAATGGGAACAACAACAACAAATACCAGGTTTTCTCTATGTCTTCTCATCTGGTCAATTTTAACAGTAGAACTTTTATAGACAGATGCCAAGAAGAAAATTATTCAGAACCAATTTCAGCAACCTAATAAGTTTCACAATATAATAGAGAACAAAGAGTGTATATTGCATAATTAATATAAACACAAAGATGTAATAAATCTTCAAAGGCAGAATAGTATTTTGAAAGAAGAAAAATTCTTTGCCATATCAAGTCCATAAAGTATTTGCAAAGAACAAAAAAAGAACTTAGGTAAACATATTTGAAGGCCTAGCTCAAATTTGTTTTCAAAAAAAGAGAATACATAAAATTATTATTTGGAGTCAAGAGATCCTTAATAATAAACAATTATAAATTGTGTCTTTCTCTTGAAAAATTATTAGACATTTACTATCATAGGATGCTCAGGCCAACTTTAAATGACATCCCAGGTTCCAGAAGGTACAGGAGTCATATGACACCTTGGAGCTAATCCTCTCCTAGTCATGTGATGTATCCATACATTCTAACCTATCATTTAAAATATGTCTTTGAATGTTAATACCAGCAACATTTTGGCAAATGATACAAACTTATAAAAATTCAAATTCATAGTACTTTGATATGATTTATTTGGAATTTCTTTAGAAATAAATTCACAGTGTATCAAAAGGAACCAATTTTTTTCTTTATACTTTGAACTGGTAAAGGGAGTTTTAATATTTTAGTTGGGAATCTAAGATAAAATTGAAAAACTATTATTTCTAAAGTGCTTCCAAAAAGCAATTATGGCATCCACTTCTTACATCCTACTTTGGAAGTAAGTAGAAAGCCACTGGTATTGTCCCCACTTTACCTTTGAGTCTGGGGCTTGGCGTCAGCCAAACTAACATCTTAAAAATCAGTGGATGTAAGCAAAATATGAAATCAAGTGTCATATTTCTTTCTCAAGACTGCAAGATGTCTTTGGATAAGTAAGTCACATATACACAGCTATTGTGATAATGAAATACTTTGGGGGAGTATTAAAGGCAATACCCCCTTTGAAATATTCATAGCAATATAACACTCTCATTAAAAACAATTCCTAAAATTTATTCCTCTTGCTAAGGCTTTCCTCTTGCTAAGGCTTTCAAAAACTGCTTTTGTCAACATCAGCATTCACAATAGACAAAGCCTGGTGACACAGGTATGTTGCAACTCCAAGTAACAAGGAAGCTAAAACAGAAGTGTCAAAAACTGGAGGCTTGTCTGAGCTACAGAATGAGATCAAGTCCAGCTTTTGCAATCTAGTGAGATGCATTTGCAAAAAGACTGTGGCCAAGTACCTCAGTAATAGAGCACTATAAAAGAGTGCATTGAGTCCTAGGTTCAAATCCTACTAGTACAAAAAGAAAAAATAAGTAAACTTTCTTGATAACCTATCTTAGTGAACCAAATAGGACAGAACTATTTCAAATGACAATGAAAACTACTGGGAAGCCACTCCCATGTGACCTGGCAACATTCATTTCAGCAGTGACAGCCCCACGCAGTGCCGGGACTGCAGGCTCATGTTCCATGAGCTACAGGCAGGCGACCATGTCTTTACACAATCTAGAGGATCGATTGGTCCCAGTAAAATCTTATTTTAAGACTCTTTAAGGCACCGATTTATGCACAATTGATCAGATCGGCCAGGCAGTCAATGTGATTTATTACCTAAGATAGCCAAAACTCCTTTTTCTCTTTTTTCAAGCAGTAGTAATTCACCTCATTAGAGGCGGGATCATTATAGGAAGTTCCTGAGCAATAAGAACTTGAACCTGCTAGCCCAACTCAAATTTCCCCCAATTTATGAACCTACCAACGAGTCATCGCTAGAATGCAGAGGCAGGAGCTGTGAGTCAGACTGGAGCTAGAGACAGATGCAGTAGTTTAAAGAGGGTTCTATTTATATGGTGGATTACATTGATAGATTTTCGTATGTTGAACCAGCCCTGCATCTCTGGGATGAAGCCTACTTGATCATAATGGATAATTTTTCTGATGTGTTCTTGAATTCGGTTTGCCAGTATTTTATTGAGAATTTTTGCGTCGATATTCATGAGAGATAGGCCTGTAATTCTCTTTCTTGGTTGGGTCTTTGTGTGGTTTTGGTATCAGGGTAACTGTAGCTTCATAAAAGGAATTTGGCAATGACTTTTCTGTTTCTATATTGTGAAATACGTTAAGGAGTATAGGTATTAGCTCTTCTTGGAAGTTCTGGTAGAATTCTGCGTTGAACCCATCTGGTCCTGGGCTTTCAATACCACTCTTGGGAATATACCCAAGAGAGGCCTTATCACACAACAAACGTATATGCTCTACTATGTTTATAGCAGCATTGTTTGTAATAGCCAGAACCTGGAAACAACCTAGATGCCCTTCAATTGAAGAATGGATGAAGAAAGTATGGAATATATACATATTAGAGTACTACTCAGCAGTAAAAAACAAGGACTTATTGAAGTTTGCAGGCAAATGGATGGAAATAGAAAACACCATCCTGAGTGAGGTAAGCCAGACCCAAAAAGAGGAACATGGAATGTTCTCACTCATATTTGGATTCTAGCCATAAATAAAGGACATTGAACCTATAATTCTGGTTTTTAGAGAAGCTAAATAAGAAGGAGAACCCAAAGAAAAACATATAGGCATCCTCCTGAATATTAACCTTCATCAGGCGATGAAAGGAGACAGAGACAGAGAACCACATTGGAGCACCGGACTGAAATCTCAAGGTCCAAATCAGGAGCAGAAGGAGAGAGAGCACAAGCAAGGAACTTAGGACCGGGAGGGGTGCACCCATACACTGAGACAATGGGGATTGGGAACTCACCAAGGCCAGCTGGCCTGGGTCTGAAAAAGCCTGGGTCAAAACTGGTCTCGCTGAACATAGCGGACAAGGAGGACTACTGAGACCTCAAGAACAATGGCAACGGGTTTTTGATTCTACTGGACCTATTGGTTACGTGGGAGCCTAGGCAGTTTCGTGGATGCTCACCTTACTAGACCTGGATGGAGGTGGGTGGTCCGTGGACTTCCCACAGGGCAGAGAACCCTGATTGCTTTTTGGGCTGATGAGGGAGGGGGACTTGATTGGGGGAGGGGGAGGGAAAGGGGAGGCGGCGGTGGGGAAGAGACAGAAATCTTTAATAAATAAATAAATAAATAAATAAATAAATAAATAAATAAATAAATTTAAAAAAAAAATAAAGAGGGTTCTAGCACTCTTCCCTGGGTAACCCTTTTCAGACAGCAAACATTCATTTAGCTTCATGAAAAACTCATTCAGTCAGTTTCTATCACAGATTTTTTTTTTATTTTGACTAGAGCAAACAAATTATTAGAATTTTTTTATAAATACTGGGTTTAATTCAATGCGAGACCAGCAAGACAAATAAAAAGGCTCACAACCTGCATGTGTGCACACGCACATACAACCTCCTGACTGCATCTGGCATCACTCACAGGTCCCTGAATCCAGGGCTAACGCTTGGAAACACGGATAGAGAAAATTCCACACAGCCTCACCTCTACATGGAGAGCTACAGGCAACCAATAGATGCTAAAAGAGAGAGAATTGCTTTCCTTCAAAGCAAGGCTCTCCCATGGGAGGCTAAAACACTTGCATGGCATAAATTCTCCTTTTGTTTTGTTATGAAGTATTTCCCTGCGTGAACTAGTGTTCAAAGTCTACTCATTTTTACTTACCCCTTTAAAACTCATAACCAAAGAAATAGCAGGTGAAAGACAGTAAACGTTGAACATGGCTGGAACTACTCTACTTTGGACTGATTTATTTATTCTTCAATAGATCCAGGTCTTCCCATTCACTCTGCTGCTACAAGCTCAAGACCAAAAATAGTGCCATGCCTGAGATGTTTGCATTATAGACTGATTTAATAAAAAATTCCTCACGTCAAAGCAGTTCCAGTCAATATGGCATCTTCTTTGGGGTATATTATTTCACTAACTATATGCTATGTAAACTATAAAGAGCTCTGGTTTTAAAATCCAGATTTACTTAAACTCAGTTACGTTAATTTTTATATAAAAATATAATATATTCTCACTCCAATTGATTGACCCTTACAAAGGACTCCCTCACAATATGTAGAATGATTGCATAACTTTTATGCTAAGCATCCTTTTAATAACAAAATATGACAATGAACATGATAATTTCAAAATATACATAAGCTTTCATAACTTAGGAGATACAGTGGCACCTGTCCTCATTACCAAATTAGCAACACCGGAAGGTCAAAAGCAAGTTTAGCTGTTCCGCTAGTTAAAAATATGTATTTTTAAGGGGAAGTATGGATGAGTGGGTGGGTGTGTACCTGAATCAACACGTGTTTATGTGAGTACGCATTTGTGCTGTGCTCTCTCTCTCTCTCTGTGATTGTCCTATGTCCCAAACCAAAAATATTTACTGAAAATGACATAAGTAAAAGTTTATATTATCAGAACCACAAAACAGAGTCGAAATAATTGAAGATCTAGGGTTAGTCTCAACATCATTTTGCTGTTGACCATCTAAATATTTTCTTCTTTCTCCTTAATAAACTTAAATTAAAAACAAGTAATTGTTTTCTTGCATAGATTTTTTTGCTTCAAAGTGTTAACTAGATTGCCATTTTGGTAATTTTTTCCTTTTTTTTTTTTACTGAGGATGTGAGTTAAGACACCATGTTTATAATTCATTCTATAATATACATCATTTTTATTACACTGATTATATTATATTATAATTGGTAAATGATGTAGTATTTACCAATTTGAGTCATTTATTTAGCCCCATTCATAAAGTAAAACTTTTCCTGCATTATGGATGACTTCAATGAACAGTTTCTTTTCTTTTACCTAATTTTTTTTCTATAACACCAGTGCTATAAATAGAGTGAGACACTCCAGGCAGAGTATGGAGTGATTACAGAGTGGATTTCTGGTTGTTGAAATATATTCAGCCTCTGGGGTTATGAACTATAAAGAACCAACAACTCAGCAAGTACCAGCACAGCGCATGCCAGGCTCGTGTCTCATTGCTTTAACAAAATCCTTGCCTTCTACGCTCCAATATAGATAAATAGGTCTGTAATGATGACCATGTAAACAACTGACATCACAGTCTATGGAATGCTGGAATGCATCCCTGCCATTCACGCTGTCACTAAATAAAGAATACCGATCAATCTTCAACTTGAGACTAGTTAGTGCAAATAGTCTTAATATTACCATATAAGATTTGATCCTAAAATGGAATATCATCTATGATTTTCAGTGGGCTTCTGTATCGCTTAAAACAGTGTGTGTGTGTGCAGTCTCCACGTAGACTTCTCATTTACATGGTGAGAGTGCCAATGAGTGTGTTTCATCAGACATTCCTGGGAGCTGACTGGCCAATAGGAGTAGTCTGAAATGGCTCCCTAATCACTATTGAAATCACTGATAGTACTGTCTGTCCACACTATGACAGACAAAAGCTGAAATGTATTAAACACTGCAATCCATCATCCTGCAGATGGGGAGCAGGAGCCAGCGAGTTCAGAAGCACTGACTACCCGCTGCTTAACAAAGGCTGGAGTCCTGACAGTTCCGTCCTGTCCTAGCTGCTCACCACCACCCCTCCATCTAAGATGAATGAGTGTAATCAGTGAGGGAGAAAGCCTGCTGAGGGCTTCAAATTCAAACATTGTTACATTTAAAGTGCTGCCTTTTATCCTTAACCAGAACTGTTTCTTAAACAGTTTTCTCCAACTACAAGATTAAGGGTAGGGATGGAGGAATGGGTGAATGAATGAAGGGATGGAAGAAGTCTGGCTTCGAGAAAGCTTATCCTTAGAAAATGCTTCACTCTTATGCCCCTTAAGTTGGGAGAACTAACTTTAAAGCAACGCTGCCAGTTCAAAGGACACAAGATACAAGTATCTCAAGGGTACGTTTACATCGAAGCTCACCACCTATGTTAATTTTGAATGACGAAGACATTACTATTTTGAAATAGAGTTGCCAAGGAGAAACAAAATACCCACTGCTAAAGCTCAATTCCTTTTCTGTAGTTGTTTCTAATAAGTACACAGGAACCTCAAAATAGCCAAAGGGTGGAAAAAGCCCTCAACTGCCAACAGCATATTAACAAAGTATAGAAACGAAAGACACTTTTCTTTGGATTTCAGCCTTGTCATTTCCAATTTTCTGCTCCTTGGACATGCTTGTATTCAAATTCTGGAACATCTATTCAGCATATCAATCCTAATTAGACAATCTGGGTCTGGAAAGGATGAGAGCTGGGTCATTTGCATAATTTAATCATAAATACTCAGTGATACATATTTCCAAATGCATTTGTACAATTATCTTTTCATCCTTGGGGCAATGGTATTAATATGATTAGGCAATATTTCTGGAAAAAACAGACAAGTATGCACTCTTTTTAACTGCAGCTTAAGGCGATATGAAAAATTAATTAATTTCTGAAGAAAATCAATTTCTCTACGTGACCACATTAGACATCACTAAACCAAGACTCAGAAGAAGCGCCTCTCAATCACTACATTCTATCAGCCCTACTAAATTCTGATTAGTATGTGAACAGTTCAATAGGAAAACTGTAACGTATCAAAGAGCATCTTAAATTGTGAGGGGATCTGCTCACTTTCCTGTCCAACATTCCTCTCTTTTACTTAAAGGCATTGGTATTTAACCAGTCAATGAGAAGCCTGTGCTTTTGGTGTGAACTCCTCTCGAGTGATCTTTTATTAATGTACATTAAGCAATTTCAAGGACAACAGGATAAGGTTACTTCTGAAATGCGTTCTCAAGAAAGGGATTTATATTCTCCTAAAATAATCGTAACTCACAGGAGAGTGTTTATCAGGGGAGAAAACAGATAAGCTAAGTCATTTTGAAAGTACTGCTGTCACAGGAAAGCATCCTCACATTCTTTGTAGGGACAGAAGAACCCAGGTGGCTAATCTGATTTTTAAAAAGAGATTCTGCTTTGTATGTTAATTAGTGACAAAGAAAGAAGTGGCATTTGTGAGTTTAAATGCACTATTCTTTCCTTTATAATCAAGTAAAAAAGTAGAAATTACTGCATGCAAATATTCAATATTCATTTAATTTACATAAAGGTGCTTGAACAAATTTTTGATTCTAACAAGCTCATTTTTCATGCGTTTTGTCTTTCATCCTAATCTAGCATCTGTCATTCCTTTTTGAAGTTATTATCGGCCCAATTCCCTCTTGGACATGGTTGCTGGGTGACCGGTATCTTAGCACCCACTTTGACAGGAACAGATGTGAATCTGATCAAGAGATTTCCCAGGGGTACCTGAAATCACAAACAACTTTTGTGAAAAACAAACAGCGTTCCTGTCATGGGTTCTTATTTAGTCCACTCCCCAAAACAAAAAAAAAGCAAGAAAGTTTACTCCAGATCAAATGTATCATTCTAATTTTATTTCCTAAACCTGGAATGAAACACTTTAACAGAAATGAAGTATATTGTCACATTTTGTAATTGAGAAACTCTAATCAAAACACCAGAAATTTAAAACCCAAGGTTTGTTCTGATCTTGACTAAATGCTTATAGGTAGATTTCATAGTAAATGGTTCCTATTTCCTTTACAATTTCATGTAAGCTTCCCCGAGAAAGAAAAAAGGGATCATTAAAAGGATAGTTCAGATGATAAGGATATTTATGGAGATAGAATTTAGTTTGCTGTCTGAAGACAGATAGTCTAAGTAAATGTAGATGCCTGGGCATTATAAGCAATATTCCACTTTTAGAGATTTTTTCTAAAAGATAAGTTTTCTCTCTTTTCTTTTTGTACACTTCTACAGAGAGAATTTTTTAGAGGTGTCCTTTTATTTTTCTCAGATCACATTGTGTGGGTATCATCAATCATTATTATTGAAAATGGAGTTTCAGAGAGCCATGGAAGACAAAAAAAAAAGTTTGAGAAACTTCCTATCACTGGCACTGCAAAGTCAGAATAGGCTGCCTTCCCATATTATATTAATCTCAACAGCAGCAAACTTAGCATCTATTTTCTCCTCTCCTTCCATCATAGTTAAAATCAAGCATCCAGACAAAGAAAATGCTGAAACTCAATCAAACACAGAACCAGATATTGGTATTCTATAAGGATGGAATTAAGGTGACTTCAGGAAATGTTACCATCACTGGTGGCAGTGTTTCAACTTTTTTCAAATGGTATGCTGAAGAAGATAATAAATGGCATATTATATATTAGAAATAGCTCCATGCCTTTATTCAAAAGTGGTTCATTATAGAAAAGTAACCTAATCTAGAAGGCTTTATGGATATTAAGTGTAAACGAAGCAAATGATATCCCAGATTCCTTTTTGATTTTAAATTGGAAAAGGAATGTGATCGCCTAAACTTCAAAGTCTGATGATGAAATGACTGAAACGGTCTACTAGTCCCAGGATTGTGTGTTTCTGTGCCCTGTAACGGTGTTGTGGCATTGAGATATTAGTGAATAGGATGTCAAACATTCTAAGAGTAAGCACACTTTCACTTCTCTGTATCCCCTCAGGAGCAAAGAGATTGTGACACTACACATACCAATCACACATATATTAGTCATATTTGAATATGCAACAAATTACTTGGGTACTCCAGGCACTAAGCAGACTATGAAAATTGAGTTTCTGGTCTTTTTTTTTTTTCTATGAACCAATTGTTGCCCTCAGATTTCCATGTTGAACCCATTCCATATGCTAACGTAAAGCCAACTAAAATACAAACAATGTCGGTGCACTCCAGGGACTAGTGACCATGTTCAGTTGTTTCTAATGGAGATAAAACTAGGTCCTTTAGAAACTCCTCTGGGCAATCCAACTCAAAAGAAAACAAAATTGTACCCATTTAGAATGCAACACTAGGAAAATGAAACACACTACTATAAAATCTTTATTCTTGAAACTTAGAGCAAGAAAAACAACCTTTTAAAATATTTTGTTCCACTTGGGCTAGCTCACTGCTTGAGGGAAATTAAATTCACAAGAAATTTGTTCATCTTCTAATTAAATAAGTTTGAATTTTAGTTCCTTAAGTCTAGGATTTATACATTAAAGACATATTTTATTTTCAATAATTAACACTATAATAACATGAATAAACTTAAATAGCTTCAAATTTTTGAGTATTCAGTGTTAATTAAAAATCACTAATAGATGATATTTTTAAATTTTGTAAGCATATCAGGTTCCCTAATATGGTAATCAAACAGGTGTTACAAAAAAAGAATCAAATTTGACCCAGAAGGCTCCAATATTAAGGTTTGAATTAGGATCACTTCGTTGTTTTCCCATGGGGTAACTTGTATAAATGTAATTCTATGGTTTCATAAAAGCAGGTCAAGCTTCCATCCCTGGGGGTCCTTGGGCAATTTTAAGCATGGAAGCGCTGTTCCTGGCTACAAGTTCAAATCTGCATGTCCTGTCAATGGTGTGCAGAAGCAAAAAAAAAAAAAAAAAAAAAAAAAAAAAAAAAAAAAAAAAAAAAAAAACAGAGAAAGGCAGACATGCAATCATCTCTGGTTATTCTTATCACTTGTCAGTAAATTCTGAGAAGTCAGAATAAAGGCATCAGAGTTCTCAAGCCGTAGAATAGTGGGAAGCCACTTCGGTTACTTATCACTTTTCCTTCTAACATATTGCAAATCCAAAGATGGGAAATGTGAAGCTACAAGTATTTATTTCTATTTGAATAACCAACTGAGAAGATGAACTCCCTGTAGAATAAATAGGCCTAAAGTTTATCTGCTATGTGCCATTTTGGGTGGTATTGCTTGTAATTCTAGAATCTTAGATGAAGTTGAAAATTTTAAATGGACAAGTTTTTTTTTTTTTTTTTTTAAATAAGCGTCTTTCTATACTTGCACTTTTACCACCGGTGTAATGACTTGACAAGTGCCATGGAATGATTGAGAAATTGATTGATTTCAATTTATCTGGATCTTTACCAAGTGTTTTCAAAGACAATTACAGTCTGGGGCAAGAAGTGGTAATACGCATCTCCTTATGTAGACACGAAGATTAACCCACTGACCTCCTTCTCAGCTCAGCTCGCTGATAGCAAAGCCTTTAAAGAAGCTACTTCTCTTCAGGGTATGAAGTTATTGTCTGACAATGTATCCACTGGTTCTTAGAGGTAAGCTTTCTCTAAAGTCCAAAAAGGAATGACATATACCAACAAAAACTTTGAAGCAAGTACACACACATTTATTTAGTGTTATTAAGAAATGCTTAGACTTTTTCATCTTATAATTTAATGTATATTTATACAAAAAATTATTATCTGTACACTCTAAATAAAAAAGGAACAGTACATTTAATTCATCATAAAATAAATACTTAAAAAATGTATTAAGTTTTAGCTATTGTCCTAAAAGTGTTGTACCCTTATAGTTTTAATTGCATTTAAAATATATAAGTGCAAAAAACTTCTTCTTTATTCTAAAATTAAGTTCAAATTTCTTGGTAAATAAATGTGTAAACTAAAATATGTTTTGAGAACATATTTTATGCTTTGATGAATTATAAACAAGAAAACTAAGAAAAATTCTAGAATAGGTCATTTATCCTCTGGCCTATGTTCAACAGTTGCAAATATGCACATGAACATATGTAAAGCTTTTTATCTAAATATATCATAGTTATTTGCATTATCAAGACATTGACATCAAACGGAATAAAATTCACATAAATAAAAATATCCATCACAGATTCTCATAGGTACACCTGCTGTACATGCAAGACTATCTAGCCTTGTAGGGCTGGCAATATGAAAAATAACAGTGGTTTAAGTCGTTTTCTTAAAGTTCAAAGGTCTGTAAAGCTAACAGGTGTACAGCTCAAGAAATATTCCTTCTGAGAATAAGGTTAAATAAAGTTTAAATATTTAAAATGTGAAGTAAGAATAGAGTTGAAAGTATCAGCAGATTTTTTTCATAGCTGTAATGAATTCAAAAGTTTCAGCTTCAAGTCATTTACTTGATTGGCACATCAATGGAACATCTTGAAAATAACAATGCTATTATTAGTACAGTCTCTTAATTGTTAATAAAATTTCAGAATATTATTTATGATTTTAGGAAAATATTTCATATGCCAGGTGAATAAAATACTTCTTGATTAACATTAACATTGATTCAGTTAAGATAGGGTCAGTAAAGCTTAAATTAGTTACCCCAGAAATTTCTCTTTCCATTCAGTACTTGCCTTTCAGCTGGCCAAATTTCCTGATATATAATTTGATAGCCCTTGCTAAAACAGTGAGACTATTTTTTCCTATTGTGATGGAAAAAGTAGCCTAACTGTTTAGAAACACTTGATGCTATATAAAGCCAAAGACAATTTAACATTGTGAATTGTTCCTACTTTGTATTTACTCTGTTTGCTTCTACTGAAGAAAGATTTCATTATCCAGTGTGACTCATAAAATGCAACCTGTTCCCTCCTGACTCTTTCAATATTCACTCAGTGAAGACTGTACTTCAATAGTACATCAGACAAATCTTTGTCCAACAAATACACTCTTCAAATTTCTCTGCTAGACTTGAAATGGTTTACATATAGAAACAATACTGCACAAAGATTCTCCTGAACTTACTAATCATATCTAGGTAAAATTGTGTATACCTTGATCAATATTACTCTCAGCTTCTGGCAAACAGATACCTAACATGCTCTTCTAAGAACAACCTTTAAGATTCCATACGTAAGTTAACTAATATAACGTTTGTCTTTCTGCGCCTGGCTTATTTCAATTGAACAACTTTCTAGAAATGTGGGCGCTGCCCAGATGACGAGAGTTTTGAAGGCTTCGTTTAGTTTCCCATGCTCTATCTCTGTCTAGCACTCATCATTGCTAAGCCTGTTTTGCAGAGTAACTGATGATTTCCGCTGCTTGCTGTGCTGTGTAGTTTGGGATACTTCCTCACACTTATATTACCAAAGAAAAAATTAAGACCAATTAAATGACACCGAGTTTTCTAGTTTAAAAAATTGACTTTTACAACTTGTAGTCAAATCTCCTATGTTTAAAAACATAAAAGAATTCTAGATTGAAATATTGGACCAACTCTAAGTCATTTGGGATCAGGTAATGAGATTGCAGTCTTAAGAAAATTCATCCATTGACAAGTCTCATATTTAATCTAGAAGAACCTAAAGATGAATTTCTTAATTGAGAAATTGAGAATGTAGCTTCTTATGCAAAAATCCATCAGAGGATACCATGACAATTTCAATGCACCTGGCTTGAAGTTCTTGACTTGGATGATGTGTTAACTTGGATCATTTTCTCATATGATTGGACGTGTATGTGTAAGTAGACCCTTACGCATACAGTTAATCATTCACTGCCTACAGCTAGGGAACAATGAACACACACTTAACAGACCATCAGAACATTTTGCAATAAATAAATGTGTGTGTGTGTGTGTGTGTGTGTGTGATTTGTCAATCAGTGTTTTGTCAAAGATAGTTCATTAAAACAAACTGAATATCTT
The DNA here is from genome assembly GCF_014885135.2 of Alexandromys fortis. Lineage (NCBI taxonomy): Eukaryota > Metazoa > Chordata > Mammalia > Rodentia > Cricetidae > Alexandromys > Alexandromys fortis. The sequence goes on from NW_026067928.1 coordinate 1,999,998, forward strand.
ATCCTGGATGTTCCTAGTTTGCAAATATCATTTTGTTAACAGATACACTCTTCTAGCAAAGCCACTTGTGTAAGAAACACATCTTTAAAAAAGTGAATATTAGCCAATAAGAAAACCTTTAAAAAAACTAGCTATTGTGTCATAAAAATACTTGTAAAATTTAGAAGGAAAGTAAATACATTTTAATATCTTATGTATTTGAGTTTACAGAAAGTCTCTGCTAGGCCTGAGGTAAATATCAGTTTAGAAAACAGTCTTTAATACTACTCTTCCTTAAGCTCAATTAAGTTGTTTTTAATTGAACATTTCTGGCTTTGACCAACAATGAGCACAACAAATATTATGATAAAGAAGCCTCTCCGTGTCTTCTCAAAGGCTGAAAATATAAATGCAGTCTTATCTGGAATATTTAAGTTGGGAATTCTTATAAGTAATTATTCTTATATACAAATATCTCAAACTGACCAATCAGAATCTACCCCAAAATAGAAACTGGTGCATGCTAGCCAATGATAGTCTCATTATAGTTTTTGTAACAATTGAAATATAAAATGATGATACCTTGAGTGAACCACATTTTAAGCACTCAGAGAGTTCTTAACAACTTCATATTCCCTGCCATTTCCAAAGCATATAATTTGAGGTGACAGTTTAGTGTTGACAGCCTGAAAATGATAGCTTTGAAAAATAAAATTCAGACAAAGTTTTGAAGTGTAGCAAAGAACCTAAAACATACTTGCGATCAAAATATTTCATTAAAAGCGGTAAACTCACCTGTACCTACTGAGAAGGCAGGGTTCAAACTGTTTTCTTCATGCAAAGATTCAAAGGGAGACAACCTACAACCTGTGAAAAACCCACTTCCCACTAGATTTTGCAAAGGCTGTATTTTGTGTTGCTAATACAGCACTATTAAAACAACTGTTTTACTTGATTGGCAAAGAGAATTGGAGGAAGCAAATGAATAAAATAACTTGAGAAGGAAATAGAATACTGATTGATAGTCGAATCACAGAGTGTTCTTCAAATGACAACTACTTGGTTGCACATTAAGCTAATTTGCAAATGCTACTTACATTCCAGAAGCTAAACATCAAATGAGAAACAATAAAGCATATTCTGTTTTTGTATGGTGGCGAATCACACATAGTAAATCGCCAAAGAAAGGAGTGATTTATGCTTAAATTCTGCCAAGACTTTAATCAATATTGGGTGTCACATCCCAGGGGACTGGAGGAGGTAAGTGAAGCAAAGAGAGGGTGTCTAATATTGTCTCCGTAATTTACATGCAACCCCATGAAATGCAGTAGCAAAAAAGAGAACAGCAAGCACTCACTAATAAGGATGTGATTTTAAAAATCTATATCAAATGTATTAAATTTTGTGTAAGTAAACTGGGCATGGGGGCTACCATTCATTTTAGATAATATTTTAAGCTTTAAAAATAAGATATTATTTGTGAAAAATCAGGTTTATTGCATCACAATATTTACCACAAGTGTGTTTTTCTAAAAGTAAAATCATTTAAAACCATGTGCATTTTTGACAATATTCATTAAACTCAACCCTGATTTCAAGGAAGAAAACAGACTAGATAAATATCAGTTACATATCTATAAAACTTATAGTCTACACTACAAGTTGATCAATATCAATCACTCTGAGGGTGATATTCTCATATCTCATTCATATATTTTCTATTAAACTATCATTGTCTAACTTTTGTAAACCGGAAAGAAATAAGTTGCAAAACCAAACTAGCTTTCACATTTTATGGCTTGGTTCTCTGATCATGTTTCTTTTCTTTGGAAATGTTATAAAATGAGATACTTGGTTTTATAGGAACCATTAATCTACCATAACACAAAAACTTCAAAAGCATAGTTTCTGCGTATGAAATAATTCTTGAATTTCTCTGTACCAAGCGTCATGATTTTCTATCAGAAGTGAGTGAATCTCTATTTGTATTAAAAGTCCCATGTGAATACAGAGCAGGCAACGAGGAAAACGTTAGGTAAATACTGCCCCATCTTTCTATCTTTATTAAAATCCCTGACAAGAAAAATAAAGCAAAAAGTTAAGGGAAAAAATGTGCTTCTTACACTAAAACTATAGTCAGATATGACCCAGAAACATATAAGACTTGGCAAATATTCCAATTTATGTTCATGGATAGTATCTGCTTTAAGGGTAAAAGCATGCTTTTATGAATATATGTGCATGCCTGTGAAAGGTTAGACATAAGGCAACTTAAGAAAAAAAAAACCTTCTCAAATCTCGGGCCAAATAGAAGCCTAGTCATAGTCTGGCTTCCAAGATAAAGAAACAAAAATCATCTTCTGGCAATAATAGGAATGCAAGCATTTAGATAACATGATGCAAGGGCCAGTTTTTTGTTACACGAATTCACAGAAAAAAATTGAACTTTAACCCAAATGTACAAACCAGCAATGGACTGACACAGACAGACTTGACCGTGTACATAATTACTTTTGTTGTTGTTGTTATTTAATGGTTAGCAGATAATTAACTGACCTCTGTTGCAACAGCCAAGTTCAGACAACTAATGTTTAGTTTTAAAATAATAATTGGAGGAAACAGACCAAGGTCAGACTTCGCCTTTTAACAACTTTTCAATGTGTTTCCTTACATTTTCTTTCGTGTCTGAGACCTATACTTTTTAGCTTCACTGTCTAGAAGGCGACGGTGCCTTTTTCATCTCCTAGTGGTAGTGACAGATGGCCTCAACATTTACTCTCATTTTCATAGAGAGCATACTAATTCAATAGCCCCAAGCAAATTAAATCGACTTTAAGGTTTGCTACTGCTCCTGAGTCACTCTCAAGAAGTTTATTAACATTTCTTTCCTTTAACATCATTTGGTTCCTAAAATTCCCTGAAATTTAAATATTGCTAAGAGTCCTTAATAGATATACATCCTGTAAGCAGCTGAGAATACTATGGTCTCTCTCTCTCTCTCTCTCTCTCTCTCTCTCTCTCTCTCTCTCTCTGCCTCCCCACACTGTATCTATACAACTAAACATATACTGGCAATTTTATTACTTCTACATTTTTAATAATACAATGCAAATTTTCCCTTGGTCTGTTAAACACCCAGGACAGAGAGAAGCTGGGTAACAAAGTCACTCTTATCTCAATTTATAAAACAAAATCTTAACACCAAAGCATAAACTGGATTTAAATGAAAGAGCAAATTTAGTTTTTTGAGTTCAAGATACAAAGCATTGAGGCTATTGCTTTCAAAATGAAGAAATGAAAGGGTAACCATATTCATTATCATTAAAATAGTAATGTGCTATATGCAAATTGTGTATTTGGTGAGAGAAAGTCCAAATGTATTTTCCCATTCCTTAGCCTGTGGCAGAATTCAAAGAACCCGTGCGGTTATCTACGCACACCTTCTCAGGTGAACTTGCAAAATTTCCATGTAGTTATGTTGAGCAGGCTTTTTAGTTGATATAAAATCAAGATATAATAGTCAACCAGCACTTCCCAGGCTTAAGAACAGTTTGAAGGAGGACTTTAGAACAATACATGCAATCACAAATATTAAGGCCGAGGGAAATATAATTGGGGTACAGATGAGCTATTTTAAAAAGGATAAACAGTTCCACTGGGTTTCACTTATCTTTGGCCTTGCAGCCTCTGAGAAGGAAAACTGTAAGGAAGAAGAGGATGAGGACCAAAAGGAGTAGGAGGTGGAAGGAAAGGAAAAAGAAAACTTAAAAAAGAAATGGTAACTTCAAGACTAGCCTCCAATTATATAACTTCCATTTCAAGTCTTAGAATGTATAACATCACATAGCCATTGTAAGGAATTCTCACTGTGTGTGTGTGAGTGTGTGTGTGTGTGCATATATGTGAATGGATCTAGCATCAGAGGCACACAATGACGACTGGGAGAAGAGAGGACATTTCATTAGTAAAGAGAAAATCAGCGTCTCAATTTGTCACGGAGTCAGTATGACAACAGAAGTATCTGAATTGACTTCCAGTTTTACCTTGCATGGTTCATAACTCAAGAACCAAATTTTGCCTTGCTTCTGATAGTTTTTGCGACGGGTTTTGGACAAATATTTTATCTTCTGGACAACCAAGAATGACAGTTATCTGACTAAATGGCATTTAGTGATCAGCATGCCCACCCATGCCCACTGCCATCTGGCCATACACTAGATCCAGCAGGAGCATGTGTGCGTGCGCATATGCGCGCACAGGATCACACACACACACACACACACACACACACACACTTGAAATAAGAGGTCAAGACCCAGACATCTTTAATCCTTTGAAAAGAATTTTTAGCTAAGTCAGGCCGGGATGGAGTTCCAGCCTTCTTCCTTTTCTTCTTAGGCCCTACAGAACACTAGTCTCAAAGAAGAAATAGCTGGTGGCTTTAGCACTCCACCCCCCACCCCCACCCCGGTTTCCTTTAGGTGGCAACTGTCGCCTTCTCACTCTCCCAGCTCCTGTTTCCATAGCTCTGCTAAGAGCCCCTGCTTTCTTTCTCTCAGTATTTAATCTCGTTTTAAAGGGACCAAAGTTGTTTATGAATCTTTTCGCCCAGTTCCCAAGTGTCTGCTTCAGATCTCCAAGTTTCCCTACTCTCTTTTCCCCAGAACCTCTGAACTTCTTCCTCTGTGAGCAGCCGGCTGGATCATTTCTACCCCGAAACTGACAAGTTGCCCCACTCCCGCCCCCTCTCGGTAGATCCTCCCCCACTGAGCGTTCATTAGCATAAAACTGGTTGGGTCGGGGACTGTCCCAAGGCCTCCTCTCTGCTCATGCTTTCTTTATCAAAGAAAACTAGAAGAAAAGTGTTCAAGCCTTTAGCATCCTAGGGCAAAATGTACACCTACTCTTTTCCTTAGCGACTATCCTCAGCAAAGAAAGAAAGAAGACGGGTGAATGGCACTGCGGAAAGAGCGTGAGCAAGTTGTGCTCTTTCTTTTGCACTTATCCAGTTCAGCTTCCAAGAGACTGGGGCACCAGGTCATCGCCTAAAGAACAAAATGAGTTTGTGCCCTCACATCTGCCCCGAGGCAAACGTACTCCTTTTACCCCTTTCAACCAACACACAAACACACGCACACACACACGGAGAGAGAGAGAGAGAGAGAGAGAGAGAGAGAGAGAGAGAGAGAGAGAGAGAGAGAGAGAGAGAGAGGACACACACACATGCGCGCGTGCACACACATACACACACAGGGGACACACACGCTCTCGTTCGCGCGCGCGCGCACATAAACACACATACACACACACACACACATTCGCGAACACGGAGACCCCTCCCCTACACAAGCTTCCCTCTGGGATTTCGGGGTTGAACTCCCAGCGTGAACTCTTGGATCACCCCTGCTCTTCTTTCAGCCCCAGGTACTGTTCCCCTAATGACTTCTCAGCACCGCTCTTGGCTGCCAGACCACCCTCCTTTCTTTCTAGAGTACCCCCTACCCCTGAGCGCATCCCCCCGCTTCCGAAAGCTGTGGGCTTAGGGTCACGACCTCCCTCCTCCCCTATAGGTGCCCAGAGGCTTCCGGAGGAACCAGGACCCAGGAGTGCACACGCGGGCAGTAGCGCCCAGATAGGGTGCCGGTGGCCAGCACTCCGTGGAAAGGGTTGCGACTCCTGGGAAGGCACCTTCCTCCTGCTCCCCGCTCTAGGTATCCCAAGAGCCGAGGCAGCCGAGCCCGAAAGCCCTGGGGAGCATCGGGAAGACCCGGCCGGCACGGAGCCGTGCGAATTTGTCCAGGAGGTCGGGTGAAGGAGACTAGCCTTGGGGACCCAGAGCAGAGGGCCGCGCTCATTAAGACGCGCAGCTCGTGGGACGCGAGGAGCGGGCGGCGATAGGAACCGAGTGAGGGAAGGGATAGGAGGAGGGTGGGAAAGGACCGGGGCGACGGGAGGTTCCCCTCCGCTCTTTACCTGGCATTGGTGCAGTCATTGTAGAGGGTCTCGAAGTCCTTCCTGGAGATGAGTTTGCAGCGGTTCACTCCGGGCTGGATGGCCCCCAGTCCCCTCAGGATGCGAACCTGTTCCACATTGCACACCACCGGTGTGATCTCCAACCGCTTCAGTTTGGTGTAGACGGTGTGCAAGCCCCCCACCAAGTGCTTCAGAAACAGGTCGAAAGCCTGGGGCAAGCAGATGAGCTCGCAGCCCTCCACCGTGAAGGAAGCCACTTTGGCCCCCCTCAGATCCACCATTTTGCACTCATTATTCTGGGGGGTGTTTTCCACTGGGGATGGGGTTGAGTACACAGGTTTCCCGGGGAGGGGGCCGCAGCTGCTGCTACTACTGCTGCTACTGCTGCTACTGCTGCTGCTGCTACTGCTGCTGCTACTACTGCTGCTGCTGCTGCTGCCGGTGCTTGCGGTGATGGGGGTGCTGGAGGCGCCGCCGCCGCCAGCGCTAATGCTGCCGCCGCCGCTCCCGGCCGCCAGGCTGGGGTTGCAGTTGCTCCCGCCGCCGCCGCCTCCGTTGCCGCCGCTGCCACCGCCGCCTCCGCTGCCGCCGCCGCCGCTACCAGGAGAGGTGACTGTGGCCGCCGCCGAAGAAGAACCAGAAGAGGCGATGGGCTCTGGCCGGAACAGAGTTGGCCCAGAAGACGCCGGAGGTCCGATGGACGGAGTCGGAGACGAGGTCGCCGAGGAGGTGGAGGTGGTGGTGCCAGAGGAGGAAGCAGAAGTGGAGATCGGGGGTTGAGGGGGGACCAGCTGGGTCGGAGGGATCAAAGCCGCCGGCACTGCCATGGTCACATATAAGGGGAAACAGAAGGAGGAGAAGCGAGGGGGAAAAGTTGCCACACACCCCCCAGAGGGGAAGGGGGAGAGAGGGACAAGGATCGAGGGGGGCAGCGACAAGAACCACTCTAGGAAGGAACCCGGGCTGGAGAAAGAGAGAGAAGGGGAGAAAATGAGGTGAGGGTAAGAAAGAGCGAGCGCAGGAGGGGCGAGCGCGAGAGGCGCTCGAGAGAGAAACGCACAAAAGTGTCCCGCAAGTAGAAATGCGAGTCCTCTCCCGGGGCTGGGATCGCGGGCTGCTCTGGAGGGGGGTGGGGGGACGGGAGGGTCGGCTGGTGGTATGTGGGTCCCGCTCTAGCACAAAGTTAAGGATGAAGGTGAAAAGGAGGAGGGTTGAGGGACTTGGGTTCTCCCTGGCAAGTACATTGATCAAAGATTGAGAGGGGAATGACAGAGAGAAAATGAGCTGAAAGTGCAGGCTGCCGGCTGGACGAGTTGTTGTTGTCACACGGTGCAGAGGGGAGGAGCTCCGGATACTTGAAATACCCTTTGAAGCCGCGAAAACCTCACTCACTAGTATTAACCCAAATTATCCAACCAGGAACTCGGAGCAGACTCCGAGAGCGCGAGACGGAGGGGGTGGGGGGGGTAGGAAAAGAGGGAGGGTACAGGGAGAAAGGGAGAGAGAGAGAGAGAGAGAGAGAGAGAGAGAGAG
>NW_026067928.1:2007557-2222498 GCF_014885135.2 Alexandromys fortis
AGAGAGAGAGAGAGAGAGAGAGAGAGAGAGAGAGAGAGAGAGAGAGAGAGAGAGAGAGAGAGGAGAGTGGAGAGAGAGCTCTACTTCTCTGGCATTGCTACCGTTACATTGCACGCCTTTCCACGAAGATTCACAGCTTTCCCCACACAAACACCCCAAAAAGGTTCTGAGCAATCGCCTGGCGCCTGAAAGAGCAGCGGCTCAGCTGCCACTTTCACCTTCAGGGATTTAGGATAAAACAACCGCCCCCCCCACCCCCGCCCTCGTGCGTGCGTTTGTGCAACCACTTACAAAAGGAAATACATCCCCAGCTCATGACTTTTGAGCAATTATTTTCCAAGGAAAATTCACATGTAAGCAAAGCGCACTATCTTATGTAGCTAGTGCTTTCCCTATATTAAAATTTTTATATAAAGATAGAGAAATCTCAGGACAGTTTTCAAGTTGAGAGAAGAAAGTCGCCTAAGAATAATGGGATGCTCCCGAATAGAATTCCTTATTTCCTTGTAGACTTCGAAATACATTATTGCCGTGAGATAAATGGCTTAAAGGAACTTCCCTTTCACACCCCCCCCCATGGTCACACATGCCTACTATTATACCTAGAAATTTCAAAGAGATCAAGCGTCTTCGAGGATTAGAAAGTGAAATACAAAAACACACTGGTGTTTCTTACCCAAAACTCTAATTAATTCACCTGTCTTGCACAGTAATCAACTATCTGTTATCCTTTACTACCCAAGGCTAGTCGCTAGCATGTTATTTAAGTAACACAATAATTATGGGGTTTCTGTCATATTTGGAAAGTACTGCTATATTTGGGAGCGTCTCTTTTAGTTTGTCAGTGAGAAGGTGTTTGTAAATAATGAGAACAGAAACTAAGCTTCCTGGCTGTCTTGTAAAGGGGTTGTGCTTTTGAGCTGCCTGGGGAGGCCCGGGCTTCCGTTTCTCCCCCTTCTTGTCTTCTCTAACTTGTTGCATGAAGTGTTTATTCGGGGAAGTCTGACCAGCATAAGATTTGAGCATAGGTCACGTCTGCACGTGGATTATATCTCTAGGAATCTGGAGTAGTTGGGTTTTGAACCTGGCTTCACACATTCAGAGATTTCTTAAGATGTGAAGGAAAGAACTAGCATTGGAATGATTTTGAAAAACTATTGTAGCAGGCTTAGAGTTTTGAGAAATTTTATGGTGGAGTTTTTGCCTCTGGGTGTTGAAATTATTGTCACTTTTCTCTTTATCATTTTTAATCCATTGAACCCTTTGAAGTTTAGTGTTAAAAGGTACAGGAAACCTCTACAAAGAAATGTGACACTCTTGACTTACCTTTTAATGCTAAACTTTTAGGGGTAAAATAGTTGCATTAGGAGGCTTTCTGAAAGTGCAAAGATTCAGAAAATTTTTGCACAAAGTTTATAAACTTCTACAAAGATGTGTGAAGTTTTCACAGTTGTTTGTCCTAGATAACCACTGTGTTTTTTAACATGCTGTGAGGAGGAGGTTCATTAGGTTTTTATTCATCAAGCCTATCCTTAACTGAAAGTAGGGGTTCAGTATATACCACAAATTTCAAGATATATAGTTTAGAAACATTTCCATTTTTTCAAATGTCAAATTATTGTAGGAGTGAACTGCAATACTGAAAAAGTGTTAAACTCAAAAAGAAAAAAAACACAAATTTATTTTTGAATGCCATTCCCAACCTTAATAAACTCCAGTGTGTTTTGAAAATGCCAGATTATGTAGTGTTTCCAGGCTGCATGCACACATTCGGTTTCTAGTCCTACAAATAGAAAGGGGGAGTCCAATGCCCAGAATCTGACCTTACCATTCTCCTTCCATTTCCTCAAACTATCACTCATCCAAAATCTGCCACACTCTAGAGCAACAAACAGGAAGCAAAGCAGTGATGCAGACCAAGCCATAATCCCACCCTTCTTCCAGTCAAACTTCCAATTTTCTGAAGAGTAACGTGTGCTTCAAGCACATGCTTCCCTTAGAAGTGAGGCTGGCCAGCATATTCCTCCACCTAGAAGGTACTCCTCCCCTCCCCCACCTCAGGCTTCTCAACCTTTTCAAGGACCCCCCCCCCCAATCCACGACTTGCTCCTTAGATCAAACAATAGGGTTAGAAAAGTCAAATGTTGCCAAACAAAATAGACCTGAAAAAACCCTGAAGACATATTTTTTTTCATCTTTTTTCATACTTTCGGAGATATTCTTTCCAGCTATGAAGAAGGCAAATCGTATTTAACACGGCACAGAGATCAACTTAAGAAAGGTTTGAGATTCTCACTCGATGGCAAATTTAGCATTGAGAGCTTTTGTATTGTTTATTGTTTTACATCTCTTGTTATTTAAGGTACTCTTCGTCCATCTCGTCTTTCCTAACCTTCATTCAATTTGCATAAGCAAAACTCAAAGTACTGTAACTGATATTAGAAAATTCTCCCTGTGTTTTCTGAAGACGTATTGTGCTGAAATCAATAAGACTGTTTAAAATTCAAAGACCTGCAAATCGTTCTGTTTGTCCTTTGATAGGGCCTGTGCTGATTAAAATGCTACCAAGAAAGCTTAATTGCTGCACTAATTAAGAAGTCTTTAATTTCTTTCCTAGGATATCGTTTGAAGCTTAGCTTGTACAGTTCAAGGAAGGTATTTTCTTCCCTCCTTCTGCCCTCTTCTGGCCCCTCCCCTCCCCTCCCCCACCTTTCCCCCATTTGAGGAGACCGGTAAGAATGGGAACTAATAAAAAGAATGGTCTCATCAACTATTACTTAACAAAAATCGGCACAGGATACAGAGTTCAGCGCAGTATGAAATGCAGTTTTCAGAAGAGCTGTAGCTTTGCAGGAGACAGGCAGAATCCGAAGTAGCTGTGGCAGCTAAAGTCGCGTGATTACCTGAATGACAACAGGCACTTTAGTGATGATGAGGAAGACCTATTTGGTTAAAAGGCTCAGTGGCGAATAGGGACACATAAAAACACACTTTCACAACCTGTGGTTTCAAAAGGGAAGAATAAATGTGTAAAAATATGGACTTGTAGTTGGGAATTGGTAAGTATCATTTTATTTGAGTATAAAAGGGTATATCTGTGGGGATTTATATTTGACCCTTTTTTTATAACTCAAAGGAAGCACAGAGCTGTATTACATCTATTCCATTCTTTTCTATTGACATGTTGTATTCAGTGATTTCTCAAGTGGGGAAACTGACTAAATGATTTCACAAAGCTTTCTCTAAAATCAATAGTCATTTTTTTTAGGTTTATTCATGTTGTATTATAATTCTGGTAAATGGCTGCAAAGAAGAAGATTGTAGGAAAGATACAAATATTGACATATCTAGGGTAAGTCGTGTCTTCATTCTTTAGAGTTTCTTATAGCAACTGGTACAGTGTTATTTTTTAAAAAAAATGAAAATTATTTCTAGCAAAATACAAAAACAGAGTAACTGGAAGACAATGTATATTTGAGTACATTCCTTTAATATCTCACAATGTTCTGAAAGCTTTGAATTTATTGGATTTTTATGGCATTTCTAAATGAGAGAGAAGCGATTTGGGCATATATGAAAAGGCGGACACCAAGAGGGCAGAGTAAAAGGCTCATTATGATTTTATTCTTTTAATTTTTCTCAAGCTCCATGAGGAGCATGTATGTTCGACATTACAAATGTATGCTATAGATCTATACCGAATTCCTCACAGTGACAGGACAAGGGGAGAGCATGGTTAATAGATTCAAAGGCAGATTTCCCATTCCGAGCACGACGTCACACTAATTATGTTTACTCTAATTGAAAGCAAGGGTTTTTTTTTTTTTTTTTGGAATCTGAAATTACTTTCAGATTTTTTTTAAATAATGCAAGTGGATCAAATGTTGATCACAAGCATTTCAATCTTTCAAAATGTATTGGAAAATTAAATGAAAAGTAGAGTTTGGTACAAACAATGCCCCAGGGCAAAAAACAACTAACACTAGATTTTCCAGTCCAGCCATAACACAAATCAATTTGAGCACACTTCTATGGCCAGACTGCCAGATTGTTATGACTGCTAATTCACTCAATCAAAGAGTGCATTAGTACACCCGACACAAACAGCTTCAACAATGGAGTGCCTTCTCGACGATCCTAAGACACACCACAATGGCTAAGTAAAGGAGACCATTTTTACATCTGTGTATTTACTAATGGACCTGTTTCCTTAATAGAAATTAAAAAAAAAAAAACAAAGATAAACTTCAGTCACGGGTTTATTAAAGAGCTATCAGAGTTTGGCAAATCTAGAAAGATATCAGGGTACCAGTAGTTCACTGACTTTGTTAAATGTTTCTCAGGAGAGAGTCCAAAATTGATGCTTGCATTCCAGTAGTAAATCATTGAGGATGGAGAAATTATGCCAAGTAACTCTCTCAAGCCTTTTTAACTAAGACACACGGCCTTGCCAATCAACCCCTCAGATAAACCTTAACTACCTTAAGCACAGACTTCCAAACCTTTACAATTTCACCCCTTTCCCTCCCCATTTTCATCACTCTCCCTGATTTTTGGTGTCTTTCATGTCCCTAGTCACCCTTTCTGTTCAAACTTGCTGCCTTTTCTTAAGAACCAGGAGTGGGACTCTTATCTTGCTGTGGCATTCTTTAATGAAAAGCAGAGACTTTGTTGATGAATTACCGCAAAAGACAGAAGGTGGGGAGCTGAATATAAGACCATAACACCTTGGAGCACTGTGGCTTTGTGGTACCAGTTTGATACTTAATGATGAAATGGCCATCAGTGACACTCACTGTTTTATTAACAACAGGGAAAGGCAGACATGCAGACTCAGTATGTAAGCTTCTTGAATGAGCACGGTAATCATCTGTTTGCATTAATGTAGATCCAATTCCAAATGGTTCAGTAGGAGAACACTATTGCTTTCTCCTTTAAGCCCTTTCTGCTTTTTCAGAATAAAGGTCAAAGTGGTAGAAAATACTTTTCTGGTTATGTGGCAGACAATAAGAAATGTCCAAACTCGGATGAGTAAAGAGATGGCAATGGCAAGAAGAAAAGTTAATAAACAACAGCAACAACAAACAGCAAATCGTCATGGGATTCTTTTTCAGACTCTAAGCTGCATCATTGCCAGGACAAGTAGTCAATTCTTTGTGATGAATTAGTTATGCTTTCCTACAAGTACCCATTTCCAGGTAAAAATCCTCCATTCCATCTGTGGGGTGATAGAAAAGACTGCCCCTCCAAATAACCCTTACAGTAGAAAGCACACTAAGATTTGGTGCAGTTGAGTGGTAGGAAGAAGCAGCAGCAACAATAATATAAATTCAGATTAGTTTCCTTCACCTCTTAAATTAGGCCATCATCCTGAAAATAATGGTAGGCTGGACTAAAGGGAAGTCAGACAAGCAGATATGTAAATCCTCTTGTTCATATGTGTTTTCTAGTTGTTGGGGTTTTTTTTTTCTCCTTAAATAAACAAGAGATGTATTGCGGGATGTAAATTACTTTAAGGATAAGGAGTTAGGAATACTGTGGGAACATTTGATCTGTCCCTGTGCAAAGATATGCTTAATATTGTGGAATAAATCATAGTATGCTTTATTATGATAGAAGAACATTGGTTGACTATACAAGTTTTGATTTTTAGTTGTTTTTAGTTGTTGTTGTTAAATTTTCTTAGTCTATTTTTTTTCTTTTTGGTTGGATCATGAAGTCAAAGAAAAGGTCATCATCCAACAGGTAGTCTGTAAAACTCTTTTATTTCAAGAAAGAGCTTCCAAAGATTTTTTTTAAAAAAGAATAAACTGTTCATTTATTTATTACTTTCAGAACAAAGAGATTTTTTTTTAAAGTTGAAAGGACAACAATTGCTACCTCCTGGAAGCCTGATCTTGTATGTCAAGTTTCAGCCCAGAGCAAATTTTTACAACAAGTTATAAACCCCTGTAACAGAGGGTTTATTATAATGGAAGTGCTGACACAACCTTAACCATAGCGTTGTAAACGGCTATGCTATAATATCCATTAAGCAGAAAGAAAAATAAGCTGGCTGATCAATAATTTATACAAAGAGTACCAACTGCAGACATAATAACTGTAATGTTTGCAAAGCAATCTCTCCGCTCTCCAGGCTTAACAGTGAACACAAACTAGCAACGCTGTTAATTTCCAACTCCTACAGATAAGAATACAAACAAATTACTTAAAATTATATTTTGCTCAACATTTAGCATGCCTCAATGGGATAAAATAAAATTTAATTATGATGCAACTTGTGCCGGATGCAAGGCTGCTTTGTTTTCCAGCACATTTTATTATAAAAAGACGTTCATTTGGAACATCAATTATGGGGAAAGAGTATGTTTCAGTGAGTTTACTTGGGTCAGTCAGGTTCATCTAAGAGTTATTCAGACATGGAAACTGATTGACAATGCTTAACTTCAAAGGAAGTTACAGAGTTTACAGAGTCACCAGCTGAAATACAATACTGCATGCCCTGATCCAAGTTAACTGTCAGGAAAAACACACCTTGCCATTAGAGTTCATGGGAAAAAAGTCATTGGTTTGGAAATGTGGTCATCATTAGTATCCACTGGACGTGGGAGTGTTTTTTCAATGGCATACCTTGTCTTTGTGGGAACACTGTGTGACGTTTCCACCGAACAGATCTGAACCACAAAATGTGAGCACTGCTCTCATTTCTATATAATTACTTGTCAGTAGTTTTGTAGACATCGGTATATATCTAACAATTGCTTCTTACAGTGTCTGAATATGAAAAGATTATGTTGATATCTTCATTATTTTAATGGTGACTTTTAAGACAGAAGCACCTTTGATAGGAATTTAAGAAGTTAGACAGGAGAATCCACGATTCCAAGTTGTTCGAGAAACACCACTGGAAGCAGAAACAGACTGCTCACCTCCCTGCGAATCTTTTTCTCTGTTCATTTCCTGGTGGTGGGAATTGAAGGGTAGGGGGGATGTGGAGCCCAGCAGAATGAAGAGACTTTGCCATTGAAGCTGTAAAATGGTGTATTACCCTGTGAGCAACTGCACTTGGAAGGAAACCAGTAATTTATATGAGAAGTGTTTAAGATTGCCTGCTCACCCAGTGATCCATGCCAGGTCAGTTTCAGTAATGCTAGACAACAAAAGGAGGAGCAGATCACTGGAAAAGAGACACCTTCCTTGCCTTCAGAGCTTGCGAAGGGAAGCACTAAAATGCCATTTTCTCAAATGAACTGATCATTACCATTTAAAATCCTGAGGGCTATGAGATTGGGTGGGGGGGGAGAAAGACTTTTTCTTTTGATTTAACAGGGCTCTGAAATGCTGGCTTTAAGGGGGAGGCGTTTTGTTGTGATTGCATCTATGCTTCAGCAAAGATTACATCTTGAAATAGAGGGTGTACTTTGAAACAATGAAAAGGGGGGGGCGGGAATAGGCACAGTGGCTCTCTAAATTCATTTGGCCATTTTAAACTTAGACATTAACTGCCCTATTTGACCAGTATAATAATAATGAAACTTTCTAATAATGCTGCCAGACTCTGTGAATAGATTTTTCTTAGATCAACTCCTCACCCTCCAGTCTTCATAAGAGAAATGTGGACACTGCCAGGGTGAAAGCTAGGACTGGACATCTTCTGAGACCCCTATGCTTCTAGTCCAGATCTGAGTATGCCACAGACCCCCTCTTTATCACATGGGAACACGTTTCCCTCACATGCCTGAACTCGTTTTAGTTTTTAAATTATATTTCATTCATATGTCTAAAGACGTACATTTCCCATGTAATTCAGGCCTGCCATTTCCTGTCTAGTTCAAAATTCAGTGTATCCCAGGGTTTTCCTCCATCTATGAGTTCCGGGGATTAGAACTCATATTGTCAGGCTTGCTGGCAAGCACCTCTCCTTAAGGAGCTAACCAACTAAGCCATCACTGTTGCCTCACCTCTGCATTTTAGTGATTTTTACCTTGTGCTCTGGCACAAGGCAAGAAAATAATTGTCTTACATTTTTACACTTGTTGATATGGTTCTCTCCAGGGGTCCTTAGCCAAGTTTACTCATTGTAGATGGTTGGTAGAAATACTAAGAGCTTGAATATTGCTCAATAGATGTCACCTTAGGTGATCAAAACAGCTTTTCTGTGTGTTGTTCTCCATTTCCTTTGCCACCAAATGACACGAACTGCTTGTCCTTCATGTCATGCATGGTCTCGTTCAGACTAGACTGGAAACAAATGCTTATCCAGTTGTCTTATCACCTATGAGCAATTTGGGAAAAAATAAAATTTGAAGTAAAAATCTGGAAATATGACCAAGTTGGGTATCAAAGATTTGAAAAATAGCCGGGCGATGGTGGCGCACGCCTTTAATCCCAGCACTCGGGAGGCAGAGGCAGGCAGATCTCTGTGAGTTCGAGACCAGCCTGGTCTACAGAGCTAGTTCCAGGACAGGCTCCAAAGCCACAGAGAAACCCTGTCTCGAAAAAACAAAACAAAACAAAACAAAACAAAAAAACAAACAAACAAAGACAAAAAACAACAAAAAAAAAAGATTTGAAAAGTAGAGTCTTAGGCCAATAATAAGGGCTTTCTGGGGCCAATGCAGAAAGAATCATCTTTTCTTAGTCATCAGGAAAGGTATTAAGGAGTCTTCACCAAGACTGAAAACAAGAGTGCACCCTGTTGTCACCTGAGACTGTGAGGTAGATTTCAGGAGGCAACTTTATCCCCCACATGTGTGCACACAAAGAGTATGTGAAAAAGTTCATAAGGCCTTTATTTCTTTTAGATTTATTTATTTATTATCTATACAGTGTTCTGTCTGTCTGTATGCTTGCAGGCCAGAAGCCGGCACCAGATCTCATTACAGATGACTGTGAGCCACCGTGTGGTTGCTGGGAATTGAACTCAGGACCTCTGGAAGAGCAGCCAGTGCTCTTAACCTCTGAGCCATCTCTCCAGCCCAAGGCCTTTACTTGAAAGTCACTCCCACTTCAATGTGCACAGCAATCTGTTACACAAAAATATACTGAACTTTGCATGCTATGTGTTGTTTGGTAAGTACACCAAGAATAAAAGGTTTCATCCTGAGCATCCCCTCCTGACAGTACCTGCCATGTCGTTGCTATAACAGGACAGAGAGATCAAAACTGCAGACACTTAGCTGCTATTCCCACAATGACCATGCAGTATATTCCAAGTGGCCCATGAATCCTTGCCTTCGTGATTAGGGGCAATCTCTGAAATATTCTCAAAGGGGTCCTGTAGACAAACTCTCACTATGTGAGCATCAGCTCTATCTTCATACAGGACCCCCAATTTTCTAAAAGAAGAAATTGTCAAGTACCAGTCTAGGGGAATGTCCCCTTATTGTCACATCTACCTGAGTTGTAAGCTAAGGATTGGTTGTAAAGTGAAATAATCACTGATCGTCACCGCTGCCCCCAAGTATCTTCAGAAGAGACCTTTTTTTGAGGAAGCAGAGATAAAATAGTTTTCATTTTTTCATTTCAGTGTGAGGATAATGGAAAGGTAAAAGGCCACATAGTTGGAACTACATTACTAGTCTTCTGTGTGTTTCAGGCCTACATAGGTCCCCAGTGCCTGCTTCAGGGTAAGCACTCACGAGATACAATTCAGACTCACTGGGATGGATGTTCGCTCCTGCCCAAAAGACAGCTATGGAAATATTGAAAAACGTTTAGCAGAAGTTTGATAGCAAAATCCCCATTGTTTCTTGAAGATGTTGTGACTTCCCTGGCTTCCTTTGGTTAGGATACAGTCCTGCATCCCCACCCCCACCCCAAACACACCCCCATAAGTCACCTGTTGACATGCTCTGTGAAATTTGGCATGGTGTGCACTCTTAGCTTTTCTGGAGTCTTTTGCTAGCCCTAATCTGCTTTTCCTCGGGGAGCTATCTAGGCTCTTTCTCCAATTTTTCATCCTGATTTAAAGGAAGATCACTTTCTCTCAGCAGATGATTTAGGGAACACTTGCAGCTATTCCTAATAGAGCAATAGCAAGCTCTCCTGCTGCCCCTTTTAAATTGTCTGAACTGCTTGGCTTTTCCCGTTTACTCTGTCTTTAGAGGGAAGCTGCAAACTAAGGGCGACTTGAAAGAAGCCTTGAGTTCTGGAAAGCTACAAAGTGCAAGAAGCCACAGAGCACCAGGCAATGTCAGCAAGGAGGCAAGAACTCCTGGACAGGTAGACTTTCTAGGTACTCTCTTTTCTGCTGTGCGAAAGAATGGGGCTCTTTCTCCAAGAGCTAATTTAACTGATTTTGAAATAGGTTTGATTACAGCATTAGGACAAGCTTCAGCCTGCTGTTAACAGTGAATTTTTTGTTTTGTTTTCTTGTGAGCACCCTGATGGGACAAATTAGTTAAAGTCAGTGCTAAAGAAGAAATCTACTTGCTAGCAGTTGCTGGTAAGAAATCCAAAGGTTTTGCTTAATACATGTGTAAAAGGTCTAAGTCATAAACTGATTTTGGTAACTAGGATGCAATTACACTTACTTGTTTATAATATATGTCAAGTCAAGTACAGAACAAACATATACTCTAATCCTCTAGTCCCCTAGTAATAACTGGAAGTTTAATTAGTCCTGAGAGTAAACTATTAACTGAAAATATAGAATTAACAATACATGATTGATGAGCTTCATTGGAAATGTAATATGTGTTAAGAGATATCTCTAACAAACAAGCAGTATTTCACTTGAATATATAAAGAGAAAAAGATAGGTCTTCTCTCTTTTTTATACCCTGATACTCAAGAATAACCATCATTAATACTTTGATTTTATTATTGAAAATACTTTCCTAAGAGCTCTCACTACTTGTTAAATTTCCTAAGAAGCCGCCTAATCAGAAACTGTTGAGGCCAATATACTAGAAAATATTTGTACATGTTGGACTTACATGTGTTATGTTTAGCCATCACAAAATGCAAACCATTTCAAAATCAACGTCAAACTGCTGCTCCATTTGAAGTCCTCTTGATGTACACAGCTGTCCACAGCACTAACTTTGCAATGATACATTATAAGGCAACATTTTCGATGGCATGGTTCTCTTGTTTTTACAGCACAATGATCTCTTATTTTAGCGGTATGTTCTAAAATAAGATACTAAAATTTCACTTGATGATTCAGCTGTACACAAATGGCCTCAAGGAATTGTTTTACATATGTACACAAGCTCATGAGCCAGTGTTAAGAATTCTTTAACATTTACTTAGAATTAGTCTAGGATGACTGTATTTCTGGTATCTAAAAACATCTTTATTGTTCCTAAAGCACTTACTAACCATAACAACACAACAAAGACGGGTTCTGTCAACACTGTACTTTATCATTGGCCTTTGTTTTCCAATACAATGCTTTAAAAATATCCTCAGCTGCATAAAGGACATTGTTGCAAAAAGGCAGCTCAAAACTTGTCTTTCCCTTCTCTCTCATTGATCTGTTGCCTCTTAGGCAATAGGAACAGCTGTCTCCAAGCTCACCCACAAGCCAGCTGAACATAATAATAAGGTCGTGTTAGTATCCTGTATCTAGCAATGATTAGACAGAGGGTGTCGGCTCTTTTTCATTAAAGATAAGGTAACAAAGAAACCAGAAACTGGTTCATGAAAACAAGCAGAATTGCTGCCTTAAAGGTTCTTGCTCTGGTACCCATTGAGAGTCTCTTTCACATGGGTTTCGAATAAGGTGAAGGTGCCCTCTGTAGGAGACTTCCAGTAAATGCTGCTGTTTTTTTATTTAAGTGACATCAGACACATTTCCCCCTCCCTTCTAGCTTTCAAATAAATGAATAAACAAAGAACTCTGCAAGAAGACAAGTTTAAATTCTATAAATCTAAACAGGAAACACTAGCAAATCTAAAATCAGATGTGTAAATCTAGCAAGTCTTCAACGTAAGCAACATTGAACAATGAGAAAGCTACTCAGCACGTTAGCATTGTGTATTTGCTGGATATACTTCTGGAATGCAATCGGGTGGGTTTTGTAAATTCAGAGGTGTTGTGAGAAACCGAAAGACAGGAGGTCCTGACATATCCGAGTGAACACTATAGCCACACAGAAGCAGCCTCCACACACAGAAAGATGCACACCATCTAATAAACACACCTCCCTGGAAGGTCTTCTCTTCCCTTCTTACAAAGGTTACCACAATGCAGATTCATTATCAGTCCCACTGGGTAGTATATAGCTTGGTAAGAAATTGCTTTTGTTAGAATGCTCATGGAAAGAGATTAGCTATTTCATCAGATCTCTCGGGGCTATTTGAAAATTTGGGGATTCTCTCTGTAATTTAAAATGGAAGTTAAAGCCAATATGAATAGACTAGGGAAAATCTCACAAATTAAACCTCTCCATCTGGAAGTTTCTTCCTCATTCACTACAAAAAATGCAAAACTCAAATCACATTTGTTCCAAGCAGGAGAGATTTCATCAGGGTTGATGCAATTGCAAGTATATCCATGGCTTAATAATTAGAAGTGTTCTTTGCAAAGGAAAGACTCCTTAGTAAACCGTTCAGTGGTGTTTCAGACTTGGTTTTGGACTGCAGTGATTTTGCATGTTTTGTTCACCTCTGATGTATTTGTGTCCACTTTTAAGACAATGACGAGGGCCTCTATGGAATGCATACAGAAGAATCTATTCTTGTCTGTAACAAAAGTTAGGGTAAAAGCAAGAAGGCATAGAGGTGTAAGAGGGGAGAATAGTTACCTCTTTCTATAACTATAACTCAGACAACCCTTTCTCTGTAAATCTATCTGCATGGTACCAGAACCAGGTTCTTGTCTCAGCTCTGTTTACAGAGTGGCTACTGTTTATGTCAGGTACTGTGTTAAAGACTTCCTATGGATTATTTCATTTAATACTCACAAGAAAGGTAATTATCCTTTTTCTTTTCTCATTCATTTGGGTGTGGGGGTGTTCTTCTATGTGAACACATTTGTGTGTAGAGGTGTTCAAAGGGAATTGAACTTGATTTGGGGAGTCTTCCTCTGTCAATAACCACTTTGTTCTCTGAGGAAGGATTTCTCAGTTGATTCCAGAGCACTGATATGGCTAGTCTGGCTAGTTAGCCTCCTCTGAGGATCTGCTGTGTCTGACTTCTGAACACTGGGAATGTAGGCAGACAGCATTGTCCTTCCAGCATTTATTGAGTTCAGGGGATCCAAATTTCAGACCGAACATTTACTATGTGTATAAATGCCCTAACTCCTGAGTCACCTTCCCCAGCCTAGTTATCCAACACACACACACACACACACACACACCAGAAAGAGAGAGAGAGAGAGAGAGAGAGAGAGAGAGAGAGAGAGACTTGTGAGGTTAAAAACCTTTGTTTATCTACACCAGGATCTCTGTTCCTGTCCACAATAGGTTCCCTTCTGGGGTCAGTTACTTTCCACCTATCTGTCACTCTCATATTCCAAGTAGTTGCGACCCTGCCTTTCTACCAGAGCTGCCTACTGAATCCCCAGCCAGTCCTAACTCAGCACTCTGCTCTCCTGCTGGATGAGTGAGCATTGCTAAAGACTCTCTCACAGCAATGTCGACTGGTACCCTTAATTACTCATGACTCGTGCTTGTGAGCTTTAAAATTTAAGCTAGTTTATCCAGAAAGGGGTCTGAATAAGCCCACATCATCACTTTAATGGAAGGTTAGGGCTCCAGTTAGTCTCCAGGGTGACTGAGACCAGAGATGCAGACACGCCATCAAATCAGCTCTGATCTCAAAAGATACACTTGTCAGTGTGCCTTCGGTTTGTCTGGATTCTGCACAGCTAGGTTCATGTTGCTATCATCAGTCCTGGTCAGTTCCTTTAATTCCAGCAACAGAGATAGACGGTCCTTTTGCCTCCTTGACACTCAAGTTAGGAACCCAAGGAAAGACACTTTCTGGGTTCTCTTGAGACAAATGTACATTTGTAGATAAAAAAAAATCTAGACAAAAAGAATATCAAGTACTGAGGACTGGGATTAAAGGCATGGCCATTGCTGCCCTCAAGGTCTGAGAATAGATGTGTGGGATGAGAAGTGAGATGCGTGGAGTTTAAAACCTGATGTGTATCTGACCTGAATAAAAGTTGCCTTTCTCTATCTCAGTTTATTTACTATGAAAAAGAGACAGTACGTACATCTACTTCAATGCATTCTCATGATGGCTACCTGAGCTACTATGTAGGATTTGGGATAACACTTTCCTCATATTGTTAATAATAATTATATTGGGGCTTTATAGTTGATCCAGCTTGACTCAGAATCTCAAAACTTCCATACTACCTGCTAACGGGGAAACTGAAATCATAATTGGTTTAATTGGGCTGAGCTTTCACCAGGCCACTGTGCTGGCTATGAATAGTTTGGGACACAAACAATAGAGGATTAGTGATGTGGGGTTCCCCTCTGTATGCTGTGAATATGTTTTATTACCATTGGTTAACAAAGAAGCTTTTTCAGCCAATGGCTTAGCAGAGTAAAGTCAGATGGGAAATCAGAACAGAGAGAGAGAGAGAGAGAGAGAGAGAGAGAGAGAGAGAGAGAGAGAAGGCAGAGTCAAGAAGACACCATGTAGCTGCTGAAGGAGACAGACATCTGAAATTTTACCGGGTTAACCACAGCTTTGTGGTGATACACAGATTATTAGAAATGGGTTAATTTAATATATAAGAGCTAACTAGAAATATGCTTGAGCTATTGGCCAAACAGCGTTTAATTAATTAATTAATATAGTTTCTGTGTAATTATTTTGAGTATTGCTAGCTGGGAAATGAATGAGCAGTTTCTGTTTACAAATTAGTGGCCTGAGCAACATCTTCCTTAGGTGCTATGAATGTAATTAGTCTCTTCAAATTCACACATTGAAATTCTGATCTCTAAGCCAGGCAGTGGTGGCGCACACCTTTAATCCCAGCACTTGGGAGGCAGAGGCAGGTGGATCTCTGTGAGTTCGAGACCAGCCTGGTCTACAAGAGCTAGTTCCAGGACAGGATCCAAAACCACAGAGAAACTATGTCTCAAAAAACCAAAAAAAGAAAAAAAGCAATTCTGACCTCTAGTACGACTGCATTTGGACTACGATGTCTTAGTACACGGGTAAGATTAAATAAAATTGGAAGGATGAGATCTTAAGGTCTCTCCTACTCTCTTCCCCCTCACCTCCCACTCCATCTGCACTGGCCTCCTTGCCTCTCCATTCTTCTCATAAATTTTTCTCCTCTGCTCTTCTCCCTTCTCTCTGCTTTTATGTATACACACCAATGAAAAGCAACATAAGAACAATGAGAAGAAGGTCATCTATGAGGCAGAATGGGAGCTCTCATCAAAAACCCAATTATTAGACATCTTGGTCTTGGACTTTCCAGGTGTTAGAAGAGTGAGAAATAACTTTCTGTGGTCTCCAGTACCTTCTCACAGCAGCCTGAGCAAATTAAGGCACTAAGTCATATACCTAAGAGTGGTCCTATCGTGATACTAGGTTCTACACATCAATTTTATGGGGTCAGAAGAAATTGATTTTCAAATTATTATATGAACTTATATTGCAACAGTTGCTCTACATCCAATGTCTGATATTACAACATGTAAAAAAATTCTAATTAGTAGTAATGAATGAGCTAAAATTCAACCATTTTAATTTATATTATATTTTATTACTAATTTTTACTAAGAGTATTTCCATCTCTAATTGCCCATTTAAATATTTTGCCTATGACAAATTTTATCATTTATACTTTTTATTTTTTGTTGTATGAGTTTAAGTGCAACTTGGGTTTTGTTGTATTGTTCAGGTTGGTCTCAAATTTACCATCATACTGTCTCAGCCCTCCAATTGCTAGGATTAAAGACATACACCACTCTGTGTGGCAAAGGGTATATATAGCAAATGCTAATGTCTAGGCAGTTAAGAAATATATTCCCCAGTCTGGAGTATATGTTTTCATATTTTGCGTGAAAACTTTTGCTGAGTAGAAGTCCTTAATTTTAATGTAGTCTTTCCTTAATATCACTTTTGGAGTCCTGTATAAGAAATGTCTTGGCCATAAGAACATATTTTTCCCCAGGTTTTAAATTTTTGCTTCATGTACTCACTTAAGCTTTCTGCACATTAGTAATTGAAAGTTTGAAACAGATTAAATTAAAAACTGAAACAGAGATGAAAAGCTGGGAGGGAAAAGGAATCTAAAGAGTAGAGACAAGATATATCAATAAATATACTACACTGCTGTCTGGCACAACATAGAATTACTCAGATCGAAGCATTGCTAGACCTGAAACTAAGGCCTCTTTGGTAGTGCTTCTATAATACCAACTCAACTGGCATCTGAAGTACACCTTGGCTG
Source organism: Alexandromys fortis (assembly GCF_014885135.2). Lineage (NCBI taxonomy): Eukaryota > Metazoa > Chordata > Mammalia > Rodentia > Cricetidae > Alexandromys > Alexandromys fortis. The sequence continues at coordinate 2,023,939 of NW_026067928.1, forward strand.
CTAAAAAGGAAAGTGTATCCTACAGTTGTGAGTGTGATTGGTTTCTGTGTTCTGTGTGCTTCATTTCACTAACCATGTTAGTTTTTGTGGTTCAAAGCTTTCAGAATTTTACAGACTTTTGACTACATGATTTATCGTTATTGAAAAAACTGTGCTTAAATCTCTTGGTATGTAGATTAGTGTGGCACTCCCTATACGTCTGTCGGCTCTTGCTTTAAATAATTTCAGGTTATATTTTTAGGTGACACAGAATTAGAATTCTTATGTCTTTCTGGTGAATTGAAGTGTTTGTCATCTTTTAGAGACTATCATTTTTGCTAGCACTGAGTATTGCAAAGTTAAGTTTATTTGTCTCATCTATTTTCAGAAACATGCTTGACATCCTGCTTTATTATGTATCTATTGATCTGCTGTAAGCCTTGCTCTTTATTTCTTTTGTCTTATTAGTGCCCCTGAATTTTAGGGTGTATCTTGTGAATATTGTGGAGTTCCATTTATTGGGAATCCAGTTGGATATTCTTCATGGCTTAAACAATGTATTTATTTTAATTACACATTTTTATTCCTAGATAGCTATATATAATATTGTGATTTTATTGATATTTTATGTTTTATATTTTAGTGTCTTTATAGTTTATGATTCTTTTCTTTGTCTATTAAATACTTAGAACTTCTGTGAATCACCCCTAACACTGAGGTGGTGACAAAAAAAAATTAACTGTTTCTATTATTCCTTCTACATTCACAAGTAACTAACCTGAAGGGTCTAGACTTAACTTTTATTATTATCACTCTCTTTATGTAAATCATTATAATTTATTTCTTAATCATTATTTAACATTAAAATTGTCTTGCAATTGCCCTCTTCAATCCTATTCTACTTTATACCTGTTACTTTAATGTCTATACCATTCATTAGGAGTTTTTAGATTTTGGCAAAAAGTTAAGGTCCACATTGTATGTTTAGGCCTCAGTTCTGGGATCAACAATATCTCCAAGGAGACTAATTAATAAGAATTATTGTAATACAATCATCAAGATGCATACATACTTTGTGATTTTATCCTTGTGAGTAAAGAATAAGTGTGTGTATGTCTACATAATAATTACTTCTGTATATTATGCACTTACAAACATCTACCCACTATTATCCATGAATCTACTGAAATACTGTGAATCTTTACATGGGAATTTACTTCTACTTCCAATAAAATAACAATTCTATTCATTGCAAATAATTTATTTTCTGTCTGTTTCTTTTAACAGTGAGAAATTTAACTTCCAGCAGCCTCAGTAATATTTACTACCTGTCTAGCTCCTTGTGTGTAAGTAATACCCACACCTACTCTAATATCATTGCCCTTGATCCTTGGTTCTGCCATTGCCTCCTCAGTGACTGCTACCAGACAGTCCAGTACCATCACCACCTCTGGACAGTACTGCTTCTCTACCCTCTGCTGATCTCTGGAACTTTCTAAAGTACACCACATTGCCCAACCCTCTGCCTCATAGGAAACTGAAGCAATGAAAAAGAAAAAGAAAACTGCAGGATCCTGAAACTTGGAGGAAAAGTTTTCTGGATATTTAAATATTTATATCAGGTTTCAATATCCCACTTCTATCACTGGTACACTTATTGGCTTATTTTTTTTTAAATCTTCCTTTTTACTAGTTAATTGATATGTTTATTTTGAATTCGTTTTTAATTTTCATGAGTCAGAGGTAAGATCATGCTATGCCTTAGCTGGCCTGGAACTCACTATGACTTCCAGAGATTCACTTGCTTCTTTCTCATAAGTGCTGGGGTTAAAGACCTGCACCATCATGCTTGGAAGTAGTGGATATGTTTAAATAAATAATGGATATATACATATGTAATATTACTGTATGGTGTGAGACAGTGATCTGTATTCTGTCAATTATATTTTAAATAAACACTGATTGGTCAATAGCCAGGCAAGAAGTATAGGCAGGACAACCAGACAGGAAGTAGAGGTGGGTCAAGGAGAACAGGAGAATTCTTGGAAACGGAAAGTCCATTCCTCTGCAGCTTTGCCCAGCCACAGAAGAAGGAAGATGTGACTGCCTCACTGAAAAAGGTACCAAGCCATGTGGCTAACATAGATAAGAATAATGGATTAATATCCATTATAAGAGTTAATAAGAAGCCTAAGCTAATAGGCCAATCAGTTTACAGTTAATATGGACCTCTGTTTAATTTCCTTGGGATTTAATGACTGCAGGAACCAGGCAGGATAGAAACTCAGACAGCAACTGTACATTATATAATATATTTATATGTATATTGTATGTATATAAATTTATGTATACTTACATAAACATGTGTGTGTGTCACCAAACTATGGACCAAGAATTCAAATATATAAGTATATCGGGGCCATTTGCATTCAAACTTCCACAGAAGCTATCTAGTTATGTTGAGCTGTGTGCATGTGTGTAGGGATTAACTTTGATATGCTAATCAAAGTATCAAGAAGAACCACTATGGGTGGCATCATTCCCTAGGGAGGGGATTTGGAATTGTACAATTGTATAATTCCAAATTGTATAATTGAGAGGAATAGTAAACTGAACTCTACCATGCATGTGTTAATTCCTTTCTCTCTGCTTTTTGATTTTTCATTTGAGAAATTTTCATGTGATATTTTCTGATCTCAGTTTCCTCTTCCCCAACACTTCCCAGACTCTCCCTACCCACCTAACACCATACCCAACTCCTTTCTCTCTTTCTTTAGAAAACAACAGACAAACCAACAGACCAAACAAAAACAGAAACAAACAAACAAAAAACTACATACACACACACAAAAAAAAAAAAAAAAAACAGGAAAAAAACCCAAAAAGTATACTAAATTTGGTACCATGGTACACATGCAGAAGTCCAGTAAGAAAAGAAAAGCCCAGATAAAGCAATATGAGACAAAATGTCTACAGAAATACTTCCAGACTCATTTTGTGTTAGCCCTCAACTACCAGGCATGGGGATTACTGTGAAGTGGGGTTAATGTGCCCAGGGAGATTCTATTAGAGAAAACTGATTTTTCCTTTCAAAAGTAGGTATCAATTGCAATTAGCTTCTTTGTTAAGGGTGGGATTTTGTGTCCATTCCCCCATTTCAGCACCAGGATACCATCTGGCCTCAACCTATGAAGATTCTGTGCTGCCTGCTACAATCTCTGTGAGTTCATTTATGTTTCAGTTCTGTTGTATCTGAGAGACAGTGTTTTCTTGGTGTCCTCCATCCCTCTGGCTCTTAGAATCTTTCTGTCTTTTTTGCATAGTTCCCTGAGCCCACAGGGAGGTAGGTATGATGAAGGCATCCCATTTAGGGCTGAGGATTCCAAGTTATCTCATTCTCTATGCATTGTGTGTGTGTGTGTGTGTGTGTGTGTGTGTGTGTGTGTGTGTGTGAGTGTTTTGTCAGGATCTATGTCTGTACTCCATGTTCATGTCTGTTGTACATGCATGTCCGAAGAGGGCATTGGATCCCTTGAGAGTGGAGTTGCAAGTGGTTTTGAGCCTCCATGTAGGCTGAAAATCAAATCTTGGTCCTCTGCAAGGGCAGCAGCTTTAGGCCCTTTGTCTCTCATTTCCATGGATGCAATGTTGGTGCAGGAGAATTGTCTGTATTCTGTCAATCATGTATTTTAATAAGATGCTGATTGGCCAGGCAGGAAGTATAGGTGGGTCAACCATACAGGAAGTAGAGGCAGGGCAATGAGAACAGGAGAATTCTAGGAAGGAGGAAGCCCACTCCCTCAGTCCAGCTGGAACCTTGCCAGTAGGCCACGAGCCTCATGGTAAAATATAAAATAATGGAAATGGGTTAAATTAAAATGTGTTAGCCCATAAGAAGCTAGAGCTGATAGGCCAAACAATGATTTAATTAATACAGATTTTGTGTGATTATTTCAGGAGTATGGGCATTTGAGAAATGAACAAGCGGCCTCCAACAACAACTTCTGAACGTTGTCCTCTGACATTCATACACATGTTGAGATACTCAAGCACTTCCATACACACACACACACACACACACACACACACGAAACATTTATTGATGCAGAAAGAGCAGAGGTTATGAAGGATAAAGGGAGGCTGATATGAAGAGTTATTTTCTAAAAGATGTGGTATTTCTATTTAGAAGGATAAAAAAAATCCCCAAGGATAGATAGATAGATAGATAGATAGATAGATAGATAGATAGATAGATAGTACAAATGGTTAGAAATGTGTGAATGTACTTGTGAATGTAAATGTGTGAATGTGCTTCTCAATTATACACTGAAATTTGGTTAAATAGTAAATTTTATGATTATATATATATATTGAAAACCACATTTGAAAAGACTATCACATTTAAACTAAATTTAAGTAAACAGAGAAGAAAAAGAAGAAGAAGAAGAAGAAGAAGAAGAAGAAGAAGAAGAAGAGGAGGAGGAGGAGGAGGAGGAGGAGGAGGAGGAGGAGGAGGAGGAGGAGGAGGAGGAGGAGGAGGAGGAGGAGGGAGAGGGAGAGAGAGAGAGAGAGAGAGAGAGAGAGAGAGAGAGAGAGAGAGAGAGAGAGAGAGAGAGAACTATCTGGATTATGGAGAACCAGCAGCAGCAGAAGAGGAATGTGAAGGCAAGACAAGAAGATGGCTATGAATATGTGTAAAGTAAAATAATGCACACATATGAAGAAATTCTTTATTTGGTTTTCTTACTAAAAAGGTTAAGGAAGTTGATAACAATAAAAAAATCCCTTAGGGTAACACAAATATGCTTCACAAATTTTAGGTGCTACCATTTTTTTGGATAAAGTTACTGGACTGAATGTAGAAAATAATATTAAAGCTGCTAGCTGTAGCTTTCCAAAGCCTTTATGTGACCTCTCCCTCAATTTCTACAAAAAAAATTATTTCTCTTTTCTCATTCAAATTTGTTAATGTCCTATACACTAAGGATGTTTAAGTGACCAAGTACAGAAATATATATGTACTGCCTTCCCAGAGCAATGCAAAAAACCTCTCCTGCAGAGATTGCCCAGGCATTCTCCTGATACAATAAGCATTGACCTCATTTTCTCTTTCTTATTTAAACAAACTATTGACATCTTTTCTTTTATGTACTATAGGCATCTCATTGATGACAAGTGATATCAACTTTCTTGTATTTACACTGCACTTTTCAGCTTTTTGCCAGCAAGTTATTATTTTCTCCAAGTTTGTGTTTGTTACTAACTAGAACTAAAGATAATTCTTGTCATTACCAAAATTTTCTTTGTCTTGCATTTTGTTTAGTTTTTACAAACAAGCCTCCATGGAATGAGAGAAAATAGCCTTGTATTTTCAATCATTCAGTAGCCCTAAGTAAAAGCAAAATCACATGCTGGTTTATAAATGTTTTGATACAAATCTATATTAATTTTTCTCTCCTTATTATGTCCTATTTTAAAATATGGATTTGTAGGAAAGGGACATTTGATAAATAGAGAAGTAAATAAATCTAAAGCATCTAAAATAGACTGTTCCCTGCCATCACTGAGAAGACCTATAATTTGAATCATGTTATTTTCGTGCTGGTTTATAATTCTTTATGCTTTATGCTTTTCCTTACTTCTGGATTTTAAAAGAAAGAAACCAGCAAGAATTTAAAGTTTCTGACTGGCTTTGATTAGTTTAGTTAGTTTCTTTAGTTTACTTGTTGCTCTGTTTCTAGTGTCATTAAGTGTATGCTCTGAAACACTCACCTTCATTTCCAAGAACTCAAAGCTCCTACAGGATGTCTACTCAGCCTGATGTCTCAGCGTCACATGGAGGTCTCAGGTACCATGTGGAGGTTTCAAGGGATGACTGATACACTGCATGGCTTCACGGAGAAGCCCTGAAAACATACATACAAGTAATGTTACCCAGACGGAGCAGGTTGTATGCATGTGTTTAGAAATATGTACACACATGTGTGTAAAAACAATGAATGAAAAATCAAACCATGGATTTGAAATTGAGCAAAGGAGGGTAAATGGGAAGGTTTGGGGAGAAGACAAGGATGGGGGAATGAAGAAATCACATTATAATCTCGAAAAAAAGAAAATGATTTTTAAAAGCTAAATGAAAATCAAACATGAAAGCTATCATTTCAGTCCAGGTGATATGCATCCGATAATTACCATCCAGAATAGTATATGCAGAGTAAAAGAATGTCAATGTCATATATTTAATATCTCAATAATCATAACTATTAAAACCATCTTAATAACACTTTGTAGTGACCAAGCACCTTTAATCCAAGGATCTTAAAGTCCTTTTTGATCATCAATTAATTACCTCACACCCCCACCAGATAGATAAATAGCATTTCATCCCTTTTTCGCTGGTAAGGAAGCAAACACAGATTGTGACTACCCCACCCCCACCCACTGCTGTGTCCCACTGTGACAGCTTCAAAGGGGCAATTTACTGAGCACAATCCCATCCTAGGCATTGCTCATTAGTTCCTCTGCTTCAGTTCTGAGCATTCGAGTTCCCAGACAATTGTCTTGAAATTGTCAATGAGTTGTAAAGTCATGTTAAGCATATAAGAATTCCCCAATGAAACTAATAAAAATAGGACCACAGGAATATGATAGTATGTGAACATTTCCCTGACATTCGTTTCTAAAGCTTTGTTCCCTAAATGTCACAACAAGTAAGACGAGAGTCTATAATCAATTTGTACTTGCCTTGCCTCTGCTCTGAGTTTTCATAATTACGCTATATCACTGTTTTTAAATTTTTACTTGTTCAATTGCTCTGCGATGTTTAATACTATAGGTTAGTAACATTCTTCAAAGTGAATATACTAAATAATAACTGAAAATACCTGCTGCATACTCTTTTTACCTCTTATGGTGTTGAAGATTTTCAATACACACTCACACAGAAAGAAATCCAATGCATCGTGGGCACCTGAGATGCATGTTTGAATATATAGATATAGGTATATAGATATAGATATAACACACACACACACATACACGCACACACACACACATATATATGTCTTGGTAGTCTGGTTTCAACTTAATTTTGTCACTGTGGTAAGTTCTTCGCCTCGTACTTTCTCATTTGATGGAATAGTTTTTCATGCTGTTGTGGATATTCATTGTGAATAAATCCCCACTGCAAACAACACATTGCTCTCTCTATTTACACGGACAGAAAATTCACAGGCACTTGTAATTAAGTATGAGATAAAACTTGGGGGAGTCAGATAATTATGTCTCAGACAAAAATTTATACTACCCGAGTAGTATAGACAGTGTCACAGGTATTTAAATCCTGTACACCAATTCAGAACTAGTTATGTTAATGCTTTATTAATGCTAATTATAGAGTCTGAGACCTGCTAATGCTTAGTTAGGGTCTAATTGAGGGACACTGTGAAGTTTAGTCGCAGAACAATTTGACCATTTCTAGAAACCTCCTAGACCTTGCAAGTATAAGAAGGTTGTTTCTTGTTCTGTTTTAGTCACTGGGACCCTAAGTTGAGCAGGTAAGCTCAGTTTTATTTAAAGCATGTTAAAAGAGTCTTCTGTTACAATGGTTTCTTTTATTATCTATGATATTTCAGCCTGTGAAAATCGCTTTGAAGCTGGAACAGTTTTCACCTACTGTAATCTACCACTAAGGATCTGGCCTACTCTACATGATTCTTACCAATTCGCGCTACATTTTTCCAACATGTGCCCTTAAATACTGTTTCACATGTCTGTCACCTTCAACTAGCTAACCTCCTGAGTCATCTAGAGTAGATCCAGCTCTCACCCCCTCTCTCACCCTGCACCCCAGGTTAGCAGCAGGGCCAGACATGCAGGCGGAGGGGCCTTGGGCAATCTTTTCAGCCTCCCACAAAAATAATTATTGAGTAATCACTCAGGGCAAGGATTAAGTTGTAGCAGGTTAAGAGGAACAAGAAAGGGTGGGCAGAGAATAATTGGGTTATTTAGAAAGCTTTTCTGAGATGATAATGTAAAATATCTCCTTTGGTGAAATAGGGTATAGGCCAGAAGGGAACATCTGAGGTGTTAAAATGCTAATATTTAAAAAAATATTTAGAGAGCATTTTATTTAATAACACATAATTGAATATTTTCAGGTGATAAGAGCTCAGCCTCAGCTAGCTCATGTGTAAAGTGGGGGTAATGATGAATTTGTCTGGGTGGCTAAACGAGATAGCTCATGGGAGGCAAGGACTGATATAACCATGCCTGTATCTTGCTTTTTAAAGCTGTGTTTGAAGTTTTACAGGGAATTCTAGGTTTTTTTTTCTCTTTAAAAACACATCATATATGCACCTTATAGAATAGAACTTAGTAAGATTGGATGAATGAATTCTTGTGTACATAAAACATCACTACTTCCCAGTAACTCTAATGTCTCTTATTACACAAGTACACTATTGACTTAGTATTTTTTCCTAATGAGTATTTTCTCTTACACAACTGTGTTTTATTATTAATAATGATAATATTGCTTTAGTTTTTGTTTCTTTCCTCTCCCTTCCTCCCTTCCTCACTTTCTTTTGGGAGCTACAGATTGAACTGAGGGTCTCTTCCTAAGTTAATTTCTTGACTGTATTCTAGAGACCTGCGAATTCTACCGGATTTTCTCGTGAACGATCCAGACATCAATACAGTTCATCTAAAGTATGTTCTCATGACAGATTTGAAAAGTGTGTATTGTGAGCTATCTTCCTATTCAGGACATTTTCATGGAAATCAGTTGATAGAATCCAAGAAATGAGATAAATTGTATTCCTTGCTATCCTTTTAATGTCTGCTATTGAACAACATGTGATTTGACTTCTTTCTTCCCTTTGGACCAGTCTGCCCATCTGCTGTGGCTGCTCCAGTCCCACCATGGTCTCTACCGTTCATAGAGGCTAGAACAGCCATTCCATAGAAGACTCAGCCTGCCATTCTGTTTCTCGTTAAATTGCATCAGCCTTTATACCCATGAGGGTAGATACTTTCATCTGGAAGATGTCATCCCTGATTCCCAGCAGTACCTATTCTCCTGACAGGTCAGAAGCCTCATGTCAGGTACTGCCCCACCCATCCCAAGACAGTGGGTGTGATTTTTAAATCAATAGTCTGGATAAATCCTGGCTTCTCCCTGAAATCCCATTTCCCCAATACAATGGTTTTGCATGAATCTACTTTCTTATTCTAAATTCCTTTTCGCTGGATACATTTGGGGGCATTTCTTTTTAAAGTTATAAACTCTCTTTAATACATTGAACCACTTTTTCCATAGTGTCTTGTGTTCTCAGGTTAATGTCACTGGCTGCTAATTGAAATGCAGTCATCTAGACATTCACACACTTCATATAATATATCACCTGCCTGATGTTGGCGCTGTCGCAGAAAAGTAAAAGACAAAACAAATATTCGGGACTAACTAGAGCTGTTGTCCACTGTTTTTGCATTGTTTGAACCAGATCTCGGCCTTGATATTGTGTTTGATCCCACATATGCAGAGTGTGTGTCTGTGTGTGTGTGTGTGTGTATTTGTGCACATACATGTAAACACATGCTGCTTGGACTTCACTATCTCTTTCACCTGAATCCCATTTGTTTGTTCTTTTGTACTGGAAACAGTTCTTGGAATATCTGTCTAGTGTTTCTCACCCTTTTGGAACTCTTTATTCTGTCTTAGCCTGATTTTATTCTTATCACCCCAAATGAGTCCTGCTAAGATCACCAATGATCTCCATCTGCTGGGTAGGGGACATTTTTCTGCTTTATCTAATGACTCCTTAGAAGCACAGAGCATACATGTGGGATTTCATTCTTGTCACCATACCACCTTTTCCCCTGCCACCTGCCTGCTTCGTCTTTGTCACCCTCACTTCCTAAGTTCTTGTTTCTGTGATTTATACTTGTAATAGCTTCTTGAAGTGAAATTCTTAAGTCCTATCATTTTATCATCCAGACCATGAATGTAACTCCTCCTAATTTATATAGTCAATAATAATTTTTTCTGGACTTCTCCGGTTAATGTAGTCACATGGATGTGTAAGAAAGGAACCGGTGTGGGAAAGAAGGTCTAAAACTAAACAGGTTTCTAAAAGTTACAAGATACATGTCTAGAAAGAAATTCCAGTCTTGGTCTTACTCCTTCTAAGTCATCTAATAATATCTTTCTTATGTTTTATCATCCTGGATTACACTGTGGTTTCTACTGTTGCAATACTCCAATGCTAAGGTAGGTCACCACCGTCAGTCCCAAAAACAGTAATAACATTACAGAGCGCCTTTCATCTTCGGCTCTCAAATCACTTTATAAGCAGCAATTAAGTCTCAAACCTTCTCTGTGCTAGTATTAATAGGTCCATTTAACAGAAGGAAAACTGAGCCATATTCTTGTTTAAATCATAAACCAAAGAGTTCTCATTTTAAATCAGTGGACTTCTCTAAGCAAATAGTTATTATGCAGGCAAGTACCTAAGGTTGAACTTAATGAATGAGAATTTCTATATATGGTATTGCTATCACTATAAGTTTATGGAGCTATGTGTGGTGTCTGTGAATGTGTGTGGGTGTCTATGGGGGGGTGTGGGTATGATTAAAAGTGTATTTAGTCTGTGGGAAAAATGAATATGAATACGCTGTGTGAGACTGAAATTGTACTCTGTAGATACTTGTTTTCCTTTTGCTGTTGTTTTTACTTTGTTCTGGTTTTTTTGAGACAGAGTTTCTCTGTGTAGTCCTGACTGTCCTGGAACTCACTCTGTAGACCAGGCTGGCCTTGAGCTCACAGAGATATGCCTGCTTTTGCCTCCTGAGTTTTGGGATTCAAGGCTTACAACACCACAACTAGTTTTCCCCAAACTTTTTTTTTTCTTCTAATTTGGTTACATGTGAATAACCTTTAACTATTTAGCACCCATGATATGCCTTTGATGTGCCTTCATTTACTTTCTGATTTCTTTCACATTCTCCAACAATTTCTTCCTTTTCCACCCACCTCAGATTTCTTCCCTCTAGTGTTTACTCTTTAATTTACTCTTAATCTCACATCTTCCACTCGGAACCTTGTGTCCCTTGCATAATCAGCTCTCTATATTTCAACACTACCCACGTCTATTTACACAGCTTACTGCTTTCCCCGAAATGTCTATTTAGGTGACCGACACTACCTAAAGTCAGCTTTCTGTTCATTTACTCTTCCCCAAGACCCGACCTTCTTTTTCCCTCTTATGATGATCTTAGAAGTGATTAGCCGATATCCACAAGTTGAATGCAGATGTCCAGTATTTAATTTCAGTTCTGTCTCTAATTTCTCCTAGTTCTTGATATTCACTAAAATCTTACCATACTCTTAGAAAAGACTATACTTTATCTTTTCCTTTGTATCATGATATGGATTTTTCTCCTACACACTAGAGTGAGTTTTGTAAAAACATCAACTTGATCATGTCACCCTGCATACAGACCTTTGGTGACCCTGTTATTATTAGAATCAAGCCCAAACTTTATAAGATTTTCAAGACCCTGCATGATCTGCCTGCACACTATAATCATCATTTATTATTCTCCTTTTCAAATCTATCAGCCATAATTATATTTGTAAAATATATAATTTCCATTTCCTTGAACTTTCATATTTTCCTTCATATTAATTTTTCCTTCCTGCTCCTTTCCCTTCTTCTTTTCTTCCTCTTCTTGTTCTTTGTCTCTTTCTGCCCTAAAGGAAATCTCCCACTGTGCGAGAAGTTTGCCATGTTCTATATGCCAGCTGTTTGTGTGTTCTCTGAGCTCTCACTCTGTCACTGACCACATATATCCTCAATTTTCTACTACATACCAGGTGTGAATGTAAGGTGAGGCATATTTCCTTGGTGATTGTACAATTAATCTGAAATTTGGAGGCCTGAATGTCAATACTCACATGGGAGAGGGCACCTCTCTATATGATATGGAACTTACTGGAATGTTGGGAACATTTATAGGCACAAGTTCTAAAATTAGACCCACACAGTTCATCACCATTGCCTGTAGGGCGATTATTACCTATTTTTGAGAGCTATTTCTTGATGACTGCCTGAGCCACATGTAGGTCTAGTTCAGGGGGTGAATTTGTGAGGAAAGTAAGGGTTGAGCACAAACATGAAAGCGGAAGCTTCTAATGTCTTACCAAACAACTCACAGTACTGGCTTGGCTGGAAGGAAAGGGCAGGCAAAGGGAACGTGATACCACAAATGGGCAGCAGCTGTGAACCTAATGGACAGGGAGGATTGCCCTGTAGATGGATCTGGCCACTTGTTTACAGTTTCCAACACTGAATGTGGTATGCATGTGTCAGCTTTTGTTCAAGGTTTGATAGGTTCATTTGATAGGTTTATCATGCCACCCAAAGTACTTTGTGGAGGAGAATTCCTCCACAGGATAATGTGAAGATGCTTACCAATAGGGATTTTTGGAAGATTTTTTTCCATGTAATTGTCAGTAATATCCCAATAATAAAATATATTTTAGTATACTTCAGTGCAAATTTTAGCATTTTTTTACAATACAGAAAACAATAGCATATAAGTTGAGTATATATCCCAACAATGATAATGAAATTTTTTTAAAATATTTATTTATTTATTATGTATACAATATTCTTTCTACGTGTATGCCTACAGGCCAGAAGAGGGCACCAGACCTCATTACAGATGGTTGTGAGCCACCATGTGGTTGCTGGGAATTGAACTCAGGACCTTTGGAAGAGCAGGCAATGCTCTTAACCGCTGAGCCATCTCTCCAGCCCCGATATTGAAATTTTTAAAGAGAGTTCTTAGTAGTCAGTTTTTTTTGTTTTGTCTTTTTTTTTTTGTTTTGCTTTATTTTGGTTTTGTTTGTTTGTTTGTTTTTTGTTTTTCAAGACAGAGTTTCTCTGTAACATTGTAGCCTGTCCTGGAACTTGTTCTGTAGCAGAGGCTGGCCTCAAACTCACAGAACAGAAAACCTCTTGCCTTTGTCTCCCAAGTGCTGGGATTAAAGGCATGTGGCCACCACTATTGGCTCCCAGAGGTCAGTTTAAATCATAACCTGTTTTTTTATTATTTTCCCTTTATTTCCCTGTTTATAGGGTCTCAGAAATTTTTCATCAATTCAAAGTAACTGTAAAAAACTCATTTATATTGTGTGACATCTTCATATAAGCTTTTTATGTGCTGTTCAACAATTCTTATTGTCACAATTTATTCTCTCCCCTTTTGTAGCTACAACTTGAATTTCTATTAATTTTTAAAATTTATTTTACAATCTGGGCGGTGGTGGCATACGCCTTTAATCCCAGCACTCTGGAGGCAGAGACAGGCAGATCTTTGTGAGTTTGAGGCTCTAAGGCCCGTCTCAAGAAACGGAAAAATTATTTTTTATACCAAGCTCACTTTCCCCTCCCTGCCTCTCCTCTCATTCTCTCCCCTACCTGCTTCTTCCCCTCCCCTCCTCCATCTCCTCCTCAGAAAAGGTAAGTCCTCCCATGGGGAGTCGGCAAAGCCTGGCATATCAAGGTGAGACAGGATCAAACTCCTCCCCCTGCATCAAGGCAAAGCTAGGAATCTCACCACAGGGAACGGGTTCCAAAAAGCCAGTTCATGTTCCAGGGACAGATCTTGGTCCTGCTGTTAGGGATCTCACAGATGAGACTACACAACTGTCACACACATGCATAGGGCTTAGGTCAGTCCCATGCAGGCTCCCTGGCTGTGGGTCTAGAGTTGGTGAGCTCCCACAAACTGGGATAAACTGTCTCTGTCAGCTTCCCCATCGTGATTGTGACCCCACCCTCTTAGATAATCCCTCTTCTTTCTCTTCACTTTGAGTACCAAAAGTCACCCAATGCTTGCCTACGGATCTCTGCATCTATTTCCATTAGTTACTGGATGAGGGTTTTATGTTGACAAATACATTGGAAGAAGGCCAGTTCAGGTACCCTCTCCACTATGGCTAGGAGTCTTGGCTGGGATCACCCTTGTGGATTCCTGGGAGTTTTCTTGACACTAGGTTTCTCCCTAACATCATAAGTGGATATTAAATATAAAGCAAAAGATAATCAGGCTACTATCCACAGTCCCAGAGAAGCTAGGTAACAAGGACGCTAAGAGGGATACATGGATTGCCTTGGGGAGGGGAAATAGATGAGAACTATTGGTGGGGTGGAGGGGAGGGAATGGGGATTGGAACATGGGTGATCAGGATTTTCCAGTTGGGGGAAGGATGGAGAGAGAGAAATGAAAGGGGTATTTTCACGACTTATTCTTATTCAATAAGAACTGTTAATACTAACTAATGTAGGGTTTTGCAATACTTTGATGCATATATTAACATCATCCTCTCTCTACAAATGAGACAATATGAGCAAGAAGAATTAAGGAGCTTGCTCAATCACTATAGTTTTCTACAAAAGAGCAGAGAAAGATTTGGAACCCTTTGGCTCTAGGGAAACTACTGCTTAGCAGGGTTCCATTGTCCAAGTGTTTGTCTCTTAAGGACATGATCAGGCATTTCATTTAAAAGTTAACAATGAAAAGAAAGACAATTTTTAAAAATTAACCATCTTTGAAGGAGCAACTGCTGACTTGAGAACTTAAAAGTCTTACTTTTACATTGGATAATTTAGAATTTTGAAAACTCCTATGTGCTATTCCAACCTTTGTAAACATTAAACTGCAATATGAGAAGCCATATGTTTCTCATATTGTAAGGAAAACTATATTAGGTATATTTCAAATAATTTGTGATTACATAATCATGCTTGAACATTTATATGTAACAATCAATGAAAAACAGGGCCACAAATTCAAAAGAAAGCAATGTAGATGCTATGGGAGGATATGTAGGAAGAAAAGGGAAGGAGGAAATCAAGCAATTAATTATAGTCTCCAAAATTTAAAATTTCCTTTCTTTAATGAACATTACTAATGAAACAAGGCTTTCATTTACAAACAGTAGCAGTCACTACCACATGCTACCCAGGAAGAAGTGGGATTGAGCAGATGAATCTCAACTCCCATGACCAACTTGTTTATATTTATTAATAACATAGGAACAAATGTGGAGGTAGCTGACTTGATGGAGTTCACAATATGTATACATATTTCTGTCAAAAATTAGAGTGGATAAAATGTACTCTTAACTAGGCACTTATACAGGCTTTGAAATGTTTTTCATTTTAACTGTCTATATAATAATCACTTCACATCCCCATGAAGATGTAAAAATTGTGTTTTCCAATGTTTGAATGTGATTTTTATCAAAGGAAAACCATGTAAGGATGTATATCACCTCTTCACTTTCTTTATGAAATATTCTTCTCATATTGTATGATCTCATTCTGTGACCCAATACCTAGAGTGAGCTATAAGCTTCCAATGCATTAGGAATGGCATTTTGTAATCTACAGAGTAACAGTTGCTCTTGAATGTTGCACAGGATTCCATATTTCATCTCAGGATAAACACAGAAGAGTACTATTTGGCCTAGATCTGTTCCTTTTTATATAAATTGGACTGGAAAAATTGCAACTGCTTTATTTAGAAATATTCACAAGAGAGACACTGATTATTAAGGTCATTTCTGTGACTACAGAAGTGAGTTAGAAACTAGTCTCACTACGAAGAACTTTATGCGGGAAGTAATTAAACTTAGATAAAATTTGGAGAAATTATAAAGAAGAAAAAAAAATTTCATCTTCTAAAACCAATACTTAAAGATAAACCAGTTGCATTTTCAGAATAAAAGAAACGTCTTTCTTCTCCTTTGCTTCTTCATTGGCTCTTGCTCATCCCATTATGTGAAGCAGGAAATAAAGGAAAAGGGTAGTTTCTGTGCTAGTTACGGTACTGTCTCCTTAATGGCATCTTCTGGATTCAGATCCTAGTGAAAGTAAAAATACGAAGTCTGTAAACATCAAAACATACTGAATGCAAAGTGATAGTAGTCGTGCAGCTGAAAATAAAACAGGGTAAGGACTTGGTGGAAGAATGCATGTGTTTTTATTTTATTTTATTTTATTTTAGTGACACCATAGTGGCTTGGTAAATCTTCCTGCTGTTACTACTCATACTTTAGTCATCTGATATTGTCACAGACTGGAGCAAAAGAGACTTAAGCGTTTCCCATGTCCTTAGTACTTAAAGCATTTTCCCGACTATAATAATAGATGTGATGAGATAGGGAAGGAAAGAGGTACAAACTACACTGAAACCAGGCAGTCTACACATGTTCAACAGCTACTTTTTACGAAAAAAGTTTTCCTATGTAGTGTGATAGTCTTCCAGTCTTGTCAGATCCGGCCAGTCACACTCTAATTTCCTGTTTAGGTCCTGTATTCTAGCAACTACTATTTAAAGGAATTCAAAAGTTAATTACACATTTTAAAACATGAAAGAACAAAATCAAGAAACAAACTAAAAAGCCACAAAAGAAATTGTGTCTTGACAAATAAAAAAACTTTGTTAGCAAAGAGTTTGTCTCAGCACAAATGGAATTAGAAAACTGCAGAATTCTGAATGTAAAAATCCAAACAAATGGACAAAGACCCATGCACGCTCTATTGTGTGTGGGGTCATGTTGGTAAGAGTTAAGGGTGAGAGTTAATGTTACTCCTAGTAACTTATGATACTAACAGGCATAGTCACACAGCAAAGTCCCTCTTCCTCTGGCTCTCAGAATCCGCCAACACACACTTTTCACAATGTTTCCTGAGCTTTAGGGGCAGGGGTGTTTCGTAGACACAGCCCATCTACTGGATTTCACAACTCTTCATTTTGATTGTTTGGTTTTATATAATTGTGCCTGTCTGTTGCAAAGAGAAGTCTGCTTTATGAGCAGTGCAGACTACGCTTATCTGTAGGTATAAGAACAAATAAACAAGGAAGACGCCAACCAACATGCCAAACTGGACTGGGGAAAAGCTCATGAGGTCTCAAGCCTACACAAAGAACTGCGTGAAACTGGAAGTGCTTGGAGTGGTCCTCCCCGAGGAAGAGCACTCTTAATTGTTTGTCTGGTGATAAATGATGAGCTCTGGAAACAAACTTACAATAACATCACATGAATTCAGTAAATTCTATTTAGGATATATATGTGTACATAAATATATATGTACACGAACATGTATGCAATAACAATTGTTGAAAAAAAGAGGCCATGAATTTGAATGATAAAAGGGAGGACATATGGGAGCTTGGGAGGGTTTAGAGGGAGGAAAAGGAAAGAAGAAATGCTGTAACTAAATTATAAACTCAAAAAAATATATATACCAAACCACCAAATTCATACATGCCTCTAAGTTTTCAAGAATGGACCGGTTGACAAGCCACAATCCAATTGCACATTTTAAAGAATATTTATTTCCCAGCACTGCTGTTCATGGCTGCATCCCACTGTCTACAAACAGGAAGACAAATGCACAGGAAATTGTATTTGCTATGGAACTGTTTATATCAGTCATCACTTTCTTTTCATGTTCCTAGGCAGTCTGGCCAGATTTTACAGTTATTAAACTGTAGCTTTTAGTTTTCCAAAACAATCATTTCTTCCCCTTGATCTTCCTACATCCTGACACACCCACAAAGACCAGCATTTTCAAAATCATGCTCGCATCGACTTGATGCCTGGGAAATGTCCGGCTGTCTACCTAAACTATCCAACTGCTACCCAAAAAGGGTTAGTATACATTTACTATGTATTTAGAAATTTTGTATTTGTCATATTTGAAATTCTTTTCATTATGTGGCTTGCAAATATTCTATTTGTCATTATAAAATATCTGTCTATAATTAATTTTAAAGTCAACTGTGATCTGAGCATGTAAAAAGTCTAAATAAAGGTTAAATTTCTTATGTTGGTATGCTTTCTTCACCTTGTAAACAGTAAAACAGGTCTTTCCTGTTATTGTGATTTCTAGTGTTAACATTAATTTTAAAATGTGACTCCCTCAAACACACCAATGCCCTCAAACACACCAATGCAATTATGAAGTAAGATGGAGTGCAAAAACAAGAATAGAAAAGGTAAGAAGTGAAGAGGGGACCTGGCCCATTCAGTCTCTTATTCTTTCTAACTTGAAAAGCACTGGCTGCTTCCTGCAGATATTCCTGTATCTGCCATTTTTCTTGTCAAAGAAATGTTTAATTATTTGTATAGGTCTACCTTAAATTTCTTTTGTACTTTCAGACTTCTCCTTTGACTACCACTCTCCCAGTTTCCTCTCCTGAAACCACATTTTAAAGTCGGACTGCCTGTTTACAAGAGAGCACAAAGAGGATTATTCAGATTAGGGCTTTCCTTGTGAGGTGATTTCTGTTTGGTTGTATACCAGACTTAATGTGAAAATGGTATTTTGAGTTGTTTGATTTGCAGAAATAACTAGCCTAAATGCTTCAGTTTCCAATGGTAATTAGATTTCAACCCAGACAGTCTGGATAACTCTGTATTTACTACCTTGTAAAGAACTATCATAACAAGCCCTTGAGCATTATTTGAAAATTAATAAACTAAAGTAGGAGGAAGCACTTTACTTTCCCATAGCAACATAGACTGAGTTATACTGTTTTATTGCAAAATTCACTTTTCAATTATAGGTTTACTAAATTAAGTGGCTTGAATAGCATAAAAACAATTATTAGTTTCTTCACACTGCAGATGACTAATGCAATGAGTCCATTTTATTGTTAAAAAAAAGAAAAAGGAAAGAAACCTCCTTTCTTTAATAAATAAATACTTTCCTTTAATTGCCTGAGAATAAATTCTAACTCACAAATAATTCATGTTTCTACTGTATTAATAGAAAACCTTCTCTAGTTAAGTGGGGTTTTCTAAATTAAGTAAGAAATAATCCACCCTAAAATCTTGTTGCTAAAGTCTTTTCAAGTTTACATTTTTTTATTTTCTAAAAAATGAAATTCTAAGTAGAACAACTTAATTGCTAACTTTTGCAAATGTGCAAAAGATTTGGCAATCTGGATTGGAGCTAAATAACAATTGCAATTGATGATTATATTAAATTTAAAAGTTAAAACTGTGCATAAATTGGGTTAATTGCTCAGAAGAGAGTGAGGAAGACAGAACTACTTAACCTAATTCTTGCCATCACAGGGTGAGGATGGAGAGCTGATGTCAGTGTATCCTGAGGGAGAAGAGTTGTGTTATACAGCATGTAAACTTAATGGCTGACTTCATATGACTGGTATAGTGTGTGTGTGTGTGTGTGTGTGTGTGTGTATGTGGATGAGCATGTTTGTGACTGTGTATGACTATGTGTATGTGTGTGTGCTTGTGAGTGTATGTATGAGTCTATGAGTGTGTGTGTTGTGGAATAGAACTTTTTTAACTATATAAAAGTGTTTTGCCTTTGCTTGTGTTGCAGAATAACTGATTAACTATGCAAAGATGTGTTGCTGTTTTACTTTGCCTGCCTAAGGCATCTAATTGGTCTAGCATAAAGCTAAACGTCATAAGGTAGGCACAGGAGAATTGGGCAGGGTTATCAGGCAGAGAGAAAAGGAGAGCTAGCCAGTCAGCCAGGGGCCAGCAAGCAAAAAGGCAGCCAGCCAGGAAGGAATCAGGAAGGCAGGGTGAATAGTACACAGCTGATGCAAACAGGCTTCCTCAGGGCAACACATAGATTAATGAAAAATGGATAACTTAAACTAAAAAAGGAAAACTTTCTAGAAATAATCCTAACTTAAGGCAGAGTATTCAGTATTAATAAGTCTCTGCGTCATGATTTGGAGTCAGGCAGTATAAGTAAGCCTGCTCCAAGTGTGCATGTATGTGTGTGTGCTTCTGTGTGTGTGTGTGTGTGTGTGTGTGAGAGAGAGAGAGAGAGAGAGAGAGAGAGAGAGAGAGAGGCAGAGACAGAGGCAGAGACAGAGACAGAGACAGAGAGAGTGTTAGAACCTTGAGAAAGAGCAAGGGTCACATTCTGAGGAGATTCTGAAAGAGTCATCATCAACAACAACAGTAACAACAACAACAACAACAAAGTTCAATCTCTTCCTCCCATACTTGTCCTCCCAGCTGTACTTAATCTCAACGTAGTTATTCTCTTGTACTTCACAGCATGGTGGGAACAAAAGGGTTTTGCCAAAAGTACCCACGCTTTAAATTTTAGTTCCAGAAATTCCAAGTAATATGATACTTGTGAAGTAGATTCTCTGATTTCTAATTTAGTTATTTATTTATTTATTTATTTATTTATTTATTTATTATGTATATACATTCTGCCTCGATGTATGCCCGCACACCAGAGGAGGGCACCAGATCTCAATACAGATGGTTGTGAGCCACCATGTGGTTGCTGGGAATTGAACTCAGGACCTCTAGAAGAGCAGCCAGTGCTCTTAACCTCTGAGCCATCTCTCCAGCCACCTCTAATTTAGTTTTCTTATCGACCAAATGAATTCAATCTCTAAGAATTGTTGCAAGAATTATATGAATTTATAGACATGAGTTTCTAAATGGTACCTAACATACCCAGGTCAGGACAGCAGAGCTTATGCCAAAGACACTAATTTTATTGAGAAAAATCCTCATGCTTGAAGTCATTTTTATAGTACTTAAGGCATGTTTCACATGTTTAAGTCTCTAAGTCTTCAGGTAATCAATTTAATGGTGAAAAATCAAAAACTGAGCTGAGAAAACTTTTAACTGCTGAGTAGGAAGACCCTAAGCTGTTCAGTTTAGTACTTTTAATTCTGTAAGCACTGAAAGTGAACAAAGGAGATGCCTAAGGACATGTTCCTATTTCAACAGGAAAAAAAATGCTAAAGAATGGAAAGAGAGCAATAAATCAAGTCAAAATATATGGTTAGGAAGCATCAATACTTAGTATAACATTCAGCAGAGAATACACAGCTAAAGGTGTGTTCATGACTGCTTGAAAAACCAAGAACTATGAGTTCCCACAGAATCAGCTTCAGGTGCTCAGCTAATGTAAAGTTGGTCATTGGAAGGCATGAATACTTATGAATGAATGGTGTAACATCAATCAGAACCGCAAACACAAGTTAAAAATTTTGGTGACCCAAACACTAATTTCTGGGGAGTTACTGGTGGTGGATAGTTGTTGGTGGAAGGAGAATCATTCTCTTTTGAGGATGTGGCCACTGGTAAGTTTCCCATGTTCCAGGGGATGTTCATACACCCATGCAAATAGGGTCACCACTAACAGGAGGTATTGGTATACCAAAACCAGAAAAAACAAAAACCTGTTTGGAGGAGGGGGTGCTAAGGATACATAAGGGAGTTTTAGGTAGTAAACAGGAGACAGACACATCATATTTAATTTTGCACATGTATGAAATAACAAAAATATGTAACATCAGAAATATATTGTAATATTACAAAAGAATAATTTGACTTCTAGATATATTTTGTTTTACCTTTCTATTTTGTTGCAATTAGAAATATTTACAATCTAAGGGAATTCTCCTAAAAGAAGAAATCTAGGTTCTGTGGAAAATGAGCTGATCCCCTGCCAGAAGCATCTATTGTTGCTAGGCAGGATGTTTCTGGAGATGGACAGAACATGGTGGGGTGCTTTTTCATTTGCATCTCCTGCAAGATCCTTTTTGCATCACTTGAACATTGATCTAAATTCTGAACTTTTTATTTCTATTATAAAATGTCATCATAACTCCAAACACATAGGTGTACCTCTAAAACCATTCAGAGTGTGTCCCTTCTGATGAAATGATGAAGATGCCAGAGTAACTAACTACCAGGCATTTGTATCCTAGGCATTCTTCATAGTTTGGATCAGCAAAATTCATTGGAAAATTTAGAAGGGGGAGGGATTCTACCCACTAGATACTTTCACATCCCGTGTGATAAATAAAAATGTACCCAGTCGTTGCTAACTAACCTACAGAGTGAAATATTCACATTAAACTAGGAGTGCAGCGATGTAAAGCAAGGCTGATGACAGCCTAGCAGAGATGTTTCTGTGGGTGCGGTTTGGACATCGGCAACATCCTTGGCACTGTAAGTCCTTTGTGTAGTCGCTTGCACATGGCTAGTAATTCAAGTATACTTATTCAAACTTAAGCTATTTAAACTTGAGTATGATAATAATATGGTTTACTCCATCCATTGATTTTTTTTTCAAGTGGATAAGCACAAGGAAGCTAACAACATGATGTCATACAATGCAACATTCTGCACATGATGATCCCTGGGGAGGATTAATATGCCAGCATTTTATCCTGCCTCCTACTTACACATTGTTCCTGGTGAATTATATTTTGAGCACGACTAGGTTATGCATTATGCACGATCACCATTATTTATGTAAGCGAGGTTTACCACTAACATTCCAATATGGATTTCTTGATCTTATAAGAGACCAGTAAAGCTTCCAAGAATAGAAAAGCATGTCTAAAATTAAGTAATCCTTGTGGGGTACACCATAATGGTGGAGAAGTTGCACAGTGGATTGAAAATTTAAATCTCAAGGGAGTCTTTAATAATAATATATTGAATAAAATGTTATTTACAATTATAATATATATCCTTAATTTTATTGGTAAACCACAGAATATCTTAAAAACAGCATTAGGGATATAACTTGATGGCTACATGTTTGCCTAGCATGTTCGGATCCTGGGTTGATTTTGATGTAAATGACCAAAAATCTCAAAATATTAAGTGAATTGAGCTGCCAGACCATGACAAACATTTCCCATGCTTTATCTATTCATATAACTCACTTAAAAATAGTTAGATAGTACTATGTAATGTTAAAAGACGTGTTAGATAATTTTACATTTGCATAATCAGAAAACTGCACAGAATTCAGAATACTTCTTGGTAATTTCAAACTTTTCCTAATGCTTTGTCTCTATCCCTTCCTTTTGAGAATGAAAAGTCTATGTAGACTGCCCTCTGAGCCTTGCCCAGTTCACTTTAATATGCATGTTCGGCCTTAAATTGCGTTGCATGGGAATCCATGCCATCAGCTACTTGAATCAGGTTGCTTGAGTTGTGTTGATTCTGAATCACAGAATCACAGAAGTAAGATATTTGGTCGTATCTTGGAAGACAACCCTTCCTCCTTTTTTTTTTTAAAGTTTGCTCGACCAATTTTATTTTCTATTAATTAAAAATTTTCCCAGCCTAATTGCAGTTTCCCCTCCCTATATCCTCACCTCCCAGTCCTTCCCCCCAACCATTCCTCTCCAAACCCCCTTCCATTCTTTCTCCTTTCTCTTGAGAAAAGTGCCAACCTTCCATGTGTATCATCCAACTATGGATGATATACAACGCTTCTCTTATTAAGACAAAAGGGTCTAAAAAGCAAGTAACAGAATCAGAGCTCCCTCTGTTAGGAGTCCCACAGGAAGACCAAGCTATACAACTGTAACATATATGCATAGGGCCTATATCAGTCCCATGTAAGTTTTCTGGTTGGATGGTCAATGTCTGTGAGCTCCTTTGTGCCCAATGTAGTTGATAAGTCGCCTAATGTTTGGCTGTGAATCTCTACATCTGTTTCTGTCAGCTCTGGGCTGAAACCTCTCTGATAGCAGTAGGACTAGGCAATGATCTACAGCAGAGTATCATTAGGAATTATTTCATTGACATTTTTCCCGTTTTGCCATTTATGTTTGTTTCTATTTTAGGTCTCTGGGCTATCTAGCCTCCGGGTCCTGGCTCTTCAGACTGTGTCAGGGGTGGGATCCCTCTCATAGTATGAATCTCCAGCTGGACCAGTCATTGCTTGGCCATTCTCATGACTTCAGTGCCACCTTTGTTCCATTATATCATGTATGTGTGGCAAATTTTAGGTCAGAGATTATGAGACTGGTTCGGGGTCTCAATCCTTCCAACTGAAAGTCTTGCCTGGTTACAGGAGATGGCCAGTTCAGACTCCATTTTTCCCATTGCCACAAGTCATAGCTAAAGTCATCCTCAGTGACTGTTTAGAGTTTCCATTATACTAGATTTCTAGCTCATTCCACGGGTGCACCGGATTCCAATTAGAAAGAAGACCATTTTAAATAGCAATTGTTTATTTTACTAAAGTATATAAAACTACAGTCTTCCAGGCTAAGGGTTATACTTACTTAAAAGTCAACAGAAAGAATATTTTGTATTTAAGACTAAAATCAACTCTAAGCAACAACCCTAACACAGCTTCAGATTTGTACAAATAGTCAACTCCTCCAGTGTCCATATGAGTAAGAATTGAGGAGTGAGAGTATCCATATCATAGGCCTTCCCTCAATTGTCAAAAAAAAAATCAAACTTGCTTTCAGGGTTCATATTATGCAGTGCTGTAAACAGATTTTAGACACCCGGGTAGCTTTGAGATTTCTTTTTCTTTTCTTTTTTCTTTTGGCCTATCATCATGAAATGACTCAGTATATAAAATTATATAAAATTCATGTGCAGAAATAGTTGTATATTTCATTGTGAGCACTATGCTTAGTGATATAAGGTCCCTCTAATATGTTGTGAAATTCATGTTTGCTTTGAACAAGAAAAGAAAAGGAAATTTACCATACTTGTCTCACTCCCCCCCCCATTTCCCCCCAAAAGAAAAACAATACTAAGTTTTCTTATTAGGAGAACTAGTTACTAAATCTTTCTTTTGCAGTGATATGTGTGTGTGTGTGTGTGTGTACATCTTAGATATCTAAATTGGATCAACCAGATACTGCCCTGGAGTACAGAGTCCAAGCAGTGTGATTAATATCTGCATAACCCAGTCTTGATTATCAAGGAGAAGAGATGAAAGGTGCTAGATTTGAGAAATATCATCATCCTTACTCTAAAATTTATAAAGAAAGGATCAGGAATATAAATTTGGAGCAATGGTAACCAGAATGTAGGTTCTAGAAAGACTATGCTCCATGGATAGTCTCTTAACATGACATTTCTTTTTTGTTTACCTCAATACATGAATTCAGATTAAACACCTGAAGACAGAGCTTGCCCAATTGCCTTAAGCAAGCTTAAGCAGGATGTCACTAAAGCAAACGCAAGGAGCATTTGTAGCATAGAGAAAATAACAGACTTTCTTTTGGAAGGTCGATATCTGACAGTCCACTTTTTATGAAGCAAGCTTGGAAAAGAAAATGATGTGTGAGCTAATGAAAGAACAAATAATTGCAGTGGACGTTTTTATGCCGCCACCAGACCTTTGGTAGGCTGTATAAACTGATCTTAATTTTGTTATACTGACCCCTCAAGGCACTTCCTATTGTAAAATACTCTATTAAGAATTGGTCTACATTTGGAAAGCAATAATATTAAGTTCGTTATGGCTTTTTGCAGTTCAGGCATTAATTTAGATTGTGTAATCCTTTTATGATTTTAATGGATAAAAGCTATTTTTAAGAATTTTTGCAAGCAAAGTATATAGGTATACTAGGACGGTGCTTTTCTTTGAGGCCCTTTAAGACATAAATAAGTTATTTATGTTAAATTGATTCATGTTAAAAATACAACACACCCAGGCAGAAGGCCTTAACAAGACGGGCTCCTATGGAAGGCACTATTATTCCTCACCCTTGGCTCCAGAGTCCTGACTTTAAAAGGCAAGTTTGGTCTATAAGGTTGAAAGCTAATTAGTAATCTGTCCCATGAATGTTATAATTAACACATATGCTATTCGTGAATGTTTCTAAAACTTACTGTTTTGTTTTATTTTGATATTATAATTAATGCTTCAAAGAACATTTTTTCAACATTTTTTGTAGAAAGGCATCTTTAGCAAATAGAATCCAAGGATAAGGATGCTGGGCCAAAGCAAGATGGTTCAGCAGGTAGGATGCTTGCTAACTATCCCTGGGACCTGATGGGAAAAGTGGAGAATGACTTGTGCAACTTGTCCTCTGACTTCCACAAATCTCTCTCTCTCCCTCCCTCTCTCTCTCTCTCTCTTTCTCTCTCTCTCTCTCTTTCTCTCTCTCTCTCTCTCTCTCTCTCTCTCTCTCTCTCTCTCTCTCTCTCTCTCTCTCTTTCTCTCGAGCGCGCGCGCTCTCGCTCTCTTTCACACACACACACACACACACACACACATACACGCACACACACGTACATGGGCACAGTCCTAAAATTTCAAGTATGTCCATGCACATGATTGTGTGTGCATGCGTGCGTGTGTGTGTGTGGGTGTGTGTGTGTGTGTTACAACCTGGGAAAATTTCTCAATGGTTTAGAACATTGCCCTTTAATTGATTCCTAGACCCCACATAGGGGCTCACAACCTTCTAAACTCCAGTCTCAGGGGCTCTTACACCCCCTTATGACCTTTTTTGAAGCAACATGAATGTGTACAGACATACAGGAAAAACACCAATTCACATAAGATAAAATTTTAAAAAAGAATCAAGTTTTAAAATTTATGTTTAATTACTAAGGAGCTTTATTTCCCATGTGATTATTGTTTACACTCTACAAATTGGTTGTTTAAATCTGGGGCTTTTATTTTTATTGAACTCATCTTTTTTTCTTAGAGTTCTGTTTTACCTCTTTAAATCAAAGAAGACACAAAATCCCCATATACTTACAAACCTAATCTCCACCAGGAGAAGGGTTGTTGTCCCTTCTGTTCTTTATCATATCTCTAGTCCCAAATCAGTTTTTACTTATACTAATATTGACTAAAACTCCAAGTATCATTATTGAATAAAAAAAATAGGAAAATAGAAAATTTTAAAAATAGAATAATAGAAAACTTTTTTCGTAAATTATTGCGATCCCTGGACATTCAAATTTAACGATTTTAACTACGTTATTTTCAGACCCTATTCTCATTTGAGTCATGGTTATGAAAGTTAGTATTTGGCGAGTTTTCTTTGTGTCGTGGGACCTTTGGGTTTATTTATTGATGCTGTTGCAATGTTTTCATAAACTGGTCATTATGATGTAAGAGTCTCACTATGTTCTTAGAGGAAAAGCAATGATAAAGGTGACAGGAATATTTTTTGCTTAAATCACATGAAATTCATAGAGAACACTACTCTAGGTTCTGTTTAGAAAAGGAGTTGAGTAAGGAATCCACGCCTTTAATCCCAGCACTTGGGAGGCAGAGGCAGGTGGATCTCTGTGAGTTCGAGACCAGCCTGGTCTACAAGAGCTAGTTCCAGGAGCGGCTCCAAAACCACAGTGAAACCCTGTCTCGAAAAACCAAAAAAAAAAAGAAAGAAAGAAAAAAGAAAAGTCAGCATTTCTTCCTTTTAGTGACTACAAAGCCTGAGTAGATATATCATGCCTAATTTATTCAAATGAAAGATTTATAATTAAACACAATGGCAGCATGGCACAGTGAAAGCATAACTACTTAAAGGTATTCTATATTGGCTAAGAGTCTAGCCTGGTCATAGGAACAAACTGCACAGCTCTGTGTCAAAAGCAACTCACCGCTTAGGGTGCAGATCATCTAGATGTTCCATGATTAGAAGCCAACTGGTGCGCCAAGGCAGAGATCAGCAGCCCTGCGGAGGCTGAAAAACGCAAGCCCATTTCCACCTTGTCTGAAGGTCAGAGAGTTTGGCGAGTTGACCAGCACAGTTGCAAGTCCTAATTCAGAAGGTGATTGCTTGGTTCTTTTTGAAATTAAGATAGCTCAATGTTATCCTGAGGGGTGGTCATGATATGCAAATGTACTTGTGCTCCTCCTATTTTAGCTATGAGGTCACCTAGACAAGGGTGGCCTTCCAGCATATTCAACCTAGAGCACCTTTGCTACCTAGATAACAAAATGCTAAGGATTGGATGTTTCAGAGTATTAAGACTATTGACTGTGTGAGTTATCCTTTTGTATCATGTTAATAAAGCCTTTTGCTACATTCTCCCCTAGTTTTCATTGGGCATAAAAGCTGGGTAAAAATAAACACGAGAGAATATCAGGATTTCAGCCACTGGAATACCCTCCTGATACTTGTTTCTGTTCTGTTATTTTTTTTATGTGTCTTCATATTCTTTCCTTATATTTCTTCAATTTGCATACCCCTACCCTGATAAGAAGTAATTTTGTCAAGGCCGGTCCTCAACATTGCCCTAGAAGACTGAAGGAAATTGGGCCAGGTCATGCCTGAGCAGCACAGAGTACACATGAGCTATGAAGCAGAGTCCACAGTTTGATTCCCCTCTGACACTAGAGGTACCACCAGATGATGGAGCGGGAGAGTGAAATGCTGTAATCGTTCTTAATCTGTTCTACTAGTGTCTCCTATTGGCTTGAACCAGGGTTCAAAGTAGACTGGAAATGTGTCTTGAAATGCAAAGCAGATGGGCTGAATGAAAAAAGCTAAGAGTAATTTAAATCCTTAAGTGTTCAGCAAGCAGAACCCAAAGGTTGTTTGGTAAAGGGTCTTTGTCAGGTATTAGCAGGCAAACAATTTGCCAGGATAAAGGTGAGAGAAAGTTGTCTTTTTGGAAACAAACAAGTCAAACATAAAGACTGTCTAGCGGATGAGCTTCACCTAGGAAGAAACAACGGAGAAGAGAAGATTTAAAATGGACTAATGTACTTGGGCTTGAAGCATGATCTTGTGAGCTCTGACTGGTAGTCAACTATTTCAATCGCTTTGTTAAGAGCACGGGATGTAATGGACTCATACCAACTCTACCTGCATGTCTCTTCACATTGGTTACTGACCGAATATATTTCCTTTAGCCTTTATCATTACTTCACCATGCAAAAGTTATTCTCTAGTAATTCTGCTCTCATAGAAGTCCTTCAAGCATAGTGTGGTTCAGTGCCTTTTCTTTCTTATTCTACTTACTTCAACTTTTTCTTGCCTGCCAAGCTTCTATGAAGCATTCACGTTTCGAATCACACGGGATTTTGTTCCTGGGTTGTATCAGTGAAGTTCAGACTTCTGTGCCATAGTAGTAACTCAAGTTACCCTTCATCACTTCAATGAAAACAAATCCTTTGCTCGCCCTTAACTCATCCTCACAACCTTTCGTTCACTGGAGTTCCCAAAGAGCTTGAATTCCACATTGCTTTTGTACTCGGTAATGATATTCCATCTGCATTGTAAGAAATAAATCTTTCCTGAAGATCAAAGTGTAAAACAGCCCTACTGGTCAGCCTTACAGATCAGGCAGAGGTGACACACATCTTTAATCCCTGTAGCCACAATAGTTTGTCATAGAAACTGGGCGCCTTTAATCCTAGTCCCAGAGAGGACTATGAAATGGGAGAAGACAGCTATCAGACACAGTCTCATTCTGACCGCCATTTCAGACTGAACTAGAAGTTATATCCAGTGGCTGACTGTTTTGCCTTTCTGACCTTCAGACTGAACCCCAATATCTGTCTTTGAATTTTTATTTACCGTGCTGCAGCACTCAATGGATATGTGCACATCACTTCATAGATGTTTGTCAGGTCTCACTGAACCTAGATTAGAATTCTAGTTTTCATAGTAAAATTGTAGGAATGACTGTCTGGACAAGCACCAAGCATACACTCAGCTCTTGATTTCAAACATAGGTTACAGTTATCTACTTAAATTATGTTGGAATTGTTTACTTGTCAGAATGCTTTGAAAGATTCAATATTTCATATTTCTGAAGCAAAAGAAAATGAGTAAGAAGACTGCTTAAACAAGTTATTAATTTTCAGATTGTTTGTACATATTAAAACTAATTGATTCTCAATCTTGCTCTGCCAAGAAAAACTTTGTATAATTTGCAATTGAATAAGTTATTTTTCTTTAAGTGTTTGCTTTTATAAAGCGAGGGACCATGTGAAATGGTTGTGTTTGATTATAATGTGGAATAAACCTTTTTAATCAGTGTTTCTAATGCTTATGTTTTTAGGTGAAAACATTGAAATTCAAGCTCATTGATTGTGAAATGTATGTCTGAACTCTGTTGTTAACTATATTCACAATATAAGCAATAGGTCCTAATAACAGAAACAATAACTTCATCTGTTACATTTAGCTTTATATCTTTTCGCTATCATTTCCCTGTAAGTTAATAACCTCTGCAAATTTATTCTCTGCTTTTTGGAGTCCCTGGTAGGAACACGTGAGAATAGACTTTCTGTTGTTTGGCTGATTCACTTTTCATAATATGCTTCGGGTTTATCAATGTTGCTGCAAATGACAGATTCCTTACTTTTTATGAATGAATGCTACTCTGATATGCATATTCACTATATTTATTCATTCATTTGCAGACGGTTGTTAATGTTGTTTCCATAATTTAGCTGTTCCAAATAGCATTGCAATCAACACAGAATTATTTACATTTTTTTTTAAAAAAACACTAAGCTGACGAATGAAATAATCCTGGTAAATAAATAGACACCGAGTCTGAAGAACTAGAGAGCACAAACTAGGTCACCATCATGTCTGTTGCTATAACTTAATTGTACTAATCAAGCACCTGTTTGGAGTGTTGGCCATCTGACTTAAATGATCTTCATTAAATTATTATCAGGTCCAGGTGGTATCTTAAATGTTCTAGGTTGCAGGCTATAAAAATTGTATATGATAAAGATAACCAGAACCTTCATTGTATAGAGATGAGGCTCTTAGGAAGTTAATCAAAATATCCAGGTACACTGAACTACTAAGGGTTGCATCTCTGATTCATATAAATACCCTGGATCTATAGACAGAAGTCTTAGTGACTAGATTATGTTCTCACAATAGTTTTCAGAAACATGGTGCTCTGCTTTCAGGAAAGCTTGAGATTGGAAACACACTACTGAACATATACTTATTGCACACATCTTTATTTTCAGGACCTATCAGGGCCAATATGAAGCCCCAGAACATTCAGCGAGATAAATTTGTTCTTATTAGGAAACATATGGGCTAACGATGAAAAATGATAGTTAAATAAAAATAACATACATAATGCTCAAGTGAATAAATTAATCACTAACATGACTGTAGTAATATAGAAGGAGAAATGAGAAGAAGGGGAGACTATCTCAATTAGACAAAGCAGTTAGTCATCGTCAAAACTATCCTGGACATTAACTTTAAGAACATAAAAAGGAAAGGTGTTGAATCAATAAGACTGGTACTCTGTTTTTGGCTGCCCTTTCTATTTAGAAGCCTGTTCACCTTTTTCACCATCATTTTGGTGCTTGTTATTTTGTAAACGCTACAACCCTAAGATAACTGAGGAATAGAGTATTTTTGATATTCAGATTAAATTTTTAGGGAATGTGAAATATAATTTATTTTTGTTGTTAAAAGGGGAGGAGGTACTTTCTGCAAACAGTTAATAAGTCAGAATGCCTCACACACTTGAAAAAAAAAAGGAGTTAATAAGGAGGCATTTGTGCACATAAGTGGCACAGTGTTCTGAAATAAGTCCAGAGCTCAGGGTGAAATGCTCTGGATGATGTTAAGCTGTGAACTGTGAACTACAGCATGACAGTCTTGGGAACCATTTAAGGTTTGAAAGTCAGCTAGTGACATGATCAAAATGGCATTTTAGAAAGGTCACTCTGACAACAGTGAGGAAAGTAGATTAAAAGGTCCAGACTGCATAGAACAAGAGGCTTCTGCACAACGGAGAGTGAAAGCAGAGGCTGGGAGGAGAGAGGAATATGGCCATGGAGGTGCTGGTCAGGTTTAATCAGTCAGATGTTTTGTGCCCATTGAATACAATATATATTCTTAAAACATTAAAATTTCATTAGTGGATAATGTTTTTTCCCACTTACCAACTTCTGTAGTAATAAGAGCTGTTTTTAATTTATGCTATTTATGTTTTTGAGTAGCTGAAAAGATTATTTGTGAGTAAGTAAAGAAGAAAATATAAATGACTATTAGATTGGCGGTAGAGAACGAGATGCGAGTTCCACGGCAAGAATAAGTTAGTTCAGACTCAGACATGAACTTCAGACATGAAGAGATATTTGTAAGGCAGTCTGATGTAAAAGCAGTACTCCAGATTTTTTTTTTTTTTTGCCTGAAAATTGAAAACCATCAGTGCTGGTATACTACATAAAACTTTGAGTTTGGCTAAGGTTCTCTAAGGGAAAGATTTTACATAGAATATAAATAAGGTACATAAAATATAGAGCATACTACGGGATACACAGGATAAAGAATAAAATGTAGAAACAAAAACGGGGTTCCAGAGAGAAAGGTATTGAGTTCCAGAGTAAACAAGATTTCAGAATAAAAGAAGTATTTGGTGGTGAGAATGGCCACAGAGAGATGATGTTTGAGAAACACAACAAAATGTTTCATTTTGCTATGGAAGGCGATGAAGTTTTAGTGAAAGTAGGTACAGAGAAGTTGTAAAAACAGAAGCTGGAGTAAAGTAGGAGGAGAAATGAGTGGAATATAAGACGCGGAAACTAACTTTTCTGGGAAGAATCAGCCTCGTTATATAAAAAGAAAGGTAACTAGCAGCTCGAGGATGCAATCTCGAGGGTGCTATTATCCTAAGAAAAAGAGGGCTACAGTTTGTCTGCTGGATGAGCTTTCATAAAGAAGGTGGAAAGCAAGGCAAGAAAGGCAAAAGACTAACCGAAACTAAGTCTCTGGTAAAGGCGGCTGTGGATAGGAACTATGGAGGGAGGTAGACTATTTAAAGGGTAGGTAGACTAAAGGACCAGTGGAAAGAAGGAGAGTGAAGCACACAAGGAATTGGAAACAGATAATGAAATATTTATAATTCAATTCTGACAATGAGTCTCCGTAAGGTGCTAAAAATTGATAGTAACCAAACATAGGGTTTGTGTCAAATCAACAGCTGATGCAAAGAGAATCTCGAGTGATTTCTGGAGTTGTATTTTTTCTTCTTATTTTATTTTTGAGACTACAATTTCTTCTCCCTCCAAACCTTCCCACAAATCCCTCTTTACCCTCTTCTAAATTCATAGCTTCTTTTTCAGACTTTTATAGCATGAATATATGTTCATGTCTATAGGTATATATTCCTAAGTATGACCTGTTTAATCCATATCATGTTACATTTATGTATATTTTTAGGGAATACATTTGTCACTGGACTACCAATTAGTACATTCTTTCCTAGGGAAGACGACTAGCTTCCAGCTTTTCTCATATAATTCTCTGTTGCATATAATTCTCTGTGTACAGTTGAGGTTGCTTGGAAGAGAAAACTGACATTTAGTAAGAGGTGATTGGACAGAAATGCAGTTGAAGTTTAGGTATCTTGACTACTTCAAATTCACTGCTTATCCCAAGTCACAGCCTGGGAGAAAATCGACTACTAAAACCTATATTTTACTTTAAGAACTAACAGTGGGTACATGTCCTAGATAAGGTCTCAATGGCTGTGAAGAGACACCATAACCACGGCAGCTCTTATAAGGAAAACATTTAATTGGGGTAGTGACTCACAATTTCAGAGTGATGTCTATTATCATCATGGCGGGGAGCATGACAACATGCAGGCAGGCAGAGAGCCAGCTACAAATTGATCAAAAGGCAACAGAAAAGGGACTGTGACACTGGGCACTATCTTAGAATAGGAGGCCTCAAAACCCACCACCCAATAGTGACATGCTTTCTTTAAAATGCCACACCTCTTAATACTGTCACTCTTTGGGGGCCATTTTCTTTCAAACCACCTGTTCATTTAACTTTATGAGATAAATCTGGAGGATTCAAGAATTTATGATTCATTAGAAAATCAGTCATAGCTGATATGAAAATATCTTGGGAAAATACCTGTATATGTTCGTGTGTGTGTGTATATATGCCTGTGTGCATTGGGAAAATACCTGTATATGTTCGTGTGTGTGTGTATGTATGCCTGTGTGTGTGGCCTGAGACCTGATATTAGCAATATGAAGACTTTATAATGTTCTAGAATAAATTATCAGCAACTTAGGTCATACTGGTGAATTATAGGCTGACACAGAGCTCATAATAAAATACAGTCATGCCTGAAATGAAATTCTGTGTTCCTGAACTTTCTGAAGAATTTTTAAGAAGTGTCGTCAGTGTTCCGCGAAGACTAGGAAGTTAGCAGAAGAGTACCCTGGAAGACACTAGTGGGCTTGTATTCCTTTGACCACTGCTGTGCCGTTAACAACGTTATTCCTTAGAAATTTAAATGGCTCAAAACATGGAAGGCTGTCATTTTTATCATTGCTCTTCGGAGTCAATCAATCATTTTCAAAACTGTCAGTCTAAGTCAAATGAAGGTATTTACAGGAGTAACAGATAAGAAATTTGGACCTCATGTTTTTCATAATCTTAAAATTAGAAGCAAAAGAAGAGATAATTTTAGGTGGCCTTAGAGTTATTCAGAGTGAATTTTGGATACAAATCATTAGATAGCCTAACGATGTATATTTTAAGGAATCAAAATTAAGAGTGGAAAATTTATAGAAATGAAAGACACAAAAATTTGTGTTTTCTTCCACTCTCCGTTTTCACAGGTGACCAGGGATAATTTCTGTATATATTTTGACAGCTGTGTTTTTATTCTCAAAAAACGGATAGATATTATTTTATCTGTCCAGTGAGAAGACTGGGAAAACAATTTCAAGTCTTTTTCTTCCACTCTAAAATTACTGTTAATGTTTTATAGATTTGTTCAGCAACAAAATATAACAAAGATGACCTACACTATTCCTCTAGATAAACTTCCTTCATAAATCTTCTATTTTTATTTTTTAGTATATGTATGAATTTATGTGTGTATATTTAATATACAATATATTTACTACATAAATAAGTAATTGTTTTGAGAACTTCATAGATGAATACTTTGTCTACATAATTTCCGTATTTCTATCTTCCAGTCAACTGGTCCCATGATTCCTATCTTCCTCAGATTCAAGACCTTTTCATATACACTATCTGGCCAGGCCAATCATTGTTGCATTTTACAGCATTGATATAAGGATAGGGCTATTGATCACTTTTCTTCCTTGGTAGCTTGCTACCACCTTCTGATACTACAATGAAGGCTAGTCCTCAGTGAAGAAGCCACCAGGTTAGTCAGAGCTGCATTCTTACATCCTGTTTTTCAAATTCATGGTATATTTATTCCAGGCTTTTTATATTTTAGGGGGCACCACCTATCTCTCAAATAAAGACATGAAGACTTATATACATATGCTTGGCCTTAATTTAGCTCTTTTCTGGCTAGCTCTTTTAACCTAAATTAATGTTTCTCTTTATCTACGTTTTGCCTTGGGGCTTTTTAATTTTCCTTTTCTTCTGTATATCTTACTTTCACTCTTGCTTGTGTCTGTTGGCTGGCATCTGCCTAAATTCTTGTCCCCGGTGTGCCCCTCATTTTCGCTTCCTTCTCTAGTTCCTCTCTTCTCAGGTCTGAATTCTTTCCTCCTATTTATTCTCTCTGCCCACCAGCCCCACCTGTCCTTTCTTCTGCCTAGCTACTGGCCGTTCAGCTCTTTATTAGACCAATCAGGTGCCTTAGGCAGGCAAGGTAATCAAACAAATGCAACACAAACAAGGGTTAAAGACATGCCGCATCAATGAATGGAACACACCTTTACACAGTTAGAGCAACATTCCAGAGCATAAAAAAAAATACAACACATTTTTACCTAGTTAAAATTCTAAGTTAAGTCTAAATTATTCTAAGACAGTATTCATCCATTTGATATTACGATCCAATCCTGAGAGGCAACCAAGAGCAAAGACAGCAGCTTCTATTGTTTGGTGAGTATCTTGCTTCCCATCCTGCTCAGCAACTTGAAAGACAAGTTTTCCGTGCCTTGAATTGGTAATTGTTAGATAGTCTACAGCTTGCAAGGGGTTCCTCCCCCAAATACTTTTACATTTTGTTGAGTTAAAGCTTCTGAGACAATCTCCAGAGTTATAATAAAATTAAGTCTGACTTTTGCAATAGCACCTGCAGATGCTGGCATTTCTTGTGAAGTTCCATACTATACAAAGACCAGGGATAACAAACGGTGCAGAAAACGCCAAAAGAATTTGCTTCTACTGCTTCCTTACTGGCCTGCTACTATCAGTCCAGTCTCTCGTTTATTCCACAGAGACACTGTGTGGATTTTCTGCAACATATAACCCTAATGATTTAGCCTCACAAATTACATTTTGAAGGAAAAACCTTCACATATTTGCTTAAAATCCAACTTTGAAATTCTAAGAAACTTCTGCCTTTTCTACCTTTTAAAGATCTCTCTTCCAGTTACTTGTAATTCCTATCTATAGAGCTGAAACCTTTGGAGCAATAATTCTCAGACTTTCTCATACCATGACCCTTTAATATAGTTCCTCATGGTATATTGACCTCAATCCAAAAATTATCTTGTTGTTCTTTTACAATTGTGATTTTTCTACTGTTATGAATCGTAATGTAAATATCTGATATGGAAGCCATCTGATTTGTGATGACCCCGAAGAGGTCGTGACACACATATTGAGAACCACCACTTCAATTTAGTTTTTACGATTTTTTTAAATCATGAATTTAGAAAAAAAAGCCTTTCTTTCTGAATGCAGACAAATTCAGAGGCAATCATAACATTTTCCTTGGGGAGTTCATAACTGTCTTAGACACAGAGCACATGAAAAATTTGGTCCACAATGACAGCTTTAAGGCATTGCCTGAAAGGCTATGGTGAATCACTTTCTTAACAAAGGAAAAAAAAAAAGAGAAAAACTGATAGGCATTTATTATATTTCTTTTATTACATTTCTTTATTAAAACATTAGTTGGCAACTAAAATATAATTCCAGTCTCTAAGGTTATCATTATCACTAGGCTCACCATTTTCCTTGTTTTGGTCAGAGTTACAAAACTCTTTGTTACTTTTTCTTATTTTTCACATAAAGGAAAAAGAAAAAGGAAAAGGTTGTTGAGAGCCCCTTCATCCCTTAACCAGCTCCGAATAAATGTTTACCATTTCCAGAAGACAGAATAGTAGTCATCATGGTTTCTCTACGGTGGCCCACAGAACAAGTTCTCCACCATTCACAGGACAAACATTCCACTGTCTGAGTGTGAGTTTCCCTCCTGCTCCTAGATCAATGGAAGGGAGCAAGATAAGAAATTAAAGGCAATATGCTAATTTGTGGAGTGGAATGAAAAATAACCAATTTAAATCATTTGCTAGTTTAAAAATGAATAACTATACTTATGTTAAGCAAAACCAGAACTGATTAAAAGTTTAGGGAAGAGTATGAGTGATATTGAAACAATATAGTACTTTATCCTACCAATTCCCATTTACAATAATGTATAAAAGTAAAATAAAGTAACATTGCTTTCTTGCTTCCTGGAAATTTATGCTAAACCTAAGACATGTAAATTCAATTTAGGTCACAAATAATGCTATTATAAATATAATTTCATTTTCAACATCTTGAAAATAACATAGGCAACTAACATTAAATATATATTTTAAGTATATTTTATGTATGTTATTTGTGGCAAAATGGGTAGTTTATATGCCAAATAATGCTGTGGTAAGTGCTTTAAAATATAATGCTACTAGACACGGATTCTCTGTTGACCTCATAGATCACTTTCGTGACTGTGACTTAGAGACAATGCAAAATTAATGAAAGCATCAAAAAATATGATAATATATGTAGGATTTTTGTTTATTTAATTTATACTCAGTGATAATATCTTATCACCTTTTAGACATAGAGTAAATACAATTACAGTTTCTTTTTGTTTTTTGTTTTACTGTGACCTACTTTACAGTTCTTGCATATCCACTATGAAAAAGACGATGAGACAAGTCAAAGAATTAGCTATAAAACAGGACAAATTCATATATGATATTTCATGTAAGAGATATCAGATAGACCATATTCATCAGTTAGTATTCATTCAGATTCCAGAGTGTACTCCAATGATTTAAAGGAATGGAAATGATATTAATCATTATTGACCATTTAATGAACAGAAATTGAAATACAACGGGAGTACAATAAGTTGTCACCGGCGCAGGATCCATGAGAAGCAGCTTCCACCCCTGGAACAAGACTAACAAAGCCAAGCAGAAGAATGATTGAAAGGATGGGCTGAACAAAGCTACAAGTCAGACCCGAGATGAGGCAGGTGCTCCATAAGCCATGTGGTTGTGTCTGAATGAGGAGGTGGGACGCTGCAAGTGTATGAAGTGACTGACATTTCTATCTAGGGGATGGGCTTGATAAAGACATGAGTCTGGTGGTGTTAGAACAACTGTACACTGGAATTAATTATGGCTGTTATTCCTCATCCTGACTCTTATTGTCAGAATGAAGAAGTGCTGCTGGATATCACTGAGGGTAGCTAAAACAGGAAACGAACAATAGAGAATCATTCCTTCCTCTTTATTCTCCTTCACGTTCCTCCTAGCACCCATGATTAATAGTCTAACAGAAAGTTGGTTAGTAAGACAGAAGTATGATATGCAGAGTCCCACCCTTGGCAATGAAGTAGGGATGGTGGGTAGGCAGGACTCTGTAATAGCTGTAAAACAGGACACATGACATCAAATACACATTGGCACTGTGAGAACCCTGCTGTCCTGACAACTATTTCTCTTGTACATAAATAGAAACAATATTACGATATGTGTGCATTTCTGCTTACAAAGATGTGACTCACAAAGATCCGTGCTACATATAGGTAGGAAGAAGAAATACTACAGATACTTTTTGCACAGATTTAATGTGATGAAGTAGTATGTAGCAGGTTGGAAGATTATAGCTTCCAAAATGAAAAACTAATCATCACTGTACCTTCGCTTCCAGAATTTGCTAATTCCACTAGAAAGTTACACTCTATTATTTCCCAATAAAACCTGTCAGTCCTTTGCCAATATTATGATGGAAAAGGCGAAATAAATGATAAATATGTTTCCAAAGACCAAGTCATAGGCAGATACAGCATCTGCTTGACCGTGTAGTCTGTTACATTTGACCTTGGATTCAGTCCCTATGTTATGTGGGCTCTCAAACCTCTAGAGGGGATTGATACAAATGTTTGCTGCATGCTCTGTACTGTACTTTTGGGTTATTATGAGCATCTGTGTCTACATGTGTAGTCGAGGAACAAAAATGAACAAGTTTCCAGTAGCTCCTGGAATTTGAACTGCTTGAGTAGAAGAATTATGATCTATGTCTCCCAAGACTTCCCAATTTATAAACACACACACACACACACATGCAGACACACACAGACACATGCACACTCATATGTAAGCACAGGCGTAGTGTTCTTTAGATAATAAGTACTTTGGGGATGCTTTGTTAGGCAATATTCTTTTTTTTTTTTTTTGGTAGCTTTGGTGCCTGTCCCGGAACTAGCTCTCGTCGACCAGGCTGGCCTCGAACTCCCAGAGATCCGCCTGCCTCTGCCTCCTGAGTGCTGGGATAGGCAATATTCTTAATTGGAACTGATTTTAGTACCAAAATCATACAGGGTCAGAGAAAAATCAAGTCGTTTTGAGACTAAACATTATGTAGAAGGTAGAAAAACTTGCCAGTAAAGGAGATTGTTAGTAAAGCCAGTTGGGATTTTCCTTTTTTACTTTGATTTTAGAGAAAATTTGACAGTCTGAAGAAGGTGTAGGTAAGGATTGAAGCAAAAATGACAAAAATGTTATTGGGACTTAACAAGTAAAAAATTCTTGTTATATAGTAACAAAGAGCATAGTAACAATATTTCCCTAAGGTCACATGGAAAACAAAAGAATGTATCTGCTAAATTGGCTGCTCTATGGAAAATTCTGAGTAGAATACTGAAAATTCATAGAGCAAATGCTTGCTCTCAATAGCTAAATTAAGAGACAAACAGCACAGGGAGGGATTTCTTAACTTGTGAAAGTATTAGAGAAAGTCTGAAGAAGCCCAGGTTTTTTTTTTTTTTTTGTATTAAAATTCTTAACTATTTTTTTTTCATATACAACCACATAGCTTGAAAACAGAGTTCGGGATAAAAATCCAACCACAATGTGGTGATTTTAATGAGATATTTCCAGTTGTCTAGGGCTTTCGAATAGTTGGTCCCCAGTTGGAGGAGGTATGTTACCTGAGGGAGGCTTTATAGCATGAACAATAAAAACCCAGAGACTGATATTGGGGTTCAACCTGAAGATCAGAAAAGCAAAATAGCCAGCCCCTGGTTCTTACTTCCACCTCAGTCCAAAATGGTGATCTTGCCTCCAGGAATCTCACAATGAGACTGAGACTGAGAGCTGTCTCTTTCCATTTTATATTCCTCCTTAGTGCTGGGATTATAGGAGTGCATCACTACCGACCAGTTTCTATGGCAAACTAGTGTGGCTAATAGGATTAAAGGTGTATGTCACCACTGCCTGGTCTGTAAGACTGACCAGTGTGGCTGTTTTACTCTTTGATCTTCAGGCAAATTTTATTTATTAAAATGCAAATAAAATATCACTACAAGTCTTTGGGAGTATGAGGCTATTCTGAGTTTACTCACTGTTTCCAGTTTGTAGTTTCAAATGTGAGGTCTTTATTTGCTGTTTTCCGTCCAGCTGTGATGGATGCTTACCTTTCTTTAACCCGAACAGCAATAAACCCTCCTCCATTCTACAAATTGCCTTGGCCATGAAATTTTAACCACAGACACAAGAAGTAACTTATTCTTACATGGGGCTCTGAGATTATTGTTAAGACGTCAAACAAAAGGGCTGAGGATACATTTCAGTTGGTAGATGCTTGACTAGCATGCTTGAAGCCATGGATTTGATTACTAGCACTGACTGAATGTGGTGGCTTACATGTGAAAGCAGAAGGACCATAGAGAAGTTCAAGATCATACTTAGCTCCATCTCAAGTTTAAGGCTTTATTTATAAGATCCTGCCTGAAGCCGGGTGGTGGTGGCGCATGCCTTTAATCCCAGCACTCATGAGGCAGAGGCAGGCGGATCTCTGTGAGTTCGAGACCAGCCTGGTCTACAGAGCTAGTTCCAGGACAGGCTCCAAAGCCACAGAGAAACCCTGTCTCGAAAAACCAAAAAAAAAAAAAAGATCCTGCCTGAAACAAACAAACAGAAAACCAAACGGTCTCATAAAATGTATGTCAATGACAATACCTTCTAGGGAATGTTTTTGCTGGCAAAAAGTAAATAAAATTGGGCTTTATAGACAATTATTCATTGAAGAACAACAGAATTAACAATATCACTAATTATTGTTATTATTATTATTACTAATTTTAGATAGAGTCTGGACTTGAACTCTCTGTGTTGCTAAGGATAACCTGGAACTTCTGATCTTCCTGTCCTGGCCTGCAGTGTTGGGATTATAAGTGTGTTCCTTTACTCTGGATTTTGGCATTGCTGAGAACTGAACCCAAGGATTCCAGTCAGTTAGACAGGTCCTCTACCATCTTATCTACATCTCCTCCAAATTTCCTTGATTCTTATGGATGAATTCTATGAATATGTAACATTGAAACAAGATAGAGAGGACCCTTCTGAGTCATAATCCGGGACAGGCTGTTTGGCTACTGGAGAAACTTCTATAACACTCATAGGAGAGTTAACTTTGTAACCAGGAATGGTGGAAAATTGAAAAGGTAAGTACTATTTATTACCTGAATAGTGTAACATTGTGTACCTTCCTTTCCTCTGTTCATATCTCCTCTCTCTAGGAATTCAGTATCAGAAGATGAAAACACCCTGGCCACCTGGAGAGAGCCTCTTTCTAACGGGTTCAGGTAAATTCTTGAGAGCTAGCATTTACCTTCAGACAGATTCCTAAACAAGCTTGCAGGTGATTCCAGTTCCTAGGCTTGGAACCATCTCTACGGCTGCTAAAAGCAGAGGCAAACAGTTCCCAATGATCTAGTCCCTGGTCCCAAGCATCGAAGCAAAATACACACCAGCAGCTAAGCTTTGAGTGCTTTGTTCGACAGGTTCGACAGTCACATTGGGATGCTTTGTTTCACAATGTGTGTGTATGTGTGTGTGTGTGTGTGTGTGTGTGTGTGTGTGTGTGTGTTGAGTTAACATGTATTAAGTACTTGCAGAAATAGCTAAAGTAGAAAAATGAGTGAAGGTGAAACAAGAGCAAGGATGATAATTCAAAGGATACTGAGAGATAAAAAGCACAGGAGGATGATTAACCATAAAAGAATGGGCATTTCTTTCTCTAGGAAAGAAGGTAAATGGTATTGGTAATACACAGGTAGTTGAAGAATAGGGAAATATTCTTTAAAGACTCATTGTCTCTTAAAATATACGCTTATGGAACATTGAAAACCTTTAGCTTTTCAGAAACTGTTTTACATCTTTTTTTATCCACACTATTCAGGTGATGAATATTACTTACCTTTTCAATTTTACACCGTGCCTGGTCGGTTGCATATTCTAATTTGAAATTTTAATGTTTTTTTAAAAGGCTAAATAACATAAGCATAGTTTGCTTTAAAAGGCAAAAATCTTCTAAGCAGTCCACCCCAAATTAATCATCATTCCCCTTTCCCTCATATTTCTTTCCTTAATGGTCTGAAGATGAGCAGTCGCATTACCATTATGTATGAATGCTACTAAGCATAAATAAGTGGGACAGGTTGGCCTGCAAACACGTTTCATTAAAGTACCTAGATTAACACATTTTAAAGGTCTCTTTAATGAATCTTTGTCCTTGTGATACAACATAAGCAAGAACAGGGAAAACTAAGTTGTAGAATTTTACATCTCCATCTCTAGCTTCAAACAATTAAGGGAGTTATAAATAAGCACCACTATCTTCATCCCACTCAAAAATAATGAATGAGCCATCCTCATGAATCACCAGACGATCGCATCAACCCATCCGCATCCCAAGATCATGAAAGCAAGACTCTAAACCGGCATTACATTTCGGAATAAATCATGGACTTGGTAACTACTTCAGAATTGTAAACGTTATGATTTTTTTAGAGTTATAGCATAATTCATATATCAGACTGTGACATCTAGGAACCCCATCCTAGAATCTCTAGCGCTTTTCTAATTTTCAGAGAAAATCCTTTGTGAATTTACATTAAAAAAAGAGAGTAAACTGAGAAAGTAATCAAACAAACACATTCAGAAATTTTCAACAAGATAGGTGTTGTTCTACTGAAAATCACATTGGCCGACAAATAGAATTAAAAAGAATAATAGGGAGTTTCATACTAGCCAGCACAGGGTCGTTGTTATCGCTGAAACAACGGGTTGATTTT
Organism: Alexandromys fortis; assembly: GCF_014885135.2. NCBI lineage: Eukaryota > Metazoa > Chordata > Mammalia > Rodentia > Cricetidae > Alexandromys > Alexandromys fortis. Next base: position 2,067,071 of record NW_026067928.1, read on the forward strand.
ACTTTTTATTAGGAAAAAAAAGGCAGCAAAGATTATAGGAGAATGGATATGCTTTTTGACATATATTAATGTGCAGGATTAATAAACATTAAAACCAATTCTGTTTTATAATCTGTTTTCCCTTTCAGAAAATTATTTTATAAAATATTTTTAAGATCAGCACATTAGATATCATCACGACATTCTTGAAAGAAGTGTGTTTTATGGTTCTCTTTCTCCCTGTTACACGTGTTCTCTACTTATAGGTTCCCAAGATGGTTTGCCTTTTCTTTATTCCTATGGTCCACAAACTGTCCCATTGGCCACAAATCCCATTGTTCCTCATCAATTAACATTTTCCCTCTTATAATCTTTTATAGATTTGTAGGTTTTATCCCATTATACCCACTTGCATATATCTGCAAGGATCTGCGTTAGAGAGAACATGCAGTTTTTGTCTTTCTGGGTTTGGTCAGCTAAATATTATGCTTTCCAGGTTCGTGTATTTTTCTGAATTCTTTTGTTGAAAATAGACTTTTTTCTCACATAATATATTCTGTTTACATTCCCACTCCCTCTACTTTTCTAGTTCCTCCTCACTTTCCCTCCCATCTGGATCCACCTCCCTACTGTCTCCCAATAGAAAACAAACAGGCTTCTAATGGACCATAATGAAGAGAAAAGAAAGGAAAAACTAACATATCGGAACATGACAAAATAAACAAGCAGAAAGAAAAACACCCAAGAAAAGGCAAAAGAAACAGATATCACTAGTTCACACTCTCAAGAAATCTATAAAAATATTGACCTGGAAGCCATAATAAAGACATAAAGGGCCCTGGGCAGACCCAGCCAGGTCCTGTACATGCTGTCTCAATCTGTGTGAGTTCCTATGTGCTTTGATCATGTTGCTTTAAAAGGCCCTGTTTCCTTGGTGTCCTCCATCCCTGGGGCTCTCACTCTTTCTGCCTCTTATTAAGAAGTGTTCTCTGAGTTCTGAGGGAAGGGATTTGATGGAGACATCCTATTTAGGGCGGAATGAGACCTCTTGCTCTGCACAATGTGTGGCAATGGCTTTCTGCTTTGTTCTCTCCTGTTGCAGGAAGTAGCTTGTCCTGATGACAGAGGAAGGCACTGCTCTCTGAGTATGGTAGAATGTCCTTAAGAGTCATTTTTATTGCTTTATATCTTTATCTGAACAGTTGAATATGTTTTTTCCTATGTCCCTACCTAGTCTCAGGTTTTTGGTCCCCCAGTAGCTTTGATTCAAAGATTTTCTATAAGCTACTCCAATTTCTTTAGAAGAGTTGAGAGGGACACAACCCATTCTCTATCACTGAAAAAATAAAGTATTTTTGTTTTTTCAGGTTCATGAAATTACAAAATGAGTCTGCTTATAGAACTTTGCAAAACTCTTGTTTTGCTTCTCATAAATACACACACACACTTTAAACAGTCATTTGAGATAGTAAATTTACAATCCAGCCCTTTAGCTAAATTAAGTAAAACATTGGACTCCTCAGACATGGGCAGTAGAGGTTTCTCATTGCATTTGAAATCTCAAAGTATATTGACAGGTCAAATTTCCCAATAATATAATCTGAATCTTGACACTTGTTGTTCCTTGATATTTCATTTATTTTCATTAATAGCCCAACTTTGGCTTTTCATTAGCTTCACACTTGATCCCGAACTTGAGGATAAGTAATTCTTGGAGAGGCTGAAAACCACTAGCATCTTTCAAGATAGAAGATCCTACAAACACTTTGTGAGACCGGCTCATTCCCTGCTAGAGGCAAAAAAAATGATTCCCCGTAGAACAAAACATTTCAAAACCCGGTGAAATTAATAGAAAACTTCAGTTAGTGTTTCAGCATAGCGAGATAGTGAATTTTCCACAGACAAAATGCAATGAACCTGGGCAATTTATTGATGTGTTCATAAAAACATGTTTTGTTTCTTTTCCTTAAAGCATGTAGCAATGACAATTCAAATACAAAATAGAAAGGCAGACCTAAATTCAACATTTAATATAATTTATAAGAAATCCTATTTAAAGGAGCATTCTATAACTTTACCTATTTCAACCTTTCCTTTCAATGCCTAGCACTTGTGAACGGTTTCTGCTGGTAGTCTAATTCGTTATTACTGCCTTTATGCCCCAAGTCCTTTCTCTCTGAAAAAAACAAAAGAATATCCGCTGCCACGAGAACAAGTCTGCGTGGATTAACTCCCCCACCTCGACACTCAGACGAGACAATCAACCGTAACACGCAGGATTCACCCATTATTTCTAATCTGCTCTCTTATTTTCAGCTGGTAATTTTTATACCATAAAATACAAATGCGCTATAACGTATCTGCTGAGTTGCAATGAAATATATTTTTCTGGGTTGACAAATTCTAGCCTAATTTTTAACATAATGTGAAAAGAAAAAAAATCACACACAAATTTTACTGCTAATTGGATGACTCAGAAAGAAGCCATTTGCGACTAGATTCCAGGTCTGACCATACACATTGGGAAGTAGAAATACAGCTAAAATACGAAAAGAGAAATCCCACAATTCTATGGGGGAATTAGAAAAAAAAAAAACAAGCAGTGAAAAAAAGTAGACTTACATAACTTAAAAATCCGACTTGTAGCGACCTCTTGTTTGATTGTATGTTTGCAGGCCAGTTTTTCAGAGGAGAGGAAAAAAATAATAAACAGGCAAACAAAACTATCTTAAGATCGTACAGTGTTCAACCTGTAGTTTTGTTACAGTCCATTACAGCTCTCAGGAGTGTGTAATAAAATCCTCAATTCTCATTGATTTGTCGAATATTGTTTCCATTTTATCTTGTCATTCACTACTTCTTAAAAAGGAAGAAACTCCTTAGACTCGTTGTTCTGCTTGCTGAGCTGAGAGATTTCGGGAACAGTAAGGAGGTAATCCTTGACTTCTTCTTCGAAGTGCTTTTTCTCGTACACTGCCTGTTTAACCAAGAAACTCCAGTGTTCTCTAGATAATTGAACTGTATCAACATTCACCACTGAGCCTCTGGGACTTGAATTCTACCAGTTTGCGGAGGACCACAAAATAAAGATAACTATTAAATTGTAAATTGCAGAATTCTAACTAGGATAAATTGTATAAATTTATCAGAATTATAGTTTGGGAAAATGTAATAAAGAACATGGTAGAGGAAATCAAGTAATAAATGTAACTAAGAGATGAAATGCATTTGATTCTAGAAATGTTTTTTAAGTGTATCTCGATTAAATGAATTACACGGTGGCTTTTTGGTTTCCCAGTACAGACACAAGTTCTAATTTCACTACAAGATAAGCCCACTATGTGTGCTGCAGCATTGAGCTGTGCAAACTTAAATGTAGATGCTTGAGACTGGATAGATGACTTAGGCAACAAAGAATTTAATGTCCATGTATAAGGAGCTAAGCTCAGATACTGTGCATCTACATTAAAAAATAAAAATAAAGCCACAAAATTCAAAAAAATCAATTAAATAAATAAATAAAAGTAAAAATAAAGCCAGGCAGTGGTGGCACACACCTTTATTCCCAGCACTTGGGAGGCAGAGGCAGGTTAATCTTTGTGAGTTTGAGGTCAGCCTGGTCTACAAGAAATAGTTCCGGGACAGGTTCCAAAGCTGCAGAGAAGCCCTGTCTCAAAAAACCAAACCAAAACAAACAAATAAATAAAACAAAATGAAAAATAAAAAAGCACAACAAAAAAACGTGCCAGTCGTAATAGTATGCGTTCTTCATCCCAAAGCTAGAGACTATGTTCCAGGCATGGTCCCGGGTTCTGACCAGCCTGTCAAGCCAGATCAGAGATCTCTACACTCAGTAAAGGACATTCTCTCAAAAAAACATATACTCAACGTTGGTGAGTAGTGATACATTGATACATTGGCCTCCAGACTTAACAAGGTACATGTGTGCATATACCTGTACACCCTTACCAATAACTGTACTTTGAAAACAATGCTAGTGATTATTGCCCTTGGTGAGACATAGTCTTTTTGTTGGCAGATGCTCCTTCTTTGCAATGTTGTTTACTTAGGGTGGTGGTGGCTGACGGCAGAGTGGCTATGGAGATTGCCTAAAATATGACAAGGTTTACTACAGCAATGGCTCCTTCTTTCATAAATGAGAGCTCTGTCAAACACCATGGCCTCTGGCCGCATTTTACCTATAAAAGGTCTTCTACTGTAGGATCCACCCTCTCAGACCCTGCCACTACTTTGTCAATGGGGTTTATGTAATTTTCCAAATCATTTGCTGTCACGTTGATAATGTTGACAGTCCCTTCGCCAAGGGCAACGTCTTTCTCAGGAAACCGCATTTCAAACCATGACCTATGTGAATAATTCGGGAGTCGTGAGCGATTTTCTCAAACGGCTGAAGGCTCCACTTCTAATCCCACATCACTTCCTGTTTTTATCACCTTTGTAGTCGCTTCTGCTAATGAAATTTTGAAACTTGTAATCAACGTTCTCCAACTTCTTGCTCCATTTCCTATTTTTGTCCTTTATTCTACCACAGTTTGGCAGTTATTTTGAGATGGAATCTTGCTGTATGGTTAAGGTTGGGCTTGAACTGGGCAGTCTCCTGCCTCAGTGTGTTGAGATCCGGGATTCATAACGGTGATTCCTTTAGACAAACTGGGTTTTGTAAAGAATACTGGAACTCCAAAATAATTCATAGGTTCCCAGACTGCAGTATGGACCCACGGCTAGTGGGGAACAAACTGTTCTTGTCACACATCTCCATCCGGGCTCTGGCAGAACAGACATACGGACTCTGAGGGGCGATATTGCAGGAACATTTTTTCTAAGCAGTAAGGCTCAAGGATAGGTTTACATGCTCACAAACCATGCCGTAACTAGACGTCTTATGGTTCAGTCTTTATTGTTTTCGTCACAGACAAGAACAGTAAATGCAGTGCAATTTTTCTGAGGGTCCTAAGAATTTTGTACTGGTCAATTTTCAGTGGCTTCAAATCAGTCACCAGCTGTGTTATCACTCAGTAAGAATCAGCCTGCCCTTTGAGCCCCTGAATCCAGGCACTGACGTCTCTCCTGTAGCCACGAAAGCACTCACGGTCACCGAAACCTCTGGTTTGCCACAGCCACCAGCCACCGACACCAAGTCTCTTAGCCAGCGCTTGTGGGTAACTTACTGCAGCTTCTACATCAGACTATGTTTCCTCGCACCACACTGGGATATTACAAAGCTGATTTCTGCCCTGGAGTCCTATAAACCAATTATCTTATATTTTGGACTCTTTCTGCAGCCTCTCACTTCTCTGACTTCGCTGGTTGGGGGGAGTTAGGACCTCGGTCTGGACTGACTTTAATAGAAGGAATGTACATGTTGATTGGATCTTTTGAAGCTTTCCTCGTGTCAGCAATAAGGTTGCTCTACTGTCTCATATTTGTGCTCACTAGAGCAACACTTTCGATTTCCTTCAAGAACTTCTCGTTTTCATTCATAACTTGGCTAAGTGGTTCAAGACTCCCAGCTTGTGGCCTATCTGGGCTTTTGATTGGCTTTCCTCACTATACTTAATCATTTCTAGCTTTTGATTAGACTCTTTCTTCCACTAGAACACTTAGAGGTCATCGCAAGGTTATTAATTGGACTAATTTTAATATCATTATGTTATGGTACAGGAAAGCCTGAAAGAAGGGAATAGCCAACCAGTCCATGTAGTAGCCAACACATACATAGTTGTTTACTAAGTTTATTTTTTTTAATGAGCATAATTTGGGGAGGGTTCCCAAAACAATTATCATAGCAATATCAACAATGGATTACCTTAGATAAATAAATCAAATACAATAATAAATATTGAGCTTGAAATGTGGGTAGAATTACATCATTTAACTCAGGAATTGGTGCATAGTGTTAGACAAGTAGTACTATTAGACTCGTTTGGTACAGGGTTACCGCAAATATTCCCTTTGTAAACCCGCAGTAACTGTGATTCGTGGGAAACCATGATTTGCTTGTATGGAGTAAAGGCGAGTGTGGTAATCTCTAGCTTACTGTAAGCCACCTTTTAATAAGAGAAAACATGATCTTTTCTTTGCTTAGTTAATATAGTTTTTGACTTGCTGCTGTCATTTTCTTTCCTTCTGACTCCCAGGCCCCCTTCACTGTGAAGCCTCCCACCTTCCCCCACTACATTCTCTCCGCAGTTATATATTCAGTGGGAGCCACTGTTCTTTGAGTTTGTGACTTGGTTGTTCAGTTGGGGTCTCTGAATAGCAAAAGCCAGAGGAAATCAGGGACATGTACATAATCCACATAATGGATAATTAGGATGCTATCCTAATTACTTTTTAAGACACAATTAAAATTAGAAATTATTTTATAATCCTCAGTAACAAGCTTAACCAACACCATAGTAGTCTTCACACAAAGTGGGCCTGGGAGCTTCATGTTGCATGAGCAAAGAACAAGACTGTTCTGAGCCACGAGCTTGCATACGAGAGGGATGCACACATTTATTTATTGTCATATGTTAAAAGCCAGAATCCGGGTCGGAAAATGGGGAAATTTCATAGCAGTAAATCTTTCAAAGATTATCCTTTTATCTCAAGGAGACATTTCCCCCCTCATCAGATACTAGTAACATAAAGATGGCCGAGTTTCTGTTTGTTTTATGGTTTTAAGATTCCGAGAAAGAAGTTAGAAGAGGGCAAGTTAACTTATTAAAATGTTCCAAATCCTTTGAAGAAAAGATATTTTTATTAGATATATGTTCAAGGCATTCTTTCTGCCTCTGCAGCTTTCTTCCTCATAAAAGGTATTCTCTTTCAAATGAACTTCAGCTATCAAATGTGTTTCCACTTATATTTGCTTCATCTCTGGGACTATGCTAGGATGCATCTGAAGTAATAACCCCTTTGGTAAAACTTTATCTCTTCAAAAATAATAAAAGCAAGCCATACTATCAAGCCAAACACATAATGCACTATAATAATTGATCCCATTATTGATTCATAATGTTTCTTAATTGAACCATCCCCCCTCTGCCCTTCACCAGAGCCAAGTGCACACTGGATATAATCATATTCTTCAAAAGTATATCTGTATACGTTTTAGCAATTCAAACAGCAGGCAATTAGTTGATCCACTCCTCTACCAAAGCCTGAAATAAATCTTTATTTCGGATATTGGAAAAATTGCAACACCCCTTGTCTTCAATGTGTGATTCCTTAGATAGTACCCCAGTGGGCTCATAGAGTCTGTTCACTTCTTTAAGCCTAATTTATTCTCAGAATATGACCTGGGTTTGGGGGACGATAGAAAGCATTATCTGATGTTCAGATTGCCCAAGTGTACCCTAGGGAATCAAAACATTAAGAAGCATATGGTACCAATATTTTCTAGGTTAAGGCACATAGTCCCACTTTGGAATTTAAAAAGAGCAATGCAGCAACTGTTGTGAACTAACTAAGACCCCTTTTTCCAAGCCAGAAGGTACCATGTCAGGAGGCAGAAAAGCAGGCTACATATTATATCTATCATATCCTAAAGTTTTCTATCTTACTAACCAATACATAATTCTACAAAGGAGAAAACTTCTTAGAAAATACCCATGCAGATCACCTAAAGAACACACACACACACATTCAACTTTTAGCTTATTTAGCCTTATCTGATGGGGACAATGGCAATGGTAACATCAGCTCTGAGCTGCTAGCTGATGCTGATGCTAAATGCACATGACAGAAAGATGAACTCTGATGGATGGCTCTGGATCTGCTGTAATGACATAAGCCTGGGATGTGTGCAATGGTTGGTTATCGGTGAAAATGTGTATTATTTGACTTGGCCTTTGAACACTGCAAAACCTGAAGTGATGGTCATCACTGAACCTTGAAGACAAAATGCAGGTAGGGTTAATAGGTGGTAGGACCCATCTGTCTACTGTAGTGACATATTATTTACTAAATTCCTGAACTAGACATTTTGGTAAATACACCAGGAAAGTAAAATTTCTGTTTGTTTCTTTCTTTAGATATGCCAACAAACATACAGATTTCTTTAAGAAAGTTTTGTAGAATAAAACCCTTTCAAGTGTCTTCACTTTTCTCATTTATTTTTCTGTCAAATGAATATAAAGTTAATTTACCTAATAGGTATTGCTATTTTCTCATTCATATATGAATAAATTAGCAATTTTGCACCTTAGTCTCATCAATTATATTTTTATATATTTATTTATATTTAACCAACTTTAGTCCAAATATAATGCATAGTTAAAAGAAAATTATGCTATAATGCTATGGAGAAATTGTGATCTTTATAAGGAATGCTACATCAAAGTTTTCTTTTGTCCACCTAAAAGTATATGTCACACCTAATGACCCAATGCTTTTCCTGTAAAAAAAATAAAAGAGTAGAGAGAAAAATATATTGCAAAAAATCAACATTGATTCATAACACAAAAACCTTAGGGATGGCGGCAAAAAGTAACCCACTTAACGTATTCTGAAATAATATATATTGCCAGAGCACCTAATTCTAGATTTAAGATCTTATTATAAAAAGCAAGCTAAGTATTCACAAACTGCCAATCCTAAAGTAACAGTTTTTAATGTGACAGACTGAACTATAGATATTTATTAAAGGCGATGTTTTCTATGAGGAAATTAACTAGCTTGCTTTACTGAACTATTAGTTTATGTGTCTCATAGGATAATAGTAGTTTATAAATGTCTTATAAAAGGTTATATTAGAGTTTTCCCTGTACTTGGGCACAAAGTTTCACCCCTAACCAAGTAGCTATTTATAATTTCTAGCTACCAGGAGAGGAAGGCTCAGTTTTCTCTAAAAGTGTAGCTCTGGTAAGCCCATACTCTTCAGTAGAAAGTCACATATACACAATTATTTCAGTCTTACAGATTTTCCTTGAAGAGGATAGGAGTAGGGTTGAAGACATATAGTAGTGGGGGTGAATAAAGAAAGGGGTGGATTAGGAAGAGTTGGGAAAGGGAGGGAAATGTGATTTGTATATGATCTAATGGAGTCAAACATGCTAGGCAAGCACTCTGTCAATGACCTACGCACACCTGCCAAACAGTACTTCTTTAAATAAATACGTAGATTTTGGGAATTCAGTTCGGAAGTCACTGTTTCATGGAACTAAAGAATGAAATTCACATTCTGAATGGGAAATCATGTTACTGAGCTATTAGTATCCACTTTAAATTTTAAACCCAAGGTACTACATAACTTAAAAAAATTTCTTTTCAAGTTTTATGGACTTACCAAGATTTTCACATGAGTAATCCCTAGTATTTGAGTAAAAATTAAGCCAATTAAAGTTAAATATATGGAAATAATATTCTACAGCTGTGCTGTAAGAAACATGCCCCGGAGTCAATTTGCTTTTCTGAATATCCAAATGTGTCATAAATGCTCACACATTAAAAGAAATAAATTCTTAGGGCTCATCTTCCATATCCATCTGGAATTTTTTTAAGTACTCAAAACAATGAAGCTTTGCTATATATTCTCTTTTCTTTCTTTATTTTTATTGAAAAATATTTTCAGACAGTATATTCTGATCATGGTTTTCCCTGCTCCAATCCCTCCCAGGTCATTCTCACCTCCCCATCCACTTACCCTCTATGATCTTTCTTTCTCATTCTCCAACAGAGTCTCACTGGGTATAAGAAGCAAAGAAAACCAGTCTACAAGTCACAATCCAGGAGAACCTAGACAACAATGAGGACCCTAAGAGAGACATACATGAATCTAATCTTCATGGGAAGTAAAAAGGGCAAGATCTCCTGAGTAAATTGGGAGCATGGGAACCATGGAAGAGGGTTGAAAGGGAGGGGAGAAGAAGAGAGAGGATCAGAGAAAAATGTATAGCTCAATAAAATCAATAAAAAAGCTTCATTCTTAAGATGTTGTTTCATTCTACAGTGAGATATTATAGCTGGAATTTAGTTCTAGAAAGGTTTTAGAGCTCTCAGTATCTAAGGCCATACAACTTTAATATTTAAAATAATCCCGTCTATAACAATTCTATTTTATGTTGAGTAAAATTCTAATTTAAATTATGCAATTTGCTATTTCGATTGCTAAAGCAATTGAATGACTTTTGTATATATACATTCTAATCATAAAACCCAAGCCAGGTATTTCATTTGGGATCAATATTGATGGGAGAAGTCTTTGATTTATTTAGAGGTGATAAAATGGCATAATTATGGGATGAATGGACGAAGATGATAGATAGATAGATAGATAGATAGATAGATAGATAGATAGATAGATGATAGATAGATAGATAGATAGATAGATAGATAGATAGATGATAGATAGATAGATAGAAGATAGATAGATAGATAGATAGATAGATAGATAGATAGATAGATAGATAGATAGATAGACAGACAAACAGTCACACAGACAGACAGACAGAAAGACAGACACAAAATGTGGCCCTGGATGTGACAAAGACTTGTGTTGGACCCTTTAGTAGATTATCTGTTTGCCCCTCAGTTCCAGCTGCCCTCGGAAATGGTCTTTCTCAATGTGAACTGGCTATGCTTGGTGCAAGATGTCATCTCCTTTCCATGTAATTAAGACCTTGACACTCACTTCACCCTGGGCCCACACATGGGCTTTAGGTGAGTGGAGACAAAACAATGGGTAAATTTTCACCACACTTGGCAATTATCTTCAGCTTGTTTATTGCAATATAAGGAATAAGCATTGAAAATTTGTAGTTAAAACAAGAAAAATAAAAGCAAATGAATTTACTTTATGGTTACTCTTTAAAAATAATGACCAATAAAATCCAGGTAGAAGTTGCTTTAGTAGTAGCTATAAGAAGAAACACTTTAAAATAATGAGGCCCTTTATTGCATTGGACAAATATATTATTCAGATACCAACTGTATCTTGCTGCAGTGTTTTCCATTTAAAATAACTGACTATTAATAAAACAAATGAATGAAGCATTGGCTCCTTGTTTTAAAAGAATTCTGTAATATTTAAAAATAATGATTATAATATATATGGTATAATAATAGTAGAGATTTAAATATAAGGACTTATTCTCCCTTTCTTCAATTCTTGATAATTAAAAGGATGTAAAGTTTCTAGGCATTGTGGTCTAGAATAATAATAAAAGTTTCTGAAAGTTCAGATGAAGCCTGACTGTATTTCTTAGTTAAATGTTCAGTGACATTGATCTTGTCTTATTGCTTTTTACTAGCTGTTCTCACTCCAGAAATTGGGTGAAATATGTCCCTGTTTCCTAAGAAAACAAGGACCACTTTGTATATGCATATGTGACAGAAATAAGTAAAGTGGAAATCATTTATAGGCAAAAATTGAGTTGTGTACAGTCTTTATATATGCAAAGATTGTTCAGAATTAAGTTGCTACTAGACATTGTTTAATTCTAGAATACATACGTATTACAAGGAAAACAGATACTCCAAAGAACTTACCCAGAAGTCTACAAGCCTGACAGAAATTGCTGCATAAAAATTTACATCGAGAAAGGAAACACACAAATCAGTCCGTAAGTCGCACCCTGTTGTAATGGAAATTTCCATTTGTATTATATGTCAAGTGTTTGTGTCCAACTCTGAAGTGTCTTAAGTACACCCTGTGCCTCGGCACTGACTTACTTGCCTCTGCATGGAACATCCTCCGTCTGCCCTCCAAATTACTGTGTTTCTTTCAAGGCCCCCTTCAAAAACTCTTTTCTATTGAGCTTTTCCCTCCTTACAAGTCAGATTTAATTGCATCTTCCTTTGGACCCTCACAGCACTTTGAACCTCTAAATGGCAATTACTTTATTCTGTCTTGGACGATTTACATGTTTAAGTATGTCTGCCTCATAAGACTTTAGGTTCTACAAAGATGCATCTTAATCAGCCTCTCCCCCACCTCACTGGATTTTTCCCAAACATGTGCACTTACTTATAAGTTGGGAATGGTGACCAGTGATACAAACAGTGCCCAATGACTTTGGATTAAACAGTAACAACAAGCACATTTAAATTCTCCTCTTAGCATACTTTCAGTCAAGAGTGAGACTCTAATGATACCTTTACAGGTTAACAATTCTGTACTTTAGACATGAATTCTGCAATGTTAGGCATTGTCTGTGTGGTATTTTCCAATAATCGTTGGATACCAAAATGTACCCATTAATATATCAGAAGTGTAGAAGGTCTAAAACTGTCACTTAGATAACCATTTTTCTCCCATGCTTTACTAAGTTTAACCTTTTGAGTCATATAAATCAGAACTCGAAGGAACGAGAGAGAGAGAGAGAAGAGAGAGTTGAAGTTTCTGTCATCCTGCTGTCTCTGTGAAACTTCTAACATGAGCCCAGTGTCATTGGAGATGGCTTCAACTTTTTGTGATATCTCTGCTTCTCTTCATGGAAATAAAAACACGCTTCCTTTTCAGATACCCTTTCATTTGCTATTACGCATTTTGTTGTTAGAAAAGAGTGAATATACAGTTTTAAAATTCTATCCAGTGGCTGTAAACGGTGAAGAGCAACAATGCAATTGGAGTTTTTAGATTTAATACCTACACTTCTAACCACCACCTTAAACCTTGGACTGTGCTCCACTATAAACAATGGCTTGAGGAACCTGGTAAAACAAATCAATCAAGTCTCCTTAAGGCAAGTAAATGAAGCAAGCAATATTTCCTAGGTTAACCTGTGATAGTCTCACTCATAACTAGTTTCGTATGAAATTGAATGGATTTCTGTCCTTGCTTAATCCATTAAGGTGTTCAGTATTCTTTTCCACAGGTTTTGCTTCGTCTTAAATTGTATGATTTCTCCCCTGTGATAAGCTAATCTAGATGGATATCTATTCTCATCTTATAGACAGCAGGAGCTGAGCTTCAGACACTGAATGTCAAAAACTCTTTATTCTTTGCTCTTCTAAGATCTTTGCTCTTTGTTAAACTTAGTAACAGAAAAAAAGAATTTGGAGACATGAGTGGGTGAAACCTAGAAACACTTTAGAACTCCCCTTCAAGTTGATTGCTGCTTGATCATATAGAGAGGGGCGGGGGAAGAGGGAAAGAGGTTAATTTCACATGTACAGATAATTTAAAAATATTTTTCTTATTTATGAAGCTCTATATAACAACATGTATATTTTCCTGTAGCTCTTAGCTTTACTGCCTTTCCCTACATTATTCATCTAGAGTTCCCTTTTCTCCATATCTGACCAGATAACAAATTCAAGTTAAATAACAAAAACCTACAATGTAAACAACATTTGTAGTGTTATGTGACTTTGTTTTAAACATCGTTAAAGGTAATATTCCAGTTTTGACCTCACAATCCAAATATGATTATCATCTTGTACTGGCCATCACTAACAGAGTAGTCTGTAAGATGTAAGGCCACAACTCCAGAGTAGAAGCTGTACTGTTTGCAGAGGGCCAAAAGCAGTCATGTCCCTGAACACATTCGCAGCTGGAGTCTTTTGTTTCGGGTATGAATTTCTGTAATATAACAATTGAAGAACAATAAAATTAAGAAGCTAAAAAATAAAGGGTAGTATTTGATCCAAACTCTCAAAACCAGTCTTACTTCAAAAGAAATACAAATTTATGGGAAGTGAAAAGGTTCAGTGTGAACTTAAGGTAATGTTCTTATATATGACCACTTAAAGGATAAAAGATGCATCTTTTTGCAGTTTAAATTATATGAGATCTAAACTGTTTGAATGGGGAAAGAATTAAGACCTTCATTTACAGTGACAATGTTTCACCTCTAGTTTACAAAATACTTTTGCGGTCATGACATTATCTTCCAAAATACTAGTACAGCTACTCAGTGAAATCTATAACAACTGCTAGCAGGCTGATGGAGTCAGGGGCTCTAAAGGGTTTGGCTATGAAGAAACTGGAATCGTTTTGCATATGTAGCAAAGTAAACCAAAAAGGAAGCTAAAAATCTGGAGAATAAAAATAAATCGTATTTTATTGCATTCATCCAAATCCTTGCTTCGGTTGTGCCTGGATGGCCTTACATTTCCTGGAACTCCCTATCCTATCCACTTAGTTTATTAAAAGTTTATAAAATTACACACTGTATTTAAAAAAATATAACAACCCAAATAATGGGCTGGAGAGATATTATAGCTTATAGCACGCTTATTGAACAAGCATGAGGTTCGCATTCAATCTCCACATCCCATGCAAGGCACGGTGGCCTACATTTGCAATCACGGTGGTGGGTGACAGAGACAGGGGGGTCCTAAGCCCCTGGCTTCAATGAGAGATCCTGTCTCTCATAAATGGGGATGCGCTCCTGAAAAATTACCTCAGATTTGCACACACACACACACACACACAGGTATGTGATGTGCACACATAGAAACACCTATATAAACATACACACACACACACACACCCTTCATATAATAATAGCAAGTAAGAATGGTGGGCTACTTTGTCACCAATGTGTCTAAAAGTATAGAGTGCCTTGTATGTACAGTGGATTAATTTTCATCTCAACAAAACAGAAGCTCGATGAACCCCCTGCAGTTATGTTAATTTTCACAGAAATGAATGAGTTCAAAACTGAAGCATTTCATGCTTAGGATCATGCAATCAAATTAGAAAACAGGAATATGCTAAGAATAAGCTAGGTTCCAGCAACTCCTTGGGAAGAAGAAATAAATTGCCATTGTTATTAAGAGAATATTTTGTTTAAATGCCTGCAGACAAGATACAAGGATGTTTCAGATAGCCTTCTCTCACAAGAGCTTACACTTAGTGGACATATACACTAGATGGAATAAATTCAAAGGAAAGTAAATCTCCGAGAATGTGGTAAAAGCTTTATATCTTTAACTTATTTTTCTTATTAGTGAACAACAATTTAGAACTCGGTGAACTGCAACAAAACAAAGACAATGACTAAATATGAACATAAGACATTTTTATTTGTTTTCTCATTGAGACTTCAGGAAAAACATTCTAGAATTTTCCAAGTGGATCTGGAGAAATGGCTCAATGGGTAAAATGCCTTCTGCTCTCCAGAGAACACAAGTTTGGGGTCCAGCAATCATGTTGAGTAGTTCATAATTACCACTCATAGTTGATGGTAACTCTAGCTCCAGGGGATTTGATGCTCTCTTCTATCCTCCATCAACTTCTGCACACATGTGATGCATACACTGACATACATGCACACACAAAACAAATAAAAATTAATCTTAAAAACATTTTTAAATTTTTCATTTTTAAATTTTTTATTTTTTTAATTTTTAAGTGTTCAAAAGTGGAGTTCATAGCTTTGAAATCCTTTCTATACAGAAAACTTAAAATAGTAAAGAGAAATATGTTACACATACAGCAAATCAAAATATTCTACATCCTGACAAATTGTTCATCTCTTGGAAAAAATCAATTCAAATAAAGTATTTAGTGATGATCATACCAATAAGTTATCCAGTCATGTAATAATTTTACTTTTAATTTATGAATTGATATTCAAATATCCATCTTTGTAAGTTTTAATTACATTTACTTAATTTGAAAAGACAAGTAAGTTGAATAGATAAGTATATTTGAAAGAATAATCATATTTAAAATATGTAAATATTTTGATAAGTATTCATGGCTTATAATCAATGCAGTTTTTCTGTGTTAAAATGGGACTCAATAACTGCTTCACAATTCTAGATTTAGTAGTACATATTATGCTTTCTCTAAATTTTTAATACATTTATTTTCATGTATATTCGGAAATTTACCTGAACCAATGTAGATGTTTCTTTTGGAGAATTTCTGGTTTTGCAAGAAATAAAACCACCATGATATATAACAAAATTAAAGATGCTTGAATAACAATTATGCTATCCTATCCTCAAGTCCCAGCAACCGTCTCTCTCTCCCCTCCCCCCGATGTCTGTGAGAAATAATGAACATTTAATCATTGAGTTTATTTTTATTACTGAACCCAAGTCAAAGTCTCAGCCTGGGGTTCAAGTTCTCAAAGATGGGCAGATTTAATATATTTGTCATCACCTTGATATTGCTTAACTTCAGATGAAAGTGAAGGCTGGTAAGTCTGTGGATTGAGGACAACCCCCAAGTTGTTAATGTTGATATGATTTTCAGGAACCCCAAGTGTTTATTTTTTGTTCTCCATTGCCATACATCTTGCCAGGCTCATATTAATTAAAATTAACAATTCCCTCCTTTTCTTCAATTCGCCAATTATTATTTTAGTCAACGGCTTTGTGTGTCACGACTTGGATTATGTTGAAGGGAATAGAATGTGACTCAAGTCCTGAGTCAGTCATTTTGGTTTGTTGGATAACATTGTAAGGCAAAAATCTACACACATTTTTTTTCCCCTTTTAAGTAAAGGAGTCTACTTTCTTAAAGCAAAAGCAAATTTCAAAAGTTGTGTTCTCCTGTATGGGAATGCCTTCTGGAGCTCAAGTAAGCCACTCTCAGTTCCCTACTTATGACATGATATGTCCAGAGTTTGCATTTAAAACTGAATTTGCAATTGTCTTTTGTCTCTGTTTCCTAATTCGTTTTTAGGGCTTTAAAGATCTGCTGTAACAGGACTCTTGTTACATTTAATAAGTGCCATGTTGATTGGCGTTCTCTAAGTAGGCTTTTCAGTTTGCCTGTGGGGAAATTTAATATAAAAACATTCAACATTCTTTTATTAGTGTTTTTTACTATTCCCAGTCCCATCAGACCTTTGGTGCAAGCAGTGTATTATTGAAAAGCTTATCTGTAAGAAGTGAGCCAAGGGGAAAGTCAGCCTTTATTAATATTGACATCATGTTCCCACACAATGGCTGTCTAAAGAAACTTTTCAATTGGATTTCAACTGCTTTGATGCAATATAAATGGGAAAACTGAATGCATGGTTTGGCACAGAATAGTAACTGATGCCATATCCTACACACACGGCCATAGAAGTTAGAGGTATTTCGGAGATACATTTGTTATACCTAAATAATAATAATGCTTAGCAGAATATTTGTTATACTAATTTGGTAGGTTCTTGAATACATGTATTTTTATTGAGTTGTCTTCCTTCTCCCTCCTGTTTACCAATTTAAAGAAAGAACACAATGGATTCTCAAGATAAAAATCTTATGTAAAGTTCAGGATAATAGTTATGTCAGAGACTATATTAAGCTAAAGTTATTATCTCCATAATTATTACTATATAAAATCAGTAACCAAAAATATTCGGGGGTTTAGAGACAGCTCAAACAAACTTATTGAGATTATATATCTGTTATGAGGCAAGAATTAATGACAGGCATCAGAACAGGGAGAAGGTCAATGAAGCATACTATTTCTACCAGAACTCTACTGTTCAAAACTAAACTCTCTAGGAGATATGGTACACTCACTAGATACATGTATTACCTCTCTAGAAGCTCCATCATTGAATGCATAGTTACTATAACAACGAGGAAGTTAGCCCTATATGTCAAGTACTAAAGGGCTTCACAGTCTTCAAAATTAAGAAAAGTACTTGAGAGTTTTCTGAGAACGTCAACTTATCGTAGAATACATTTTTGACTCGGTGAATACCATTGCTTTACTAATTAAACAGTCCAAATTTGACATATAGAACACTGACTTAAAGTCTCCATTTTTCCTGGAAACTCTCTAATTTTGAGGTGTCTAGAGTTAAATTTAACTTTTAAAGAGTACTCTTTTAAAACATGGTTATAGAGCAGATTGACTTAGAGACGTGTTATAATTAGCTGGTGGATTGTTAGAAGGACACATTACCCTGCATGAATCACAAAGCTCTAAGTGTCATCCCAGATCAAACTGCTAAGCTTCATTTCTTCTCAGTTTTCAATACAAGAGTCCCTTTTCTATTATGCCAATAATAAAGGTGTAGTTATCATGAAATAGGTATACTTTGTTAAAGAATAAATTATAAACTGTTTTCTTTCACATTTTGAAGTTACTGTGTCATGATTTTTTTTGATGTGACATTAGCTAAGAAAAACTTCCTAGAAAACAGTACTACAAACACACACTCATTCCTCCTCAAGATTTAGTAGTTTTATTAACCACTCACAGATATTTTTAAACTAATAGAGAAAAACCTATAATATAAAATAACTTAAAAAGATAGAGATCAATATTATCATTAGTCAGATATCTTTTGATAGGTAAGAAAATATCAAAGAATAATATCAATAATGATCACCACAGTAGTCTTTATAGATAATTACCTTAGAGGGTCAGGGGGGAAGGGAGAGAAAAAAAGGGACAAGGGAGGGGATACAGAGTAACAGCTAAAATTAAGGGTCTTTGGGGAATAATATTAAAATGTATTAAATGCATAAGCAGCTTCTTATAATATATACATATATAGAGAAAATCTAAATGAAATCACCAAATAATGGGGTAAACCCAGCTTCAACTGGATATATCACTTATATGATATAGTGGTTTGAAATAAAAATGGTCCCCAAAGAGAGTGGCATTGTCGGGAGGTGTGGCCATGTTGGAGCAGATGTGGTCTTGCCAGAGGAAGTATGTGACTGGGGGTGTAGCCTTTGAGGTCCGCTATGCTTAAACTATTCCCAAGGTCACAGCCCACCTCCTACTGCCTTCTGATTCAGATGTAACCAGCACCATGTCTTGCCTGTATGCCACCATGCTCTCCACCAGGATGATAATACACTGAACCTCTGGACTGTAAGCAAGCCACCTCACTAAATGTTTTCCTTTGTAAGAGTTGCTATAGTCATGGTATCTCTTCACAGCCATAGAAACACTGGCTAAGATATCTGAACACAGAGACTAAAGCAACTTGCATAGGGCCTGCACGTGTCTGTATCTGCTTTAGCTCCCTTGTGTCTACATGTTATGGTTTCTAGTTGAGTGTTTCTACAGGATTTTTGGGCAAGCAAACAAGTGGGTCTCTGATCCCTGTGCCCTTTCTTGGGTTCTTCTGTTTTTTTTTCCCATTGTTTTTGTTGTTGTTGTTTCATTATATTACATCAAACCTTTTGTATTCTAATTAGAGACAGAAAAGAAGTGGGTCTGTATGGAAGAAATTGTAGGGAGGGACTGGGAGGGGTAAAGGTAGAGAAACAAATCAGGATATGTTATCTGAGAAAAAAATCTATAAATGTCCTTGTATAGGTCTCTGCTATGTACAATGAATATACAGTAATAAAAGATATGTAAAATATTATTCTTTTCCTCCCATTATAAAATGATGTCTTAGGACACATATACACACAAAATGCATAATCCTTTGTGATATTTATATTATAGCTCTAACAAAAATATTTAAATATACATTTAAAATGCACTATTCATATTCCATCCCATTTTGTTATTTACATATCAAATGGAAAGTAGAAAATGAAATATATATTTAAGATAAAATATTTTTTCAGAAAGACATCTGACTTCTTTACTTTCTAAGGATAAAAATATCTGCACAATAATCTTGGAAGTGAACAATAATAAAAAACAAGGGGGTTGTTAATGAGTTGCTCAAACTCCAGTTGGACAGCAGTTGGCAGTGGCTGTGTTGCTACTGTAGAATCACACATGGGCATTTGTATGGCTGACAATGCATTGCTAAGTTTGAGAGACAGAAGTGAGGACAGACCGTGCTGCAGAGTTTCTCTGCAAATAGTTCTTAAAGCACAAGACCCAGTTATGTGGCTGGGACTCATGCACCAAGTTCTTGTGGGCACTACAGAGGTCTCCATTGAGACTCTGGGGGCTTATTGCAAGAATGCTGTCCCGAATTTCAATTACTCTGAGTGAATCTAAGAATTTCTTTCCTGCTGAGTTGTCCTTCCATGCTGATGTTGCTGATTCAAGGAATACCATTTAAATATACCTGAATTCAGGAACAGAGTTAGTGTATGTATATGAGAACACCTTTACCAGGAATTGTTAAAAATGATCGTGTCACTATGATATTGAGGTCCTTCTGATTTGTAGTTCCTACCATTCTTACATAATAAAATTAATTAATATAAGTGACCATATATAAAAATCATCTGGATATTTATATTTTTAAATGGTCATCCTCCAGTTAGAGAAGATGGACAGATCAGTATTGTAACGTTCACTTATGTCACACAGGGGGCATGCATATAAACATAATCTTAAGTTTTGGAGCTTTATATGCACACTTACCAACAATACACATTCATATGTTCTAACATCTGATTATTTATTTAGAAAAAAAGAGAGTAACTACATAGTGAGTATCCTATAAAAAAAGAACAGAAAATAAGAATTGAATTTGCTCTGCATATGTTAACAAATTTAATCAAATAAAAGATATTTATTGGATATTTATAAATATTAAGGCAACAGCATTGAAAATGAAGATTTTCTTTTTGTTTTGCATTTCTCTAAATAAGACCCAGAGTTTTGTACATACCTGACAAATATCAACCACTGAGATATAACCCAAGACCTACAATATATTCTTGAAATTATTACCAAAATTCTTCCTGAGATATACATATTAGAGTACTACTCAACAGTAAAAAACTAGGACTTCTTGAATTTTGCATACAAATGGATGGAAATAGAAAACACTATACTGAGTGAGGTAAGCCAGACCCAAAAAGAGGAACATGGGATGTACTCACTCATATTTGGTTTCTAGCCATAAACAAAGGACATTGAGCCTATAATTAGTGATCCTAGAGAAGCTAAATAAGGAGAACCCCCCAAAAAAAACATATAGGCATCCTCCGGAATATTAACCTTCATCAGGCGATGAAAGGAGACAGAGACAGAGACCCACATTGGAGCACCGGACTGAAATCTCAAGGTCCAAATCAGGAGCAGAAGGAGAGAGAGCACGAGCAAGGAACTCAGGGCCGCGAGGGGTGCACCCACACACTGAGACAATGGGGATGTCCTATCGGGAACTCACCAAGGCCAGCTGGCCTGGGTCTGAAAAAGCCTGGGATAAAACCGGTCTAGCTGAACATAGCAGACAATGAGGACTAATGAGAACTCAAGAAAAATGGCAATGGGATTTTGATCCTACTGCACGAACTGGCTTTGTGGAAGCCTAGACAGTTTGGATGCTCACCTTACTAGACCTGGATGGAGGTGGGTGGTCCTTGGACTTCCCACAGGGCAGGGAAACATGATTGCTCTTTGGGCTGACGAGGGAGGGGGACTTGATTGAGGGAGGGGGAGGGAAATGGGAGGCAGTGGCAGGGAAGAATCAGAAATCTTTAATAAACAAATAAAAAATTTAAAAAAAGACAAAAAAATTCTTCCTGAGAAATTTGTTTTAGTTAGAAAAATATATTGACTTTTCATCTGGAGGTGTACATGGAGTTAGAAGAATTCAAGGGGCATACAAGCTATAAAATCTTCAGAAAATACACTTTCCTGAGGGCGAAGCCTTGTAGACAGGCTTTCCTCCATCTCACCTGGTCCCACTCCACCACTGTCTCTCCGCCTACTGGGTCCCCCTCACTAGTTCTCTCAGTCGCTTATGAAATAACAACTCTGAAGCTTATTTTCATTTACAATTGTTAGGTCAGTATCTTAGATTTCTTCCTGGATAGCTCTAAATATTAAATTAAGCAATTTCTATTAATCTGTTTATTGTCATAAGGCCCTGGCTTACCGGTGTGGCATGTTACTTCTTTGGCAATTACATGGCATATCCTCGACTCCACCTACTCTTTCTCTGTATCATTGTTTAGACTTTCTGCTTAGTTTTACTCTGCTAAGACATTGGCCAAAACAGCTTTATTCTTCAACCAATATAAGCAACACATATACAAGACATCCCACATTAGAGCAGACTACATATAATGAGTGTGCCCTAGTAGAAAAGGAGAGAGAATGTATAGCTAACTAGATGATGATAACTAAGGAGGAAAATATAGAATTCCCCTGAGTGGAATATTTCACTAAAGGACATTCTCTAAGAAAATAGACGCCTAACATTTAATTTGAAGGTTTCTTTGTATTTTGCTGTTATGTTATTTCCATTGTTTTATTTTTTTCCACATGAAAATAATATATTTTTTCCAACATCTCTACCAAAATCTAACACAACTTCTTTACTATCACCTTGTTTGGAAGCAGCATATATTCATGTTTTAGCATTGCTATGGTAGCGTGGGCTGAGTTTCTGGCACGTGTGTATTTCTCTGTATTTAAGGAAGGGCTATATCTGTATGGGACAAATATCTTGTGTACAGATCCTGGAGGAAGATCAGAGATAGAGGCTAGAATGCAATTTCTCCGGATTTCGCATCAATTTTAGGGAGTAATTCTATTGCCATGAACTTGGAGACAGAAACTAGTACACTAAGGAGCTTTAGAAGGGATGTGCTCTGAATAGTGCTTGCTTTCATGAAAATCATGGAGAGATGACACAAACGTTCCTCTCAATGGCAGAGACACTTATGGTTCCATGAATATCCATGAACCGTCTTTTCAATGCACCCAGGTCACGTGACCAGTTCTAGACAATAGTCTGTGAAAGAGCATTTGTCTGCCATTCCCAGACTAAAGCATGTCAAATTAGTGTGTAGATCTCTAGCTTTTTCTTTACCATTAAAGCCAGATTTGAAGAAAATATAGTACCAGACTCTAAGCATCTGAGTCCTTGTATTATCATATGGAATGTGATGTTCTAGAAAGTCCCAAAACCTACAAATGGCCTTACTGCTGGGAAATATGAGACCATGCATCAGGCCACCAGGACTTTAACAGGGATCTAGCCACTGTGAATGAGGGCATTAATGTGCAAATCCAGATGGAGTATTTTGGAGAATAAAAGACAGAAATTAAATTCTTTTGAAAAAAAAAAGTGATATCAGAAATAGGTTTCTTGTGGTTGAGCTCTTAGCAGAACAAACACAAAGTCAGCAATATGGGACAGTGACCAGAATATTCAATTTTTAAAAAAAAATGTTTATGAAAACCTCAAGCAAAGTTTACAGACTGTTTTGCAACTTATACTAACTGCCTTGCTGTCATTCCACCTAAACTCCAGAACTAAATTATGATCTATAAGATGCAGCTGGCTACACTTTTCCTGGGTATAAGGCTCAGTTACACATTTCAAATTTTTTCCTACTGGTTTTCAATTAAAGATCCCTTAATTTTTCAGGTCATAGCATGTATTACATCACAAATTAAAGTGTATTCTTTTACACTAAATCAGATACACAAGTGTGTGATTTTATGTGTGCTTTCTATATGTGTTTAAGGTTGGATGTGCAGTACCTATGCATTTTTAGAGAGAGTTTGGTATAATATTAAGAATCTTGATGCCAGAATCCAGATAACATTTCATGTCCAATAGGAATGTTGAGCCCTTATTTGTTTGGGGCTTTTTTCCTGCTTGTCTCCATCCTTTTCACAGGTAGGGCTCCAGAGGACACAATGCCACATCCTTTTCTGACTAGCATGCGTGCTTTGCCTTCTGCCTGGGCTCCCATTTTCTCATTGGCTCATTCACTAAAGCAAATCTCCATTATC
The DNA here is from genome assembly GCF_014885135.2 of Alexandromys fortis. Classification (NCBI taxonomy): domain Eukaryota; kingdom Metazoa; phylum Chordata; class Mammalia; order Rodentia; family Cricetidae; genus Alexandromys; species Alexandromys fortis. The sequence goes on from NW_026067928.1 coordinate 2,090,586, forward strand.
ACCAGCTTTCTCAGAATCACTCTTCCCTTTACCAACATGAGAAGAGAGAGAGTCAACTTTATGATTTCCCTGTTCTCTTGTTGTAACTCTTGGGTGTCACTGAACAACGATAACAATACAGCCATGTAACAAAAAAGGACAGGAGCGACACGCAGTACTGTGCCTAGTCATGTGTCCCAAAGCACTTATCCTCAACCTCTATCGGCTGATCAGAATTTTACTTTCAATACTTAAAAATATGGCCATTTACCTTCATCAGACACCAATATAGACTTTGTTTTACTATCGATGCAACTAAAGTTTCCTCCTGAGAATTTCTTTTAAATAAATGTTTGTGAATGTTCTAGAAAGATACTCTTAACTTGCTTTATAGTGTAACGATATGAAAATACTTTGACATGAGAATGGTTGGTGTAAAGGGGAGGCAAGCAGCAGATGTTTTTTCACTTGATCAGGAAGTGTTTCGCTCTTGACAGACTTCTGAAAAGGATTGATGACGGCAGCCAGCGCAGGACATTGCACTGGCCTTCTGTTGTGCTCTACAAGGAAGAGTGAGTACTTCTGGTTTATCAATAACTTGAAAAAGGGATTGTAGCTCATCTTAACAGGAAATTATTACTGAGAAGCTGCATGTTATCCCCAATGAGAAAACTGACTCCCAGTCAAAGCTGATGATGCGCACACTAGTGTGGAATATGAAATTAGCATGTGCTACATGCTACATTCATTAATGCTGTGGAATATTGGATCAGTGATACAAACATGTGTTCATTCTTTTGTGTTACATTTGTTTAGCTCTGTGAAGCTGGTACTCTGCCTGCCTGAAACACCTGACTGGTCTAATAAGAGCTGAAAAGCCAATAGCGAGGCAGAAAAGGACAGCAGGGGATGACGGGCAGAGGGAATAAATAGAAAGAGAAAAGAGAAGAAGGAGTGAAAAGGGGAGGAGAGGAGGATTCCGGGGGTCAGCCACTCAGCAATACAGCCAGACATGGAGTAAGAAGGAAAGAGAGGTATATAGAATAGAAAAAGGTAAACGCCCAGAGACAAGAGGAAGATGGGATTTATTTTCTTTGTATTGATTTTTAATGAACTCTAAATATTTCCCTGGGATGTTTTAAGTTAGGAAATGCTCACTAGAAATAAGCCAAGCTAAGGACAGAAATTCATAAGTAAGAATCAGTCTCCATGTTCCATGTGATTATCTGGGAGCTAAATGGGAGGCCCCACAAACAGAAAATAAACCCTAAAACAACAACAACAAAAAAATAAAAACCAATAATACACATTGTCGTCTGTACCAGTCTGTTTAAACATATTTTATCTTACTATTCCCTCTGATCTGACGGTAGACAGGGCTCAATGAGTTAAAATTGCAAACACTTTTAGAGTTATATCTAACCTAGAAAAAGTATTTTATTAAAGTTCTGGCAAATATTAAGTTTATTTTTTTGTCCAATTCTAAACCTAGTATTTTTTTTCTATACAATTATAGCAAATTGGTAGAAACTTGACATCCCATCCTTGCGAGAGGGAAATATCCTTAGCCTGGAAAGTGTTGCTGTGGCAGGGCGGCGGGACGGAAGGAAAAAGTAGACAATAACAAGCTTCCAGTAAACTTGTGGCTTGGGGAAACAGAAAAGTCTAAAGAGATTTTTATAATACGAATCATCGTTCTCAGCTGCAACAGCCTTTTCTTTTATTTTTAAAGATCAGTAACTCTCCACTTAGCTTTCGGGGAGAAGGTAAAATCTTCCCAATTTTCTCTTGAATTATCTGTCTCCCTTGTTGGATACAAGAGGCATGACCAGCACTCAGCTTCCATTGTCTTTTCTACTTAGAGTGTTGAAAAGTTGACAAGTTGGATCCTAGGATCAGTTTATCAGAACACAATCATTGTTGTACATGCTAAGATTCAGCTCATCACAGGTCATAGGGTGTTTTTTTTTTTTCAACCTACTATAGATTTGGGCATTTTTGTGTGTTTGGTTTCAGTTTGATTTTGTTTTTGTTCTTTTCCTGGAATTTAGTTAGGTTGGTTGGTTTTGGGGGTTTTGTCGAGATTGGGTTTCCCTGTGTAACAACAGCCTTGATTGTCCTGGAACTCACTTTGTAGATCAGGCTGGATCTACTTTTCTTTTTGACTTTGTGATTTTTCTTTCAAAGGTTCTTTTTTTCTTCCTTCCTTCCTTCCTTCCTTCCTTCCTTCCTTTCTTTCTTTCTTTCTTTCTTTCTTTCTTTCTTTCTTTCTTTCTTTCTTTCCTTTTTTCCTTTCTCTCTCTCTTTCTTTCTTTTTTGTTTACATAAACTAGAGTCAGTTTTTGTTGCCTCCAACCCAAGTTCCATGACACCCTACAGCACTGTGGAGTGGAATAAATAAAATTTAGGGGCAGCAAGCCCGTGCTCTGGTTGTTATAACCAGTTCTATAGCTACAAGCAGTCGGAGAATTTACCTAAATCTCAAAGTCTCTATTTAAACGATAATGTAAAATGCTCCATTTCCTAAGATATCTCTTCACAGTTTAGATGAAATAATACATTTAAATCACCTTTTACATTATTTTACAAGATTCAATCAGTAAATATTTTTAGCAAAAAAAATGGAAATTTATTTTGTTCTTTCCTATCCATCTCCATTTTGATTTGAAATTGAAATTTGCTAAAGAGAATGTGTTAATCTTCCCCTGACCCTGACGGTGCATTTCAACACCGCTTAGCCATTAATAAACGAAAGGACCCATGCCCCCACAAATCCATTTGCCCTCCTCTTCCCCTCTCACAGGGGAAGAAACTCACTCTCATGATGATTATTGCCGCTTGTGATTTTATTTACTTACTTTTAAATATACTTTTCTCATTCTAAGAGTTGAAAATGAACATCCCTTGAGTATTATGACTTTTCAACATGTCTTCTGTATTCTCGTACGAATAAAAGGGAGAGGTGATACAAACCACTGTCAAATGTTGAAAGCAATCCTCATCTCAGAGCACACTGTTTGTAATTGTGGGCTCACTCTTAAATAAATATGCCGCACCCAGTATTCATGGTCGCTCAGTATATTTGAATTCACATCAGATGCTAGGCAAGAATCAACAGCTTTTTGAAAATAAAGTATGATGCAAAAAATTATGGTCATGATTGAAATGACAGAAGTAAACTAGTGAGTTTACGAATCAAGTTAGATGTCTGAACCAAGGAGCACAGAAACTGTAAAGGAAATCTTGCTCTAAACAGTGCAGCTAGCCTGGAGAAAGACACATGAAAAGAAAGGAAATTACTGCAGCCATTATGCTCCCAACGCATCCAGCTGGGAGTCCAGCTGCTCGAGGAAACTGGTAGCTCTTGATCTTTGGGAGTTCCTAATTAGAATACAAGTAGAAATATAACAGAAAATGTGAAAGAAAGACAAATTTAATATTAAGCTTAGCTCTTGTCCACCCTCTTTAAATGGCAGAAGAGACAGACTTAAAGAAACCTGGCTACAGAAGCAATACATATTTTTATAACGCACGACTTCAGACACCAATTATAATTCATCGAGAGTTCCAATATTCTGCCACATGATTGTCGCTGCTTTCAGGTGAGCATGCCTGTGAACAGCTGGTGGACTGTACACTGAGTGTTAAAAGCCACTGTGTGTGAATAAAATGGCATGCACTTAGGAAGCATTTATGGATTCCTTCAAAAGCAGGTTTTTCTTCCATTTGGCTCTCACTCTATGCTTGGGTTTTTGCAATGGATGAGTCTTCGTAGCATTGTAAATCATGATGTAGTGAAATAAATGCTAAAGAAATTGAATATATGGCACAACATTTTGCACCATGATAATCACCAGAGCCTGAGAGCATATAAATATGTGACTAATTTATGTTTTTATTTTAAAGAAACTCCCAAAATATGTGCACATATATTTTGTTATTTATAGTACTTCAAATCACTTCTTTACAGGTTTATAGGGTCAATGTGACCTTCCCAAGGTCTGTGCTAACACACAGAAGAACAAAGTCCAAAGCAATGGCCCAGAAAATTAAAACAAAGACAAAACCAAAAATATAGAGACTCATACTTGCTTGTTTGTAGTTTTCTAAATATTTCAGGTGGAAGATGTACAGGTCTAAATTTAAGTGGATTCACGCTGTCACTCAGCATCACATTGTTGGGGAACCTTATTGTTTAAGGTTGATCAGTATGCAAGGCGATGTGTTCTCTGATTGATCAGTATGCAGGGTTGGATTACTCTAGAGAACATTTGGGCATTTCCACTATGTCCTGTGGATTAACCTGCAGAGTGTGCATTTTGGAGGGCAGGTACTACGGGAGGCAACAAAAGTGACTTAATGGTCTGGCACTGTGGAAGTTTGATCAACTCCCCCTGTGGAGGTCAAACCGTCGTAAGAAATCATTTGCAATATGACAATGACCCTGAAGCTCTTTGGAAATGAGTGTTCTTTATTGTCATTGTACAACAATAAAAACCGATTAAACAAAGATGAATGATATTTATTTCTAGTTTTGCCATCATTCCCTAATGCTGGCATTTCTTCAGATCTATAGATTTTGTTATGGTCAAGTCTACTCAGTGTTTATGTGTCATCTTCAAATTTTAGGACTGGAAGTATCTGAACATCTGGGTTATCTTTCATGACAATGATTTGATGATGTTATAAGTAGTGGGATTCTTACCACCTTTCCCATCTTTACGTCTTACATTATTTGTCTGTTTCTGTGGCAGGGTGATTATAGGAAGAGGTAGACGGTGTAGATATAAAGCACTGGAACCTAGAACTGACTCTCTTGCAACTTCTGCTATCCAAGTACTGGTACAACAGACATGCAGCCACACAAGCTTGTGGAACTCTTTCCACAAATGTTGCAGTCACAGTATCTCCTTAGCTTTCCCTGATGACTTCAGAAGGTAGTTTAGAGCTTTTCCAGGAAATTTGTGAGAGATCATCTACTGTGAGAGAGATAAAAAAGGAAAGTGGGCAGGAGGGAATATTCTATCAGTAATTTTACGTACCTTCCAAAAATTAAATATGAGTTAAACATTGTAAATTTTAGCTTGAATCATAGGGATCTTTGAAAACTCTCAATTTTTTATGTACTTTTTGATTAGTTTAAATGTTTGACATTGTATAAGCTCAATGAAACTGCTTGGGAGATAGAGAATATTTTTAAAAGTTATATTTCATTATGACATATAAAAATAAATTATAATATACTAGTAAAGAGAAGTCACAGTGTGAGTTTACAAGAAAATGTGTAGTTAAGAGTATTATGTCTAAAAAATCTAATCTAGAGGCACCTATGAAAATGAAAATAAAGACCTTAAAATTTTCTTTGTGGAGTAAGTGCACAGAACGGGGCGGAGAGACTTTCATATCAAAATGACACTAATGACTTGAATTATATTCAGCTAATACTTTTAAGTCCTAGAGGGTGAAGCACCCTGGTGTGGAAGGGTGTAGCCTATTTAGCTTCTTTCCCTAGGCTACCCAATAGCTGCTCCAAAGAAGTGCTTATGTTTACATAGAAGATTAATTTAACCACAACAAATATTTCTCTTACAGTAGCAAACTCCCTTCACAAACACATATAAGCTATATAAAGAAAGGTTAACACATTACCTACCTTTAAAATCTACTAGCAATTACCACTTATAACTAGCCTCCATTGTGAATGGTAGGGAATTTGAGAGTACAAAATAGTAGTCAAAATGCTCAAACATGCAGGAAAGTTTATAGCATCGGAAACTCGATAATTTTGCTGCCTTTATTTTCTATGGAAAAACTATGACTAAAATCACAATTAGTTTATTAGACTGTTGTAATTTAATGCAGTAGAGAATCGATTCAGTTATTTCAAGTGATAGAGATATGTATTGCCCAGATACATTTTGGAATACAGAATCAAAGGGATTAACTAGCTAGTAAATTTTGATTAAGAGCCAAAAACCAGTAACAACAACAAAAGAAAACAAATAAAGAAGCCAGAAAAAAAAAAATGTAGCAAGGTCAATATTGACTAGAGCCGTAACAAGGTTGGGCCTCACTGACATGAGCATTGATGCTGGGGTTAGTGGTTAGGGTCGTCACCCAAACCTCACAGTCCCTCTAATGTCCCAGCAGCAGGAGAAGTGATTTCTTTAGTAGTGGGTCCAATGCTGGCTGCCTTCTCTCTCTTGCATGCATTCTGCTTTTGTCTCTCACTCATGTATTTTGGTTGCTCAACTTTGGCTGAATTGTGACCCTTTCCCTATATCCTAGCTCTTCTATGAACATAATCTAGTTCAGTTACCTCACTTACTACCATTGTCTTGATTCGCTCAGAATCTGCCTTTCTGAGGCGGTTCCAAAGTGGTAATTAGCGTTACCTTGTTTAGTTAGGTGGGGGTCATACAGGTGAAATCTAACTAACACCTGAGTAGGGAAAACAGTTGTTTAGTTTTCAGTAATGATTGCGATGTAGATATTGTGATGGTGAAGGTTTGATTGTTAATTTGACACAAAGTACAATCACCAAGGAAGGGAGGCTCTAGGCTGAGTAATCTGTGGTCCCTCAGAGGATTTTCCTAGCCAACTTAATGGATGTGAGAAGACCCTCCTTGAGTGCATACACCATCACTATTTTGCCTGGGCCCTGGTGCCTGAATAAAAAGGATTGAGCAGGCTGGATAGGAACATGACATTAAGTCAATGCTCTCTGCTATTGACTATAGATATAATATGACTAGCTGTCTCAAGATTCTGATGCCTGGACTGTTGCAGGATGTTTAGCCACACGGTGACACCAGGAAATTGTGTTAACGAAGTTAACCTTGAATCAGGAGGTGGAGTCATCAACTAGCTGAGAGGAATTAGTCACAGGGAAACAAGGAATACAGCTAGAGAAGACACAAAGGAAAGAGAAGGAAGGGGCTAAGAGATTGTATAGTCTCTTCTATATTGGTGGTTCCTCCCGCTAATTCTTTGATCAATCAGATTTTTACCCTAATACCTGACTCCTAAGTCTTCACTGGCAAATAGAATGATAGAGACTTAGTTAGCTGACTGTAGGGCCATGGGGCCACAGATGATAGCTAAAAATAGTAGATTCGTGTGCAGCTGCTAAACTAACAGCCAACACATGACTTTCTAATTTGGATGAATTGTAACCTAGATTGTGAGCTGAGTAAATTCTCTTTCCGTTATATTGTTTTTCATGGTATTTTATCATGAGAACAGATACTGCCACTAAAACAGAAGCTTTGAAGGAGGTATGGGTATCTTTTTAACTTTTCATCTATTATTATGGAATATGTGCATGATGTGTACATATGGGCACGCACTTCTCAGCACACAAAAGGAAGTCAGAGTTTCATTTGTGGAGTCAGTTCTCTCCTTCCACTTGTAAGTAGATTCTAAGGACTGAATTCAGGCTGCCCTGCTTATGTAGAAGGTGACATACAAACTGAGCCATCCTGCAGGATACCAGCCATAGGAAACTCTTAACTAACTGTTAAAGCCAAAGTCCCAGGAGCTAACATGCCCTTTTAGTTAACACTGAAAACATAAGAGATAAAGCATTACATTAAGTCAGAATGTTTATCACTGATTCTACACCCAATTTCGTTCCTTCTTCAAAGAGTGTACATTGAGTTGTGATTTCCGACATGTTAAAAAGGTGTCAGCAAGCATGCTCATATAAGAAAAATCTGGACAAAATGTGCATTAATGGCTGAAGTATAAGGATGACTGACATTTTCATGGCTGGGGAGACAGGCGCTTGCGGAGCTCCCTCCAAGATATATTGACCTAGACCGGAAACTGGTAGAGACATAACGGAAACAAGTCTGCTAAACTTTAACCTTACCAATTTTGTAATAACTGCTTTTATTTCTACAGATAAGAAAAAAGATCAGGAATACGTGAAAAAGAAACCATTCCTTATAAGCTTAAACAGACAGAGTTTCTTAGGAGCAGTCAACACTGCTCATAGAGAATGTTAGATTTTGACAAAAGTACTCAAACCTGTGAAGTGCTCCATTAGCGTTATAGTAGCTGGAGCTGCAGCAATGCCTTGAATGAATCCTCTGAACTTAAAATGGAAACATCGATGAACTGCAGTCAGAGGGAATAAAAATATTACATAATTGGCATAATAGCTATTGTCTAGAATTCTAAATGGAACCTGGAATGGTGTCAGATGTGAACGCTGAGATGATAGCACAGTTTCAGGAAATGAAATTAAACAGCTGGATTAAAAGAGAGAGGGAGATTTTTTTTTCCATGGGCTGACATTATGCTAATTTTCGTAAAATGAAGTTAGAAGTGACTAGAAAAATTCCACTATATATTATTTATTGGTTACATGAATTAGTTATTGGTACATTTATGTGGGTTTCAATACACAGTAAAATTTCAATCATTTTGAATTTGAGGAATAATATTGATTTATGCAAGCTTTGCATTATAGAATAATTTCAGAGCTTGCCATCGAATGTACTGATTACTTAAAGAACGGTTTCTTTAGATCTTTTTATGACTTTGTGACTTCACAGGATATTGAAGCAACAAATTTTCTCATAAATTTGGGAGCATTAAATATTATATTTATTAAGTCTCTATCCTCCCTCCCCCCCTCTCTCTCTCCCTCTCTCTCTCTCTCTCTCTCTCTCTGTCCCTCTTTCTATCCAACTGTTTAATTTCACTTTCTGAAACTGTGCTATTTTCCAACTCTCACACCTAACATTGTTTCAGGTTACTTCTGTTTTAAGTGGCAATGAAAAAAAAAATCCCAGTCCTAAATTAAGTGAAACAGAAGGGAATTGTTTTTTTGTCTCTGTCCCGAGTCTCCACGGAGCACCCTGCACAGCCCCAGTCTGAGGGACTGACAGGAATCGTACCTCTGCCAGACTTCACATGCACTTGCTACCAAGCCCAGAAGAAGGATTGGCAATAGTCTATAATTCTCAATGAAAGCTCTGAGATGCTCTTCAGTTGGCCTTTACAGGAACCATCGCTGTTTTCAGAAATATGTCAGGAACAGATGCCTTCGACCTATGAGTGGAATAAGGCTCTCCTACTATTAGGAAGTTGGTCTCAAACAGATCAGAGACTATAGTGGAAGGTAAGGTAAATCTTACTATAAGTTCTGACAGATGAATTTGGGGTATGGTTGTAATGGGAGAGACTAAATGAGAAGAAGCTCACTTTTGGATCACAAATGAAAAGCTGAAATACCCAGAGCTGGCAGACAAGAATGTGTCCAACCTTCATGTAATGAAGGCCATGTGGTCTCTGAAGTCTCCAGGCTATGTGCAGGAGCAGTTTGCCTGGAGACACTTCTATTGGTAACTTATGAATGAGGGCACCCAGTATCCCTGTGATTATATCCCCACCTATCTCCGGAGATTGCGCCTGCCACCCTGTGCTGTAGCAGCTCCCGAAATTGGCAGGCGTAGGCCCAGAGGTCCAGAGGGTGAGCAACAGGTAAGATTCGCAAGAGGGGAGGCTGACAGAGACAACTACGGAAGGAGTGCTGTGCCCCCTGGGTGCTAACAAGAAAGCTGAGGCTGTGTGGTCAGCCACCTCAGTGAACTTGAAGACTGTTGTTTTGAATAAACTTTAAAGAAAAATTAAAAAAAAGTCACCCCCATGTTGTTATGATTTTATGCATCTAACTGTGACGTTTTATTATTATAAATGATTTTAAATGAGAATATTAAAATTTAATTTCAATTTTTTGGAAACTTTCATTTCATCCATATAGTATCCGGTAGTCTTTGATGTTCTTGAGAATGAGTTTGAGTTTGTACATCTTCATTTCTTAAGGATTATTGAGTATATAGCTTTTCTTTCAACCACAGCTCCCTTAAAATTCAGTGAGGCATTCTAAGGGTATACTTTCCCATAATGAACACATTACAGCAATCATTGCAGAAGAGAAAACACAGGAATATCCGTGGTGGAGTCTTCAAAGTGTTTACACGGCCTTAATGTTGGTCATTTTAGGGAAACTGCCAACAAGCTCATGAAGCAGGAAACGTGCATTCTGGGTTTAGAGAAGCAGTTTAACTTTCAGGATGTCCAATTCCAAATTCAGTTTATCTTGCTTTATATACAAAAGAGCTGTTTATATTTGACAACATGTTTGCAAACCATTCTACAAAATGTGGCTGCCGCTGATCTGGTCTGGAAAGAAGAGGATGTTGGGAAAAGGCCGAAATTAAAGCTAGCTGCTATTATGACTTGATGAAGTTTTTATTGTTAATTAAGTCTAGAAGAATCTCTTCTTCAGCGTACTTTACAGAGACACAAAATAATCTTTGTTGACTGATTTTTACCTTCTCGGTCTGAAAACTTTTATACTCAATACTTAGGCATCTCTTCTTCTGTCATTTGATATTTATTTATCATGGGCTTGTAGGGAGGGTCCCAGCTATTACTGACTATAGGCGTATTAGCAGACATATAGGTTGAGATGCTGCCAGCTCTCAAGAAGCTTTGCTGGAGTAGTAGATGTGGGTATGGACAGACAGAGATGCACACATAATGTATTTAGGGCGAGGAAGTGCCATAACAGAGGTTCAGATAAAGACACTTCCAGTTTAAAGAACTTGTGGGGTTTCTTACAAAGGTGGCATTTGAGGTGGAAGAAAAGCCATTTGTGAACACGCTGAGATGATACAGTGAACAGTTAGAGTGCAGAGGATAAAGAGAAAGAATAAGAATGCAAAATAGTAGAGAAACCTACCACTGGGCATGTTGCTTTTCATCACCCTTAGATAAATTATAGTTGATGCTTTTAAAATGGACACTAATAAAGACTTATGGACTATTATAATAGTGCTTCCCTCACTCTCCTCCTAGTAACTCTGGAGCTAGGACTTCCTTGAACCCCTTGCTTTGAGACAATGCTCACCAATTGCTTGTGGTTTTCTGGGCCCTGAAGTATTTACCAAGTTTCTTTACTGCCTGTAACACTAATCTACTTTATTATTTTTCCAGTTTTTCTCTAGTGCTGGGGACTGAACCAAGGGGCCTGAGTTTACCAGGCAATAATTCCACCCCTGAAATAAATTTCCAACCCCTATCAATGCTATATTGAGAACAAAATCTCAAAATCATATAATTTCAACTCTTAACACATGTTAATGGATGATAAGTACTCATTTTAAATACATAATCAAACGCTGTCACCACTCAAGTATTATCAACAATGCCTTACTATCATGGAATACAGGAAAATGGTTTCCTCAATATTTTCATCTAATGTTTACCATAGGACACAATCAGTATCCGTGCATTGCTTTGGCCGATATAGCTAAGCCTTTTTTTCTTTTGCAACTATTCTTTTATAAATACATGTTGGAAGAAATAAACCCAAGCCCTTGAGTTTCCTCTATTCTGCATTTTGCTGATTGCAGAGCCTATCTGATTTGACATAATCCTGAATTGAATAGCACACTGAAAGTCATTTCTCTATGTATTTTTCCCTTGTGCCTTTTTTGCCTTTGGCCCACTCTCTCTCTCTCATCTGTCCCTGTCTCTCTCATGCATCCATATTTGTATATACACGTACACTGCGTGTTACATATGTTTATAAATATATTTTTACAATTTTACATGCTTTTGTGACACAAACACAGAAACACACACACACACACACACACACACACAATACTACAGTTAGGAAATTAAATACTGAGCCAGAAAGAAGCTTTGGCAGATAAGAGTGCTTGCTGCAAATTCTGAGGACCCAATATACACATTTACATAGTAGGAAAACAGAAACTACTCACATCACTTGTTCTTTGACTTCCACACACATATGGTAGTGGTGTTGCTCCACTACTCCCAAAATCAAATCCCAAGGCAATATCTATGTTTTCTGAGATATGTCTTGCCACCAACCTGGGCTTATTTAATTCTTTTTTCCCATGTTAGGGTCCACATCTTTTCCAAAACTCCTGCAATTTTGTTCAATCTGAAAATTTTGGTATAAAATTAAAACTTCTTTTTTTTTGCCAATATTTCTTTTCCAACTTGATTGAATCTTCACCACCATCCCTCTGTTCTCATGTTAATACAAAATTCACTGTGACTCTCTTTCTAATTTCTGATTCTTTATTCTCCACAATAAGAATACAACAGGAAATCCCAAATGAGATGCATACACACCAGCAATTCACATGTCCACTAGTGCATAGGTGATTTGAGTGCAAGGATTGCTGATGGAGATCACATTCAACTTCTTTGCTCAAAGAAGAAAAATAAGTTGTATTAGATATCAAAATAAACGTTTTTATCAGTCAATTGGTATAAAATTTCAAAATATCAACATTAAAATTAATTGCAACAGAAAATATCCACTATCTAATCTCTATTCTCGTAAAAGTTAAAAATTTACCACAATATATAATGGATTAGTTTTAGAGAAGAACACAGTACATACCCCAGATGAGCTAAACTCATGATCCTCCTGGACCTGCTTCTTGAGGTATAGTAGGCTTGCTGTTTCCTATGCGTTCTCTGCAAAAAAACAACAACATTATCAGTGTCGTGGCTACATACAAAGAAATTTTCTATAGTGATTGTATTTATTGGGGAAGTATCATCATATGTGGACAGGTGTACTTTCAAAACTACACCTTCATGTTGGAATGGATGTAGTTCAGTAAACAATGTGGATACTCAGAGGAATCGAATAACAGGCTCTCCTTTCACTGTCTTCTCTTTCTCTGACTTGTTTCAGACAAGCTGTTGGTTGTCATACCTTCTGTTGAAACAACGTGTAGACTTTACCAGCTGAAAATCACATCTCGCTTGTATGCCATTAAATGAATTTATTAGACAACACCCAATATTGTCATATTGAAATGAAATAGAATGGAATTTAAAATAATGTAGACTATATGCAATAAATTTGTAGAATTTTGCTTTCATTGTGTGTGAGGATGTGCTAACTTTGCCTATGCTTTATTCATACTTCATAGAAAAGGAAGAAAGGGGAAGAGAAAGAGGCAATGACAGAGAGATGCTGGGGAAGAGAGAAACAAACATATTTAGAAATAGAAGCTCATCATGTGTTGACACTGTGATGCCTAAATCCGTGGGTCCCCACAGAAGCCAACAAAGGAGACCGAGTCCTGTATGTAAAAGCAAAAAGCCTTTATTTTAATCATGTTTGCAAACTTGGTCTCTCTGCATGTCCAATGTATTGGAATCAACAGAGAGCCCCGAGCTCAATTAGAATTGGGTTTTTATAGTAGTAAAGGAGAGGGTGAAGGGTCTCTGAGGTTTAGGACCCCTGATTGGCTGACTTTTGTCTAGGGGTGTCCTGGTGAAGTGTGCTGGCAAGTGATCCTATCCACAGTGGTTGGAATGTCAGGCATTTCCTTTGAATGGTCTACTCTTGAGTGGGGGTTGGGTAATCTCAATTTGTGGTGTTTTCCTGCTACCAGGTATTGCTTCAGGGTAAACTATTGAGACTCAGGTCTCTTATTTAATTTTATTGATGGTCAGAGTCCCAGGTGATAATGGTTGGAAGTAAAGAACTTCCTTTGGGTGACCTGCCCAGACTTAAAGTATTATGGCTGGCCCCACAGACACATGTACACATACATGCACACAGAAGTGTGCATGCACACACACACACAGACTGTCTTTTAAGCAACATAGTCTTGGAGCCAACAGTTAAGTACAAATGGCAGGTTACTTGAAGTGTCAGGTTTGTGTTGGACTTTTAGAATCTTATCCAACAATCTGTTTCCTTGACCTTTCTGATGATTCGTTTCCGTCAATGTATCTTTTCTGCTCAAGCTAGTGAGTAGATTCTGATTTACAAACAAGAGCATTGACTAATTTCATGAGACTATCTTTGCATATTTGCTTACTGTAAGGTAAGCAGTACACCTTACACTGGGCTTTTTAGAAATAACAGAAATCGATTTTAAAGGAAAAAAAAAAGAGACTAATATAAGAAGGCACAAACAGTAAAATCCAGTTGGCTAAAATTGTGTATGTGTGTGTGCGCATGTGCGTGCACGTTCATCATACCAGTGCCGATGTCAATTATCCTACAGCATATGAAGAACTCAGAACTCACATGTGATGAGAGTGATACTCAATGTTTATTAGAGTATGTATAGAATGGTGCCTTTAAAAATGAATTGTTAGGACTTGTGACTAATTCATGTAAACGTAAGTTTCTATAAACACTGCTGGGGTTCATTACAAAAAATTCCAAACATTAAGATCATAGGGCAATAACTAACATGAAGTCAGAAGAGAAAATTACCAAAGGCCACTCTAATAGCCTTTTCTGACAGAGCGAGGGACACTGTAGACAGCAGAAAAGCAATAAACACAATATATCTCAACCTCAGGATCTCCTCAGTTTTCTCCCATATGACACACTTCATCAACAAGCAGAGAAAATATAGCTTAAGCCAATATTTCTCAAACGATGCGCTGTGACCCCCAAGGTTATCATAAACCGATACTACAGGGACCACAGAATTTCTTCTCCGCTGTGTCCGAGCCAGAGGAAGTCAAATACAGAGGACACACTGACAGGACTGGAGGTAATTAAGGGCTATGAAAAGGGAAAAGAAAAAGCTGCCTAAAAAGACGCTATTCATTCTGAGATTCTCAGCTGGCCAGTCCTGTCACCTGACCTTGCTCCAGCTGTTATGAAAATGTCCATCCTTGCAACTGGCCAGATCAGGAGAAAGGTTCTGGTTTAAGCCTGACCCGCAGGGCTTGAGTTCCCTTTTTGCTTACTCAGCTATCTCTCTGCTCTGTGCACACCAATATCACAAAATAATGTATCTAAGTTCCCATTGGAAATTCCTGGGTTTTTCTAGGATATTCGAACATTTCATAAGTATTTAAGATACAACGTGTTTAATCCAACAGACAGCAGGCTGTATTAGGGTCTCACTTTTTGATTGAACTGATTTCATTCTCAGAAAAGCAAAATCAGGCAGCTTAGAATTATTTACACATATAGAAACTGAGACCCAGGAAGGTGAAATAACTTGTCCACAGTCGCATGCTAATGATTGACAGAGAATGACTATACTTTGAATTGTAAGGCGATGGCATCTTCCTGCCTGTTCATGCTTCTGCCTACATGCAAAAGATAGGATAATATGATCAGGCCAGGGAGGTGGTTCAGTGAGTAAGAGTGCCCACTGTATGATGGTGAAGACCTGGACTTCGATTCTAGAGCACATGCAGCATGCCAGGTATATACATATATACCCATAGTCCCAGTACTATAGATCACTGAGGCTTCTTGGCCAGTCAGTCTATTAGGTAAAGGGAGATCCATGTTCATAGGGGGTGTGTGTGTATGTGTGTGTGTGTGTGTGTGTGTGTGTGTGTGTGTGTGTGTAGCACTGAATATTTTATAAAATGATTCTTCAGATTTAAGGCACAAAGGTCTAGACAAAATGATTTTAACTATTAGTTTGGGCACAATACAAGCAACTACATAGATGATACATGATCTAAAGAAAAAGTGTACTCAGACAGTGAGAGGCTAAGGTAAAAGTAGCCCAAAAGAGCTGTCTGTCCAGGGCATTCGTGGTCTCCCTGTTCAGGGTCCCTTCCTTCTGAGTATGAGGTAAAGATGCTTTCTAAAATGGGAAGTCTTGGAATCTGTAATGAAAAGGCTATGTCAGAGAATTTCATCACAGTTTACAAAAAAGGCAGAGAAAATTAGGTTATTATTCTCAGGCTTTATTTTTCAAACTTTATTTATGGTGTCTGTGGGGGGTGTGGGTGTGTACGCACATGGCACGTGAGTGTGCTCAGAAATGAATCAGTTCAACCAAGAGGGTCCCAGGGATTGAACTCAGGTAGTCAGGTCAAGTGAAAAGCAGCTTTTACACTTCTCAGTCTCTAGTACTTTTAGCCTTATGGTTGCTTTGGAGGGGAGGATGTTTCTATGCCTTGATTTTTGAAGAGAAGTTGATGTTCCTATAACTTACCTCATGGAAGAGTTAGGAATGAGAGCCTGAAAAGATGAAGTTGCACTGAAAGCTTTGGTTTTGAGGCTGATTCCAGGGTCTTCACATTAGGACATCCCGTTCATCAACCCAGCAAAATCCAGAGCCCCGGCCTTTCCATACCAGGTCCTGGTGCATCTTCCAATGTGAAACAGAAACGTGGTGCAGGATACACAGAGTAAGAGCAAGCTGTCCTGATGACCATACATATCCAAACCTTACTCTGGGCTATCTGACCTGCGAAGAAGCCAATGAATGATGACATTGCACCCGTGTCAGGGAAAAAAGGCTCTCTCCAGATGGTTGCCTTGGGGCAGAGGAAGAAGCAGATTCCAGGTAACCAGTGATGGCAGTCGACTGAAGGGACCATTTGTGTCAGAAGTTCAGCGAGTTCTTTGGCAGCTCTTGGCATCCTCAGGAAGTTGACAGTCTCTAAAGCCTCCGAGATACCAGGGAGAACCTTGCAGAGGGCATCAAAGATTGTGTTGAGTAAAGAACTCTGTCTTGATAATTCAAGCTTTAGAATAATTTGATAAAAAAAATGAAAGAACATGTTTACAAAGAATTCTAAAACAACCAAAAGAGAAAAGAAAGAAAGAGTCTAAGAATAGTTAAGTGGCGCTAATTCCTGCACTCAGGAGGCAGAGGAAGGTGGATTTTGTGAGTTAAAAGCCAGCCTGTTTTTCAAGACATAGCTCCAGAACCGCTAGAGCTATTGCACAGAGAAATCTTGTCTCAGGAAGAAAAAAAGAAAAATAAAAACCTAATATTGTCTTTCAACAGATTTTTAACTTTAAAATATTTTAGAGAAAAGAGAGCTCTGCCTCCTGACTTGTTGTGACAAAATGCTTTTTGCCATGAAGGGACCAAGAGCACATTTTTAACATAGCTATACAATTTTCTTCATTGGAAAATTGAATTTACACATTTGCTCTGGAACTTATCACGCTGAGTGTTGCGGATTTACAAAGCATCCAGGAATAAGAACAGAAGCAAGGGTATTTGAGGCGACTTGTCCCTTCCCTGTGCAAGAGATTTATCTGCCACAGGGTGTTGCTAGCTGTAGCTTTGCTGGTAGATTTTGCTTAGGTGCTTTATCTAATAAAGTGATTCTTGTGGACGTTTTCATTGTCTCTGTCCATTTGTCATCCTAAAACAGAACATTAGCATTTTTTTCCATGATGAGGCCATTCTTTGCCTTTTAGTGTTCCAGTTATTTTCCTGAGTGGAAAAAAAAATAACATTGGATAGGTAAAGGTTTGAAAATTTCTTCATTGAAGCACATAGATAAGAAGGGATCAGCTTAAATGAGAATTCACACAATTCTACTTCATAGTATTCGAGAAAATAGGAAATAATGCTGATTTTTCATTTGAGAAGAGGGAACCTCAGTTGAGAGATTGCCTCCATCAGATTGGCCATCAGCATGTCTGTGGGACACTTTCTTGGTTAATGATTGATATGGAAGGGCCCAGCTCACTATGACCAGTGCCACCCCTGAGTGGGTGGTCCTGAGTTATATAGAAAAGCAGACTGAACAAGTTATGAAACAAGCCAGGAACCAGCAAGCACCATTCCTTCTTGGTCATAGTGTTTAAAACAGCCAACAGAGAAACAAACAAAGCAACAGTACTATTCAAATTAGCAGTTTTATGTAACAAGCAATGATGTTTTTCAAAAATAAAATATTAGTTAATATAACGTCAACCATAACTACAAGATTATTTTAAGTCCATTGTTCTTGTTATCATATTTTGTAATGGCAAACTTTCTCTAAAATTTATATTTGTATAAATTACTTTGAAGAGTATATAAGACTTTCAGGCCAGTGACAAACATGAGTTCAAATGACCATGGGAAAATCAAGAACTTTTTGTCCTATATATTTTGCTCTTCACTATAGAGTTGTGGAAAACCTTACACATCCACACATGTAAAATCTAGTTAATTCATCCATTCTTCTTTTTACTAAATTATCAAATATTTTTCACAATATTTTTTATAATATTTTCCAGCAAACCTAAAGGCACTGGAAGCAAAAAAAAAAAAAAAAAAAACTAGTGAAGAATGTATAGAAACAGAATTTCTGAAGCTGAACGTCAAAACAGGACAAATATTAAAAAACAGACAAAGGCCATGAACAGTTGAATGGAACTCCACGGGAAAACACTTTCTTTAGCAGGTTCATCAGAATAAAGCAATTCTCTGGAAGAAATGGTGTTTTGAGTGAACAGGAACCAGGAAAGCCGACATTGTATCAGGTCGAGAGAACACAATGAGCAAAGACCCAGATGATTCAAAGCAAGTAACTGTGCCTTCTGTAGCTTAAATAGCTCCTCTCTGCTTTGTATTTGAGAGCTGTGGAAGGGTGGCACCCACTAAAGGAAATACTATAGTAGGAAGTTAAAGGGGAGTTTTAAAAACTTATTCCAGTGTCAATAATATTTTAAACATTACAAGGAAGTAATCATACGGGAAAATGTCATTTTAAATGTGTTCAGGTATGATTTTCTTAATAGTCACACAGAATCTGTTGGCCTGTGTTTCTGATGTGGCCACTGAGGTGGTATTTCAGAACTCTAGGTGTGATCCTGAGACGTAAAATGCAAGTCTATGTGATTTAGCAAGTGAGTAACCGTGCATGACATCCACAAGCTCGAAACTTTAAGTAACGGCGGTAAGTCTGGCAAAAGAAATCCCATATGCCCTTCTGCAGAGCAAGACTCAGTTCCAGCTGAATATTGGAATGTAGCGACACTGGACATAAAATGTGACCATTCTGTGTGGACCCATTTGTAAGCGCAACAGAAATGAAGGAAGGTGTGTTCTCCAATCCCTCATCCATGACTTCTTTTGTGATTCAGAAAATCTGTTGACAAGGAAAACAGCAACAGTGTCACCATTTGTCGCCAGAAGATAACAGCTGGACAGATGTTCTGTCTTCTTCAGAAATGTCCAACATAATAATCAGAATGACTTAATCAAGGTCCAGGTGTGCAGCGAAATTCCTGGTCAAACATAGGAGCACTGATTCTTATGTGCTGAAAATAAACCTGTTAATATGAGAATGAAGAATACCAGAGAAAGTTTTTATTTAGCTAGACAAACACTTTTTTCTATTCCACAGTGCTGTAATCAATATTATACATTTATACATGTACCTGCTCCTGGAGAAACTCAAATGAAAAGGGAGGATGATAAAAAAATAGATAAGAGGAGGCAGGTAGTAAAATGAGGAAATAATTACCCTTTCTGATCATCTACTATATGCAAGGCTGCACTTAGGATGATTTATTGGTTACTTGAAATCCAAATGCTCTTTATAATGCTTTCATAAAAACCAACATTAAAATTTCATTTTTGTTGTAATTTTGAGTGTTAACATGGTATTTTCCTGGTGCGTTATGACTTAGACAACCTTTGTTGTTCTCCAGGATGTGGTCAAAGTGAACTGGAAAAGAGGGCAGCAGTTCTAGGGTGTACTCTCATCCCTGTAATGGCAGCTCATATGTGTAACCGGAATTCAGTCCTGAACTTTATGAGACCTGGTAGCCTCATCAGCTGTGTGTCATCTTGGCCAAGACTTTTAAGGGTCTGAGTCTGTCAATTTTCTTTGTAAGGAAAAGTTTGATTAAGTTTGGTTTGCATAGAGTAAAAATATTTCAAAGTTAAAAACAAAAGCAATTCGGGGCACCGTTTTCTTTCAATATCATCTTGGTGCTGCTTAAGAATTATGACTATTAATTATTTGATCAAATCCCAGGTTAAAGTGTCAGAATTGTAGAATATTTTAAATATGTATGACAACCAACTGGAGAGACCTGGAAAAATCTATTTGACTCTTTTTTGATGAATACATTGTTTGTTATTCTAAATAAAAGTCCAAAAAAAAGTTTTTCAGGTATGTATTGAATTTGACTATTTTTTTTAGGCCTAAACACATTTTTTTCCCTCACTCAGAAACATATGAAACTCTGGTAGAGAAAAAAGTATTTCAATAAAACTCAAGGAAAACCACCAAGAGCATTTGATTTTATAAACAATATACACAGCTGTAGTACTGTTGGCAAAGACATGTGCCAGAGAGTTACATATTTGCTACTCTAAACTGTCCTGATAGCCCTTTATCCAGCAGCAGCTGGTAAAATGGTATTTAAGGAGGGTTTGATTTAATCTAATGAGAAACTGTACTGCATTGTATGGCACTATCTGCGAAAATAATTGGATAAACATTGATTTTTTTATGTTGCTATAATAGTTACATTTTCAATAAATAGGAATTTATATGCAAACTTATTTGGCAGCGTTCCTCTCTACATGAAAGCTACGCACATGCATGCACACCTACGCAAGCAGGCACATGCATGCAAACACAAACAGCATGCATTAAATGAACACCCCAAGCTTACAGATACTGTGTTTATGCCTATAGATTGCTGTAGCTGTCAGCATCAGTCATGGAGGGACATTTCCTCCCACAGTGGGCAGTGTTTAATGTAGAGACTCATAAGCAGTCGAACTTTAAGAATAAGCAGCTGGTGCCGCAGCACAGTGACCCGACGGTCAGTCATAAATGGAGCACTCCAATCAGATATCTATTTTACCCCCGCAGGGAGCAAAGCCGAAGCGGCACAGGAAGAATGTAAAAGCTCCGTGAATGGGAGAGTTTATAGTTATTTCTTGGAATTGAAGCAATCCTTACTGGAGGGAGGAGTGATACTCATGAACTTCAGTGCATTCATGAGAGTTACAGGAGTCAGGAAGCTCATATAACTTGCCATCGTCACGTGGCCCCTCCCAAAGTTGGCTCCAAAAGAAGCAAGCCCTTCATGGGAAGAGGAAACTTTCCGGTGGAGCTGCTGGCAAGTGGGGTAAGAAGCGCCGCCAGAGATGAAGCTTTTGAGTCATCACCCACATTTACACAAGCTTTTTAATGATCCAGCTGCCTGTCAGTCACTCACGCTCTTGTAAATAAGTAACTCCAATAAACGCATTGATTTACACACACACACACACACACACACACACACACACACACACACACACACCTTACAAACACCAAAGAGTAAAATAAAGGGAAAAAAAATCTTAACATTGCTGGAATATGGACACAAGAGACAACATCTCATAAACAAAATGTCTGGGGAAGAGAAGTTAAAAATTCAGACCAAATTTGGAAGACAAACAATTCGGCAAAACACCCAGAAATTGCTGAGTGTTCTAATCAGACAAATATTTAGAAACAAAAATCTACTACTAATAAAGTTTAAAGGGGAACATGAGAATCAAAAAAAAAATCTATGTGTAAAAAATGAATTGATATTTAAAGGTACTGTTCCATTGTTACTTCCCATGGTATTGAGATTATGGGGGCCAATTATATTCAAACTGCTCTATTTCCCAAGAGAACTAGTCAATAGTCTTTCTTTCAGAACACAAAGACCAGAAGAGGTTAAGGACATAAAACTGTTAAATGTGACATGGTAGTCTGGATTGGATTCTGCAACAAAAGAAAAGGCGGGGAAAACTGGTTAAAATCAAAGTAGAGTTTCATTAATAGCTAATAATAGATTTACACCAATGTCTTAGCTTTGACAAAGGCATCACGAAATTTAAAATGACCACAGACTAGGAATAGAAGGAAACATATACAGGAACTCCCTATACTTGCTTCCTAACTTTTTTATGAATGTACATTTTTCCAAAATGAAATTCTATACAAATAAATGGTATGGGGCTTGAGAAGCAGTTCATGTGAAAACTGTGTACTGCTTTGTAGTACAGAGGACTCAAGTTTGATTCCCAGAACCTATGTCAGAGAGTTCATCACTTCCTGCAATGTTAGTTCATCTTCAATGCTCTGGCCTCCAAGTGCATCTGTACCCATATGCACACACGCACACATAATTAAAAACAAAATAAAATATTTAAGTGGGTACTTTATATAAAAGGTATTAATCAATAAACTTTTTTGTAGAATATTGAGAACGTAAACAGTCCATATACACCAAAGTAGTCATCATCGAAGAGATGTTTTGAAGATAGAAAAAGACAAAACAAAAGAGAAAGATTAAACAATACTTTGAGCTATGAAAACTCAAAAAATTGACTTATCGGAAATAACTTAATAAATTAATACACTTTTAATGAAAAGAGGTTTAATGAATACATTACTGCATAACCTTTCACAAAAATTCCAAAGTTGCCTTTAGCTCTGTGCCTATAGCAAAGTTTAGGAAAAGCAGAACCATATGTGGGTAAGTTGGCAATCTGCAAAGTTCTATTCTAACTCCTGCGTTAACAAAGGGAGTTGTAATTGAACGCTGCTTGTGCTGATGAGTTCATTCTCTAGGAATTGATAATTCATGCATGGAAAAAACACTTTGAGAGGCTGAATATATATGCACAGTGGAAAATCCTCAGTGTGGAACGAGTAAAACCTGCACGTGTCAACACTATTTAGTCATGACGTATAAAAATAATGATGACTATTGCCTTATGCATAGACAACCTTAGTTTCCAATCTTCACAACAAAATAGCAAGATCAAAGATGCGTCTCACTCTAGAAAATAAAAAGTTCAAAGTGGAAAAACTAGCAATGGAGACTGTGAAAAGTGCGTGCTATTTACCAATGATCTCTTTGCCGCTCAGTACTGAGTCAGGATTAAACCTCTCAGCCTTGATTGCCTTTTCTCACTGAGTCTGAGATTAAAAATGACCTTTTACGGGAAACTTCATCAGAAGCCCCTGGCAGAGTTAATCATTCTCATCTGGATCCCCAAAATATTTTGAGCATGGTTTTATTAGCTTACTTTTACTATTCTTATGCCTGTCTTTTTTTTTTTTTTAATAGAGTGAGCCCCTTAAAGGTAACTATTTGTTCCCAGTGACTCATTATGGTCTCTGCAGGCAGCATGGTCTGGTACACGCATAGTGGACAATAAATGGCATTTTTAAGTAAGGAATTGCAAAAAGATATATACAACTGAACTTTGAGGACTGTGGGATGCAGGGGTGTTTACAGCTTACAAAAGTGATATCAAAGAAAAGAAAATTAAAAACTATTAAGGAAAACCATACACAATAGCAAGCATCATATTTTTAAACATAATTATAGTCAGTAAATACTTTCAGAATTAATTCACAACAATAGAATTTTTTAGTATTAAAGGAATATTGCTCGAGAAGTCTTTACCTTTTGACAAATAGGTTTCTAAAATGCTAAGGAGAGTGATTTGAATATTGGTTGTATTTGACACTGACATCTTCATACTGGAATAGATCCTAATGTAAACATTACATTTTAACAAAGTGTCTAAAATAAGAAATCTTCCTAAAGATAAGCTGTTTCATTTTATGTCTAAGGAGGTTGTAGATTAGAATTCAATTTTGTGTACAGTAATGCATTAATTTGAATTGGAATTCCAGCCATGACTGAGTTACAGTTACTGGACTAGTAAACAGAGACTTGAAAAAATAAGCGACAGGTTTGGAGTCTGCGTCATAGACATGCAGGACTTTGCTGGCTGACGGACGAGTCCCACGGCCACTCTGGTATTCCTAGATTAGGGGAAAATGTAGTTATCGAAGAGACCTGCTCCTAGCAAGTGGTAGATCTGCTGAGCTCCAGGGGTGGAGATGAGAACCCTGGAGCATAGAGCATTTGTGAAAAGGAAGCTATCAGAATGTGTGCGGATGACATATGGGAGTTGGGTATATGGAGGAGAATCTATGGCAGTCAAGGCAGTGTGTACATAAGCAGGGAAAATCTCCTGAGAGCTTCACACTAGCAGTTTCTGCGAGATACTAAGGGTTTAGAAGGACTGATAAACCCTCACTGGTGGAGCTCCAGTCCCGACTGAGTATAAACATAGCATGAGTACGTTATTAACTACTCCATATCAGCCCTGGAAGGAAAACTCTGCCATAGAAGTAGGGTCACATTCCAGAAGAAAACCCACTCAAAACCCACAGAACAAGCTTAACCATACCATAACTAGTTCCCCAGGTTACTATCTAAGCACAGACAAAGCTTAAGCACACCATGACTAGTTCCCCAGGTTAGTAGCTGAGCACAGACCGAGTTTTAAATCATATCATAATTAGTTCCCCAGGTTAATGGCTGAGGCCCATCACATTAAAAAGGCTGGAGGAAAAGAGAATATGAACTTCCCATAAATTCATTCACAGTAGCAATGTTTAAAACCAAGTCAGCACAAGACCAAATAGAACAGGCAGCAACTTGTCTGTGTGGTAGATAAGTAAAGTAGTACGGTTAGGATCTAAAACGAATTCCAAAAGTCATTTCCAACGGGCTTGGTTTCCAGTTGACAGATTAGGGGAAAGTGATTCAATCATAAAGACCTTCCTCTAATTAATGCATTTGTTAATTTGATAGGCTATTGTAAGATAGAAACATGTGTAATTGAATGGAGTAGATCTTTAAGAGCAGCAGCTTGTCCTGACCTTTCCTCTCCATCCTTCCCCTTCTAGACTGCCGCGATGTGAGCATGTCTGCTTTGTCATAGACCTCCACCATACTTCTCCTAAAGGTGGAGCCAAGTCAGCATGGGTCAAAAGTCTCTAAAACCATGAGATAAAATAAAACTTTCACTGTGTTCAATTGTTTTGCTCAAGTATTTTGCCACAGTAGTAAATAGTTGACTTGCAAGCAATTGTCATCAATGTGTTCAAGATAGTAAAGTAAAAAAAACTGCAATGAACAATCAATCCTGGATTCTTGGGAGAAAGAAATTATTCTTTTAAAGTCTAGTAATTCTAGACTGTGAAATAAAACAACTGAACCATTTTTTTTTACTGCATAAGTATAATATAGAACAGGTAGCAGAAAGTGTAATCCATGAACATTAAGGCAAATTATTAAAAAATGGTTAAATGTAAAGATAAGCAATGAAAAATACTGTTTTTTAAAAATTGTCTTATAAAATATAATACAGCAGTAATAATAGAGTAATTAAAATTTGAGAACAACGTAAAATTGAGTTAGAGAAATATGTAAAAGAATAGTGGCTAAAACCAAAAACAGAAAAAGGAAGGAAGGGAGGAAGGAAGAAGGAAGGAAGGAAGGAAGGAAGGAAGGAAGGAAGGAAGGAAGGAAGGAAGGAAGGGTGGCTGATAACTTTGTAACTATTATGCAAATTCTGAATTAGAGATCTAGTTCAATAAACAGTTCTAAACTTGAAAATGATCATAAATAATCATTTCTTCTTCAAGTCTTTGGGTCAGAAACCTAAAATGTGATGGGTACAGCTGCTGTGGTAGAATAGAAACAGTGCTTAGTGGGAAGGAACTAGAACAACCAGCATTAGCTGATTTTTTGCTGTTTTTGTTTTTGCTTAAGTGCAATGAATTTCCTGATGATTCTTAGACTAATAGCAATCTTTTGTTTATAATGAGCTTGTGTGTGTTGCGTCTGTATGTGTGTGTTGTACTTGTTAGTGTTAGTGCGCACATGCACATGGATGACCATAGGTTTGAAGGCTGACATCTGGTGTCTTTCTTCCAACACTTTTGTATTCTGAGGCAGGGTCTCTCACTAAACTTGAAGGGCATTGACTGGACTACATTGACTGGCCAAATCACTTAATGTATCTATCTGTTTTCTCAGAATGTTACTTTAACTATTCAAAGATGTGTTATATTTGTCTATATTGAGGAATATTACTTAACTTTGCAAATGTGGGTTACATTTGCTTATCTTGAGGAATATTATTTTACGCAAATGTGTTATATTTGTTTGTGTAATAAGGAGGCCGCTAGTTAGTTCCCAGCCTTTTAGCCTCAAAATAATCACACAAAGCTATATTATTTAAATCACTGCTTGGCCCATTAGTTCTACCTTCTTATTGGCTAACTCTTACATATTAATTTAACCCATTTCCATTAACCTTTGCATCACCAGGAGGTCATGGTCTACCAGCCAAGTTTCAACATGTCTGTCTCTGGCGGCAGCTCCACAGCTTCTCCCTCACTCTGCCTTTCTTTTCCCAGCTTTCAATTTAGTTTGCCCGCACCTACCTCTATTCCCTGCACCTGGCCCAGACAGTTTATTTATTAACCAATGGTATTCACAGCATACAGAGGGAAATCCCATATCATTTTTGCTGTATCTGTTTAATGATCTAAATATGTCTGACTTTGCCTGCTTAAGACATCTGATCGGTCTAATTAAAAGCTAAACAGCCAATAGCTGGGTAGTAGAAGAATAGGCAGAGCTGGCAGACAGACAGAATAAGAAAATGGAGGAATCAAGGGTTGAGAGAATGAGAGGAAAATGGGGGAGAAAAGGAGAAAAATGCCAGGGTCCAGCAAGTCAGGCAGCAGACATACAGACACAGAGGAAACAGGAAATGAAGGACATACAGAATGAAAGAAACATAAAAAGTCCAGAGGCAAAATCTAGATGAAAAGAAGTAGATCAAATTAAGTTAAAAGAGCTAGTGGGACAAAACCAAAATAAAGTAGAGCAGTTATGACTACTAATAAGTCTCCATGTCTTTATATGGCGGCTGGTGGTTTGAGAAATTCTGCTATAGTTTGTTTCTTTACCCTGCTTCCCACTACCATCCCATCCCCCAGTGCTGTGGCTACAGAATCCACTAGTACCCTAAGCTTTTCCATGGACACTGAGTATCCAAATTCAGGTTCTCATGCTTAAGAGGTATACTCTACCAACTGAGCCATTTCTGAAACCTTTTAGACGTTTTCGTTTAACAGGACAGTGCACCTATTATTTTGATTACAAACTCTAGAATTATGCAAAATAAGTTAACAACTAACTAGTGGGTGATATACAATATACTTGACTTTTTTAAATGTTAACTGTCTTATTTTTAAACTCTAATTACTAGGTAGGGAGGACTTGACTGTGTGTCTAAAAACCAGCATGTTGCACAGGCTTTCTAAATGCCCCCTGCCTTAAAGACCCGACCCTAATTCTTAGGATTGTAAAAATAATGAGAGACCATGGCCAGAATAATTTTACCTTACATAATAAAGTAATTTTTAAAAATGTGAATATAGTTACTAATCAGTTTGTGTTTGTACATGTGTATACATATGCAGATGTTCATGTGTTCTATATGTGAGTGTATGTGTGTGCACATGCATGTGGATGTCATACATCCATATCAGATATAGCTTTTACAAGCTCCTAACCTTGTCTTTGAAACAGATCTCTCCCCGGGACCTGGAGTTTACTGGATAGGCTAGGTTGGCTTGCTAGTAAAACTCAGGAATTTACTGGCTTCCCACCCTACCCCACTCAACAAAAATCTTGAGATTATCAGCACCATGCAAGCAAGCTTTTTTTAAAAAAATGTATATATTTATCCTATTTTTTATTTATGCATGTGTATGTTGGTGTGTGCACACAAGTACAATGCACTCAGAATCCAGAAGAGAGCATAAGCTCTCCAGTGCTGGAATTATAGGCTGTTGTAGGGCATCTGACATTGGTGCTAGGAACCACAGTTCTGTCCTCGACAAGAGCAGAAAGTGCTTTGGACTCCTGAACCATTGCTCCAGTACCAATGCCTGTCCTTTTTGTTTTGTTTTGTTTGTTTGTTTTTTATGTGGATGATGAGCATTGAACTCCAGACTTCATGTTGCACATGGCAAGCATTTTCCCAATGGTATCTCCCCACCCCCAACTAATCAATCATCTCCTTGGTAATAAAGATAATACGATCCAATCAATAATGAACCTTTATTAACAAGAGTTTCCTTCAACTAGTAGCAGGGAGTAGTACATCAGAGAGATTTAAAAAAAAAAAAAACTAAACAATCCATCTTTGCTGGCCTGAATGTAGATGGATAAGGCTGCTTATGCACGGTCTGGGAAGTTACTTTAGCAAAAACAGTCATTCCACCCCTCAGCGGGGAGGGACTAGATTCTGCCAACAATCCAAGTGAGCTCAGAAATACATCCTTTTTCTGGAAACCCAAATGTGAGCCCATTTTGCCTGACATATTTATCTGAGCTTTGTGAAACCTATAAAGAAAACCAAATCGACTTTTAATCTACAAGATTATGGGAGAATAGTAAGTGCTGTTTAAAAGAGCCGGGTTCATGATAATTTGTAACATATAGAAAACCAATACGGACACTTTGACAAATGTTTACTATATAGATGATAATTGTGACCGCATGGTGATGATTGTGGCCACATAAACCTTTGTCACTTTGATGCAAATGTGAAAGTGAGATTCAGGAAAGTTCCAAAGAAACAACATCATGCAAAATAAGGGAAAAAAAAACCCTGAATATACTATACTCTTAGCTTTGTCTAAATTAACATTTCTATCATACGGCATTTAAAGATTAGAATTGAGGCTGGAGCTAAGTAGTTAGGAGCACCTGTTGCTCTTCCAGAGGACCCAGATTCTTTTCCAAGCACCAACATACCAGCTAACAACTCTCTGTAACTCCATTTTTAGAGGAAATGTCACCCTCTTTTGCCTGCACTGGTACCAGGCACACACATGTGGTACATGAACATACACGCAGGCAAAAGGTCAATAAACATAAAATAAAAATCAAGTAAAAAATGAAACAGAAAAATCAGAATTAAATTCAAGAGTGCAATTGTTTGCAGTATTTATAATAAGTGCTTTGGACAACGCGGATATTTAATACACAGCTGAGTTGCAAGATACCCCGTTACAGAAAGTCTTCAGTACAATTTAAAATTCAAAACTTCTCGGGTCGATGTGCCCAAAGATTCATTCCAGCCAATGAATGGTATGATGCCATAGTTTTTTCTTTATCCTCCTAAGTGGGTAAGTAGACTTTCATCTGGGAAAGGCTGAACAGAATGGATAGAGGTTATTTGTTGTGTTTGCATCATTAGGCCCATTTCTGCACTGCTGGGAGACAAGGAGCAGCCATGCTATCCACGTCCACTGAATAGGTTATCCAGTATAGGCCACCAGTTGCCACAATGCAAAGTCTATTAGTGTTTTGATTTTTTTCTCAGTTAGTACCATTGTGCTTAATTCTATAATTATTCCATATGAGAAACTCACACTGAAGCCAATGGGTGTCTCAGAATAAATTTGATTACAAGATTTGGTTCATTGAGTAAATGAATGAAATTTGGCTTTTATTTATTTGGAATTTTTCAATTAGGACCTAGACCTACCAAGATNTATTTCTAATGGTGCTTATTTGTACCCAAAATGACAAAAAGAGATGTTTTTCCCCACTCCTATGTAGTGTATTTTGCTTCCCAAGATATTTACAAAACAGCAAGTTTTCTGAAATGTTAATTGGAACTAAATTCTTAGACAAGGAAAAGGAATAAAATGACATTATTTCTTCCATTTCATATTAGTAAAATAGAAAACGTTATGCACCTGCAAAGACTGCTCCGTGTTGCTGATGAGGCTTGTGATTCTATTTTCCAAGTTTGGTTTGAAAAGCTAAGACATCTGTTTATCCAGTGCACACAGAATAACTCTCATGTCTCCTCATCTCTGAAGATTTCAAAGGCTTTCATTCTGGTTTAAATCCTTTGAAGAAGCAGTAATCAAAGACAAAAATTATCAGAGGTACATTTTTGTTTCCCAAACAATGAAAATAACAACACTCATCCTCCTTGGACTTCGAGTACCAGCGTAAAGCTTCAGAATTGGAGATTTGCCATTTAAATAAAAAAGTGATACAGATAAATAGCTGCCAAAAATAAAAAGCATACTGAAAGTGCATACTCTCTACTTCATTCTATTGCATAAATTTAAATTCAATATGTGAATAATTTAAAAAAATACTATGAAGCACAACATCAAACAGCATATCCTAGCACTGTGTGACAGAATACATCTGGCTAGTGCGTCGGTTCAGAAAAAAAATATTAGTTTGAGCACTAAGACTTTTACATCAGTGCATTTCGCAAGCTGCATTGATTAAAATAATAACGGCGAGAACCCAAGAATGATAAGAAAGCAAGCTAGACCCTACACATGAAGCAAAAGAACCCAGAATAAGCTGTGTTTAGGGGACTGAGTAACAAGGATTTTAGCATCTAGGCTCTCCAGGCCTTCATTAGCTTTGGAACATGTCATTTGACCTTCAAGATGAGTAAATTCATGCAGGATTTAAAGAGCTACATAATAATTCATTTATCATTCTCTCTTCAAAGATGATGATATAAGTATAATACCTATTGCCTTTTTGACCCTTTTTCATTAAGAGTAAAGATTTTGAGCCCTAACCCTCCTCCGCATTAGGGAAATTGAAAGTAGACCTTTAGGATAAGTGGCTGATGTGACTTCCACCTGGGGCAGAAGTGGTATCCATCTTGTTTCCCAGAGAAGACAAAGGAAGTTTGGAGCAAATACGAACAATTAGAGGCAACCAGGTTTCCTGCCAATATTGTTAACTTCTCCAAGAAAAGAAGTATAGTTTCACATTAAATGACCTCTGGATGCGGGATAAGTTTTAGTCATTGAAGTAGGCATCACGGTTTATTGAGTATAGAGAAAGATGTTACCTTAAGAGAAATAGGGACTACTAAGAACTCTTTGGGAATCTGGAGAAGTGGGTGAAGCCAGGCTACTCTTGTGAGGTCATAGATGAGTGTCTTTAGAAGCGATTCTCAACATACAACCACCCAGAATGCTTTTATACATCTCAGCTCTCAGGCTGTGTCTCAGACAAATTAAATCAGAGCACTGGGTGTGTATGATAGAGGCACTGGATTTTAAAAATAGACTTATTTTATTTTTTCAATTGTGTGTGTGTGTGTGTTGTGTTGTGTGTAAATGCACAGAAGAGTGCAAGTGCTCTCAGGGGTCAGGGTGCTATATCCCATGGAGCAGGGACTGCAGGAAGTTGTCAGTTACATGACATGCCTGTTAAGGTCAGAGTAGGGATCCCAAGTAGGAATGGATGTTTAAAAATTATCTGAAGGCACTACATACAAAATATTAACTGTGTGTAGCAAGGGGGTAGCCACTTGTTCGTCCCAGCTGCCCAAAACCAAAATAATCACACAGACATTAATTAAAACACTGCTTGGCCCATTAGCTCAAACTTCTTATTGGCTAATTCTTATATTAATTTAACGCTTTTCTATTAATCTGTGTATTGTCACATGGTTGTGGATTATCGGCAAGGTTCTGCGTCTGACTCTGGCATCGGATCCATGGATCCATGGCATCTCTCTGACCCTGCTTTTTTCCTCCCAGAATTTAGTTCCATTTTCCTCGCCTACCTAAGTCCTGCCCTATCAACAGGTCAGGGCAGTTTCTTTTCATTAACCAATGAAAGCTGCACATAGACAGTAGGACCTCCCTCACCAACTGTGTCTTATTCAAAGTTGGTATTCTCTTTTTCTTGATTAGGTAAATAAGAAAACTTGTCTTAAACTGGGTAATGATAGTGCAGACCTTTAATCCCAGCATTTGGGACAGAGGCAGGTGGATCTTTGTGAATTCAAGGCCAGCCTTGTCTACAGAGAGAATTCCAGGACAGCCAGGGCTACACG
Organism: Alexandromys fortis; assembly: GCF_014885135.2. Taxonomy (NCBI): domain Eukaryota; kingdom Metazoa; phylum Chordata; class Mammalia; order Rodentia; family Cricetidae; genus Alexandromys; species Alexandromys fortis. The sequence goes on from NW_026067928.1 coordinate 2,122,094, forward strand.
GAGAAATCTTGTCTTGAAAAAGAGAAAGAAAATGTGTTTTTAACTAAATCCTGATTTTCAATGTTTTCCCTGAGATTTAAATTTTTTTCCTTGATTTTCTTAGTGCCCAGAAAAGAATGTTCATCAAAGTGATATTGTGTTCTCTAAATAGTTGTTTATACTTATATTTCTTGGTTCCTAATTGTCTTATGTCTTAGAAAACAATTTTGAAACTATGTAGTACATGCATGTTACACCCACCAAATCTGTGGGTTTGAATTTTTTTTTCAAAAATACCAACTGTTAACCAAGTACATGAGCTTAAAAGCTCTGTATCTCAGCTTTCTTATCCAACTTCACCCACAAATTACAAACCATTAGTTCCCATCTGCTGCCTAGTTCTCTGCAGTGGGATGTACCTCTACCTAAACATTTGCCACCCTTCCCATCTTTGTGTCTGAGATACCCACCAAAGCTATAAGCTACAGGACTGTTTCCCAGCCTGTGCTCTCCTGGAAGTTGGTGGAAACCTTAGGCACTGAGGCCTACTAAAATAAAGACAAGTCATCTGGCGACGTCCAGGTGTCTTCAGAGGAAGTTCCCTTCCTGGGACCTCTCCCCCACACATCCGCACTCTCTGCTTGTCTACTAGCATTAAAAGGGTGGATAATTTTACCCTGTGCTCCATGCCGTGCCACGATGCTTTCTTACACTCCCAAAGCAGAGTCACTCACCTGCTGTGGGCTGCATCTACTAAAACTTTGAGTCAAGTGTTTCCTCCTTTTCTTTATTTCCGGTGTTTGTGAAGATTAGAGAATACCAGCACAAGCTTCAGTCTAGGAGGAGTGGTCACCTCTTTTCAAAATCAGTGACCAGATGTAAAGATAACGGTGAAGGAAAGAGAGCACAAATGCAGAAAACTTGAAATTCATACGTTTCTTTTTGCCAGCTTTATTGTCAGTCAAATATTCAAATATATACAGATCTGTTTTAGACTTCCAATTCTATTGCTTACGACTTAATATAACTTCACTGCAAGGCCGTACCTCAGGATGGCTTTTGACAGTCAACTTGGATAAGCTCACCTAGTTCCTGTAATATTCATTTACTACTTCTGGGTTTACTTCATATTAAGCTGAACCATAGTAGACATTTGAGATATGATATGAGCAAGGGAATTAAAGACATAGTCATGCTATTTCTAGCTTCTAAGGCCCAACCAGAATCTTTAGGTACACTTCCAGTTCTGGTTGACCTCGGTGAGGGGCAGTAACTGAAGGTTCCTTGATCCATTGGATCCTTCTCTGGTACCTGCAGGCTTAGGACCAGGATAAAGGGCTCTAGCTTCTCCCAAAGAGTTCCCGTTTTCTATAAATTGACATGATATATGATATCGTGAGTAAGCTTTATTCATTAAAATACGAATGAAAAATCACTACATTTCCTGTTTTTACTTCTGGGTTTACCTTTCCCTGCACTACTACTTCATTCTGTATCAAAAGCAGGCCCTCAATGACTTAAAGACTGCTCATTTGGCTCTGGCTTCTGAATCCCCAAATTCCTCCAATCGCATTAACTCTAGGGACCATGCCTCTAAGACATGGAAGTTTAGGGGATGCTTAGAATTCAAAATAAAGAATAGAACCATACTACTTTATGAAAGAAAAAAATGAAGGACACAAAATACATTGCTATACCTGTTTAAACACACACACACACACACACACACACATTTGAACTTTAAGACTGCAGAAGTCTGTCTGTTTCTTATAGAGAGACCTGAGATCTCTTGGTTTCAAGCTTTCTACACCATTGTTCAAGTTTCAGCATATGAATACAGCTCACAAACATATCTTGTCAGAGTGTAGTTTCTGATTCTGTAAGTCTATGACAGAGTTCAAGAGTCTGAACTTCTCTAGAGTTCCATGATAAGCTGATACGGCCATCATTGGAACACTCACCAGGTAGCAAGGGTCTAGGCATGAATGCTACTCTGGTGAGATTCTCTAGTAATATTTATAGTTTCCTGCATAAAGGTCTTATGCAATTTTTGTTCCTAGATGTTTGAAAGTTTATAAATTATATCTGTTTTAAATTTTATGTTCCATTTATTGTTGATTTATAGCAGTTCAATTAGTCTTAATATTCCTTTATCTGACTAAATCCACTTATCAGCTCTAATAATTTATCTTTATATTCTTTGGGATTTCTTACAAATATAATCATGTTAGAAAAGTAATGACAATTTTTTGTTCTCTCAATATCATCTACTTCTTATTTCTCTTCTTTTCCAAAAATAACATCACATTATTTATTTATTTATTTATTTATTTATTTATTTATTTATTTATTTATTTATGTTACATATTAACCATAGTTTCCCTCCATCCTCTCTTCTGGTTCCCTCCACTACCTCCTTTCTGCACCCTGCCCCCATACATTCCTCAGAATGCATAAGGCCTCCCATGGGAATCAACAAAGCATGACACATCAAGCTGAGGCAGGACAGAACTCCTCCCTGCTACATTAAGATTGATCAAGGCATCCTGCTATATGGAATAGATTCCAAAATTTCAGCTCATGCTCTAGGGACAAATCTTACAAACTTTTACAGGCACTTTATAAACCAGTATGGTGGTTTCTCAGAAAACCAGGAAGCAAACTACCTCAAGACGCAGCAATAGCTCTCTTGAGCATATACCCAAAGGATGCTCAAGCGTACCACAACGACATTTGCTTAACTACGTTCATAGTACCATTATTCGTTTTCGTTTGTTTTGTTTTCGAGACTTCTCTGTGTAACAGTCCTAGTTTTTCTTGAACTAGCTCTTGTACACCAGGCTGACCTCAAAATTACACAGACCCTCCTGCCTCTGCCTTCTGAGTTTTGGAATTAAAGGCGCCACCACCACTACCCAGCTGCACCATTATTCATAATAACCTGGACCTGGACATTTTTTTTTATCACTTTTCCTAGTTTAACTTCCCTGATAAAATACTTTTTGGATGAAGAGAGATGACAGACATCTATTTGTTTCATTACACATATTTCAAATAGAAATCTCTCCACTTTTGATCATCGAGTATGACGGTAGTAGGTTGCTCCTATTTTACTCTACATAATTTCACTTTGTTTTTATTCTTTGGCTTGATTTTCTGGGGGAACACTGAGGACTGAACTGAGGGACTCACTCACTCTGTGGAAGCGCCTTGCCTCAGCCCCCCTCTAAGGTTTTTATTGCTTAATTTTTATCAGGTTAAAAATTTTCCTTTTGCTCTCACTTGCTTATGGACTTTCAACATGAATCATTAATTTTGTCAGATGTGTTTCTCCACTTACTGAGACACTATAAGGAACCCCCCCCCCTCCATTTTGGCTCTGCAAACATAATTCACCTTCTAAGGTTAAATTGTATTCTCAGGTTTGGGTTTGGTCAGATTTTATTTCTCATTGTTTTTGGATCTGATCCTGTTTTTAAACCACTGACCAGGTTTTCCTGGAAACCTTTGGCGCTTTCATGAAATTCTGCTTTTGGTTTCTGCTGTGAGCCATTTAAAGTTGAAGACCGCCTTTCTTGCAGTCCTTTTTGATCCTACTTAAAATACCATCAAATGTCTTATTCAGCATGAAGCCATCTGGACCCAGGATTTCTTGTGGAGAAATATTTACATAGAGATATTTCAAGCTCCAAGCTTTGTTCATTTGGATAAACTATGCTTTCAGTGTAGTGTGGTGTGAGCCTCAGACCTCAAAGGTGCTAGCATGTCATCTATTCCTAAATCGTATCTTCTGCGAAGTTGGTTTCCTTTACTGAGAATTTGCATATTTCAGTAAAATTTTCAGTTTCTCTGAAATAATGTTAAAAATTTATTTATGTTTTTGTTGCATACGTGATCTTTTATTTATTTCCAATGTGAATATTTAAAATATGGCTTGGAACAATGCCATCCAGTATATGAGCTGTTAGTTTCCTTCTCTAATTTGTAGACAACATTTTTTTAATGAACCTATGGCATTTTGATGTAACTTTTTCTCAGTTTGTGAACTTATGAGATATTCTGGTTAACTCACGGTAATAAATGATATACAGATCAAATCAACGGTACTCAAAGAAAAAAAATGATATTTGCCAAGATTCACATTATTGCCACACTATGAACAATTTTTTAACCATGTCCCATATTCCTCAAAAACACTGTAGTAAATGAAGCTCCCCCTAGGTGACCCATGAGGTTAGATTGGCAAACATTATGATTTAAATTGTTTCAAATGTCTGGATTTTACTGCTTCTTTATCAAATCAGTTGCTGAGATTTTTTTACTAAAAGTTGCTCATAAGTTTGGGTTTGAATGTACTTTGAAACTATGTTACGGTATTTGAAGAAGGCAGCTTATATTCCTACTGGTTTGAATGCCATAACTCTCATATAGGGTAGTAGATGATGAACAAAAATATAAAATATAGGTATTCAAAAGAAAAAAAGAGAAACTATGTGTAGAAAATTAGAAACCACCAGCTATGTTTATGTTCATTTATTCAGTCATATCAATAATTACATTAAATATGAGTGATCTCAAACTTCAAACTAAAGATAAAAGCAATCAGGATCAAACCCAAAACTGTGTGATGTTTATAAAGACACATTGAAAATAAGAGGCCAAAAAATATTGAAATAAAATACAGAAATGATACACAGTGCAAAATCGAAATGAAAGCTGAACTATTTAATATCAATCAAAGTACAGTTTTAAAAGTTTGGTAAAAAGCCTGGACATGGTAGATGTATGTAATGTTGAGCACCAACTCCCCACAAGTAGTGAAAAGCAGTGTCTAGTGAGCCAAGCACTTGACATTATCTTTCTGTCAATAGTCTCCCAAACCTCCTAAGTTCTCTATATTGCAGAACTCAGTTACTGTGTGTCGGTCTACCCCAAATTGCTTTTATCTTTAAATTATTCAGCATTGCTTCTGTGATATGGGAATTAGTGAAGTAGAGATCAATTAACAAAATTTTTACTGAAGATCATAAAGTAACTCAGTATTAGTATAAATATATACTTAATTTAATAAAATGTATATGATTCAAATTACACTAATATTCCTTGGTAATTCTTTTCTTCTGATCTAAAAAAAAACATGACTACTTGAGAAACTCTTTTCCACATATTTTTAAAAGATTCTTATTTATGGATCTTGACTAATTAAAATTGAGTTAGGAGACACATAATCACTCATTAAGATAATTTCCCAAGTGATGTGGCTTATTAACAATTGAAGGTATAGATTCAATAAAAAGCAATTAAGACACACTAAGTTCCATTTCTTTAAATTTATTGCAAAATCTCATTTTAAACAAATCTTTGTATGAAGTTCAAACTTGAGGTCTTTGAAGTTTAGATGATTGAAAGTTGTCAATGAAGGACTAATATGCTAGTGTATTTCAGCTTATGGTACAGAGAAGCCTGAGCAATGAAGGATTGAGAAATGAGGTCCCTTTTAGTAGAAAAGGAAGATGTTCAGTGTGAATGGCATTGTCTGATTATTCACGCCAACAATTGAAGTACCGAATGATGTTCCATAGACAAAGCTGATCAGTCAGTGAGACTCCTGGAAACCTGGAACAAGGAGCCAATGTTTAATGCTTTGGTTTATATTTTCAAACAACATAAATGAAAATCTGTAGTGAAAATTATTCCTTATAGAATATGAATGGGTTGAGACCAGAAAGAAAAGACCAAAAGTATATCATTGGGAATATTGAAATCCTCAGCGTTCTTCACTGTCTTCTCTTCCAAGGAAGCACTGGGATATTTTGCAGAAGATATGAAGCTTTTAGATGAACTGCTTTCTCATTTATTTTAAAGATCCAGTGTTTCAGTGAGCATCACTCGCATGGAACACTTAATGTCCCGACTTCTGGAAAAGTATCATAGAGACCTGATGACCAACTCTCACCCAGGCAGGTCTCCATTAGCCTCCTTAGTCTTTAAGAATCTTTGTCTTTGCCGGGCGATGGTGGCGCACACCTTTAACCCCAGCACTCAGGAGGCAGAGGCAGGCGGATCTCTGTGAGTTCGAGACCAGCCTGGTCTACAGAGCTAGTTCCAGGACAGGCTCCAAAGCCACAGAGAAACCCTGTCTTGAAAAACCAAAAAAAAAAGAATCTTTGTCTTTGAGCCAAGGATCACAGTTGATGTTTCCTTGCTCCTTGATCTGTATCTCCTTTTATTGATGTCTCTATGTAGAAGGAAAAATAGTAGGGGAAGAGTCAACAACCTTTGCCAAAATATCATGCCCATTTCATTTTTTTTCTCTGTCTTTGATGTAAAAATGATAGATGAAAACAGAAAATTAGTATAGCTGAAAGGAGCAGGTGAGTTTAGCTAAAACCTAATCACTATAGGTAAGGTACCATATATGGTCTAAGCTTGCAATTAATGATCAGTGTTGTTATGTGTATATTGCGATGGACTTTAGGCATCCCAATTAGTCTGCATCTAACCCTTTTACCATCTCCAAGCGATAAGACTGACAGCTTCCAGGAGCTTTATCTACATAAATTTCCGAAACAACAGAAATTAATGCAGAAGGCATTATCAGAAATCATGGAATGGCTAGTAAACAGCTCTGATCATTGCAAATGAGGTTTCAAATAGACCTGGGAGCACTTTAAGTCCTTTTGAAGTGTTTTCTACATCAGCAAATCTTGCTCCTAAAAGCCTCTCTCTATATTAACATGGATCTTGACCAAGGAAGGTCTGTCTCTTCCCAAGAAAGAGACATTTTTTTCATTAGGTTATGTTGAGTAGCCTAATAGATGTAGTGTTTCTTTAGTGTATTTTGTATATTAAAATTAAAAATATCAAACTAGTTTTAACCAAAGCCTACCTATATGACTCAGAATGTAAATCCAGCGTGGGCTAAATCATACTTATTCTAGAATTAAGAACAATAAATTTTTAACAGGGAACATTTTTCTGAAAACAGAAGTTTAGGGTTAGTTTAAATCTTAAGGTTTTTTTTAACAGACACACAAATACTTCCAGAGAAGTTACTTCCATGTATGTAAGAAATTGTCCAGTCATTCAGATAATTTGATTAATATAAAACTCCAAGAACTATTATTTTTCAAAGACTGTTCTTCATTCTAATACATAGAATTAATGTTTATTTTTATTTAAATACTTGTGGATATTTGTGTGTATGTGTGTTTGTGTGTGTGTATGTATGTATGTGTGTAGGTATATGCATACAAGTACAGGTCGCCGGAGAGTCCAGACATGTTAGATAGTCTGGGTGCTGTTGTTACAAGACATTGTAAACTGCCAAATATGGCTGCTAGAAGTTTGACCCAGGTCCTCTGTTTTTAGCTGTTGAGAAATCTCTCCAGCACCTTGGTTTTGTTCTTTTGGAGATTAAAAAAAATGTATTTCAATACAGCTCATGCTGGCCTTGTGATTAACCTGCCTCTATTTACTGAATGCTGAGATCAGAAGCATGTGCCACTATGTTTGACAATTAAAACATAATAAAAATGTGAAAAAACCAATCAGTTCTATTATTCCATTTAACAATGTTAAACCTTAAAGAATCTCTCAATGGTTTCAAATATGCTACTCCTTTTTAATGTTATAGATTAATCATAACTCTAAAAACTAAAGTTCTAATATATCACTCAATATCTATAATTTGTATCTTCATCATATGAAGTAACAGGAGATTTCTACATGCATTAATATTTTTAAATTTCTTTTTTCCTTTTTTATTTTTTATTGAGCTATACTTTTTAAACACTAGAGTCATCTAAATTTCACAAATAAAAAATGAATTTCTGATGGCAAAGACTGAAAAATTCTCCTCATAGATGTTAAAAGTGTGATAGAATTATGAGGTAAATTCTGTCATAATAATTTTTATCTTTTTATTTTTATTTTACTTTTTGGGATTATAATATAATCACATAATTTTCCCTGTTCCTTCCTCCTTTCAAACTCTCCCATATAGTCCTCCTTGCTCTCTTTCAAATCCATGGCCTTTTTTTAAAATTAATTTCTCTTACATGCATGTAGAGAATCTATATAGGATGTAGATATAGATGCATATATATTCCTATATATAAGTTATTCTGTCTATGCAATAGTACTTATATGTGTGCTTTGTTCCAGATGCTAAGCAATTGCAGCATCTATGCAATGTTGTATGGTATTTCCATCTTCCTTACTGTTGAAGAGATTGCTTGGCAATGTCTATGAATTTAATGTACTTTTATATTTGAGATTATTTTCTGATATTAGATTTCCAAGAGAACTGCCAAATCAAAGGTTCAGGATATTTCTTTTTTATGTTTGGAATTTAAAAGTTTTTTTTTAAGGTATTGTATTTCCAAGTCTTTTCTCTTATAATTACCTCTGTTGTTTTTCTCCTCTACTTCTCAATCACAAGTAACATAAAATAGGATAGTTCAGAGAGTGCAACCCTTTTCTAAGCACAGAAATAAGATACTTCACGATACCATACATTAATCAATCCATCATAGCATGTGTGGTTACACAATGGGGCATGAAACTTTATAAAGAGAAAAATCATTGCTTACATATGAGTTATATTATATAGGCAATGAATAGAAGTGAGATTGAAACTTCTTGACTCTTGAGATAACTACAATGTCTTTTTTGTTAATATTTCTATTTACTTTTGCTGAATAGGACACTATTCTCAATGCACATTCGCATTTGAAGGTTAAGTATGTCTGTGACCCTAGATGGAGGTTTGTCAATGATAAAAATTAATGAATACATTTTTTTCTGTTAAGATTCTTTAGTTTCACTCAATAGAAAGAGAAGAACAGGACTTTATTGAAATGATGCTATGTAGTTTTTATGATTAAAAGAAAAGCTGAACAAATAAAAGTGAGAATTAAAAGGAATTAGACTAGTTGGCTTGGGAATTCTAGGCAAGAACTCAAGGATACTGTCTTTTATAATCTGATAATGTAATATATTTGAACATCTGTGACTTCATTATAGATTCAGATTCTTAGGAAAGAAAATTTGATTGACTTATCTTGTAACTGAGCCTGGGAGAAGAAAAGACTGAATTAAACAGTCCCAGGGCTACTACCCAATTTGAAAAAAGCTGAAGAAGCAAAAGCAACAGATGCCAAGTTCTATTTTCATCTTAAAGTGGTAACAGGAATTCAGACATAACAATTTCTTAAATGTCCAGAAAGCAAGTCCATGCCATAAAAGTCCTTTAATTCTTAAAAGAGGGGCTTCTTGTGAAATCACATCCACTAGATAAAAAAAAGAATATGTTTATAGTCCCATCTCAAGAACATCAAGCTAACCCATTTGAATAGGTTTTAGTATGTTTTCCCATTACTGTATTGGAGCAATGCATAGTACTGTTTAAATGGTTCACCTTTTTTTTTTATTTGATGTATCATTAAAGGCAAGAGAAGAATAACCAAAGTTGTATCCTACTTAAAAAGCTATAAAATCCAATCTCCACTGAACATACAAGTAAGAAAAAGAAATTTAGTGAACAGATATTTGTTAAATACTTACAATGAACTAGGATATATAAAATCAATTGATAAAAGCAGAACATAAATATTAGAGATATTTGATTTTACCAATAGTGCTTGATGTGAATAATGTATTTTATACTTTGAAATGAACTGTTTTCCCTCTTGGATAATAAGATCTCAAGCCTCATTTTTGGATAAAAGAATAAATATTTGAAATACATATTTTTAAACATCTAATAAGCATTGGCATGACAAAAATTATAATCATGAACAAACTAAAATAAGCAAAAGTAGAAACTTGGATTGCAGAACTTCCTTCCATGTCCTTTTCTTGTGGACACTACCACAAACTCCATCCTAATCTCTGATATCAGCACCCTTCTCTGTGATATCCAGTTCTCTGTGAGTGTTCTAGCAGAACCACGATTGGTGTCTTTCACAGCTGCTTGGAAATGAGTCAAAGGAATTAAAACCTGAGTGCCTCCCAATGGTGCTCTGACTGGAGGCTTTGGCCTGATCTTAATTGATGGTACCCTCAAGGGTAAGTAAAGTGGAAAACAAATCCTATTCTTCAAAAAGACTTCAAAGAAAGTTACTTTGAACCTGAATAGAGCAAAGTTGGAGTGTAAGATGAAAGTTCATGACTCAGATTCAAGATCACAAATAAAAGACTCTCAAAAGGACTGATGCCTAAAGCTAGCATAAACCTACTTTCGTCAAAAACCTCAGGAAGTGACTACTGGCTGAAATGACTACAATGGGTAATATCCTAGGGTGCCTCATGAGTAACAAGAAACCTGTCTTCTGTAGAGAAATAAATTTGTATCCTATATTCGAGAGAATCATCATGGTGATTTTCTAAGAAAAATCCCCATAAACTATCATCTAACATGGAAAGAAAAGCCCTGAAATGCATTTACTTGCTCAGTTACTTGACAGAACCTTGTGTAGCCAACGATGGCTCAACTTGATTCCCTTTCTCAGCCTCCCAAGTTCTGGGATTATAGACATTTGATACAACAACTTGCTAGGGCTGTATATGCTGAAATAAACAGTGTGTAATTATTAAAAAAAAAGAAAAGAATTGACTATAGGGAAGAATAAATTCAACAACACTATAAGGACTAAAGTAGCAGATTTCCAAGATAAGTAGAGATAATGAAAATAGAATGAATAAATGAAACCAAAATCTCAAAGTACAAATTTGTTTTTCAAATTAATGGCACATGAAGACAAAGGAGATTATTTATGATGCAGTTTGGAGAAAGGAAAGATTAAATTTAAGAGGTTAACAGGTATCAATGATCAAAAGAAGAAATTTTGTTTAATCAGAATTCTGGAAGAAATTACAGAGAGCTAAGTGGGGAGAAAGGGGGAAGGAAGGGAAATGAACAGATGAGAGGAGAAAGGAGGGGAAATGAAAAAGTAATAAGGAGACAATGAATGAGAACTTTCCATAACAGTTGAAAATCTAAGAAGTTGAACAAATTTCCAAGTAAATCAATAGGAACACAAGCCCAGATATTTCGTAGCGATGCTGTATACTGTACCAACAAAGAGGCATATTTAGAGACAACTGAATAAATGAGTATGGGATTTGAAAACAGAAACCTCCTAATAGCTACTTTGGAAGAATTAGGTGGCTATTTTGACACATTCTTCTGGGCTGGCATAGTTCTATCAAGCCCCGTTCTGCAGATGAAGCACAGTCAAAATCACATTATCTGTTTAGGACTGCACAGCTTTCAAAGAGAGAATTTAGATATGAATCTGGCTGTGAATGCCTGGTGATTTTTGGCAATGCTGATTTTAAGTTGAAAATTAATAACATATACAAAATTGGCAATAATGAGCGCTTCTACAGGTTTCCCAGCTTCATCAAAGGGTCACTATAAAAATAAAATCAATTTACTGAGTTATTTCTGAAATTATATTTGGGAATAAAAGTTGGGATGTCAAGATGTGTTGTAGGAGGCTGCTTGATCACAGACCACAAAATAACCACTCAGAAACTTTATTATTTGCAATACTTTTTGGCCAATAGTTTAAGCATATTCCTAGATTGCTCTTACATCTAGTACATGAAGTAGAATCAAAACCTGGTGTCATTATCATTGGCTTCTCAGTCTGCCCTCATTGTCAGCCACATTCAGAGAGTCCAATTTGATCACATGCGCTTTCAGTCCCATTCCAGCTGGCCTTGGTGAGCCCCGATTAGATCAGTCCCACCGTCTCCATGGGTGGGGCGCACTCCTCATGGTCCTGACTTCTTGCTCATGTTCTCCCTCCTTCTGCACTTCATCTTGGGCACTTGGAGCTCAGTCCAGTGCTCCAATGTGTATACATCGCATTTTTAAAAAAGCTATGTAAACATAATACTTTAAAATAGAGTAGAAATATTCATATAACAAACTTGACCTTTAAGCCAAGATCCATACCAATGCAAAGTATTTGTCTCTATATCATAATCCCCTTATTTTATTATTTTTTTAAAAAATTGACTGTGACCATTATTACAACAACCCTTTTTAAATGAAAATAAACATTTATAAACATTCATTTTTGGGAATTTGGATGCTATTTTCTCCAAATTGCTTCCTGCTGTTTGTTGGGCAAAGAATTGGAAGGGTTCATGCAGACCTTTTAGGGAATCTTGTTCCATCCAATCAATTTAGCCTGGCAGAAATCCATAGTTTCTCATCTTCTGTAGAAACAAAAGCAGAACATCTTTTCCAAAGTAACATATCCTTAGACTCAAATTTTGAAGTCAAGATACCTTTAAAATATATATGTTGGTTTAGTTGTATACTCCCCAGAATCAAATATCTCTCTGGTCAAAAACTTCAAAGAAAATACCATTATACATAATCCAGACTTCAGTGTACTTTCTATCTTTACATGGCTTATTTTTCTATTACTTTTTAATATTTATTTTATTATCCTTACTCCTTTAATCTATGACTGTACTCTTTCTCTTATTTCCCTTAATTCCATGTACATTTATCCAACACTGTGACCCATTTAGAGGTCTTTTTCATCTGACTCTGTGCTTATTGTTTATCTATAATCATTTTCTGACTGGTTGTGCCTTTTCTTTAAATGCTAAGTGGCTGTGGCAAGGACCAACTCTACAACCCTGACTTTGGCTCTGCCAAGTCCAACATGGCAGAGGTATGTTCACTGCATCTGTGAACCATGCTCACTGCCCAGCTCTAGGGATATAGCAGGTTTGTGTTTCCATTAAGCCATTTGTAACACGCTACTCACAGAACCCATTTACGTGTTCCTTATTAGGAACGCCCAAAAGAGCCAGAGCCATTCATTCCACGAGTCCAGCTCTAACCAGGAAGCCAGCTCTTAAAAGAGCCATGTAGTATTTTTCTGCAAACACTGAGTCTGGAAGCCTTCTCTTGAGGGAATAATGCCTCTGCTTGCCTCTAGCAAACAGAGCCCACCTGAGAAAATGCTTCTACCAAGAAGCCATGCTTAAGTCTGTTCTTTTGTGTCTAGAATTCCTTCCAAAGCTATCTCAGGTTTTGTGCAGATGTAGTTGGCCCATGTTGGCATTGCTTGTAAGCACAGACTGCTAATTTGTTTCTTGGCTGCCCAAACCAGAATAATCACACAGAAGCCATATTAATTATAAAACTGCGTGGCCAATAGTATAGTTATATTTCTAGCTAGTTTTTACATCTTAAATTAACCATTTCTATTATTCTATGTATTACCATGAGGTTGTGGCCTACCAGTAAGATTCCAGCATCCTTTTCCTTTAGCAGATTCAACGCATCTCCTTGACTCTATCTACTCTCTCTATATCTGTGTTTGGGTTTCCTGCCTGACTTTACTCTGCTAAGCTATTGGTCAAAACAATTATTCATTAACCTATAAAAGCATCACATAAACAAAAGGACTTCCCATATCACTAATTTATGCTTGTGATTGAGGATGTGAACTCTAGGCTTCCTGCTCTGGTTGACATGCCTGCCATTTGTTTCCCATACTTCCTTCCCTGATGGCTCTAACCCCTTTGGACTTGTAAACCTGAGTAAACTCTTTCTTCAATAAGTTGCCTTGGTTAGGATATTTTATCACAGCAACATAAAAGTAACTAATAACACACATAACTAATGTTGTAATGAAGGTTGACACTAGGTTTAATTCTCTAACTAGAGTAATAGCATTGCCAGGAAGGGGGTCAGTCATGGCAAATACCACACTGCAAAAAAAAAAAAAATTACAAAGTTCACATTGGAAAACTAAGTCTAAGAAGTAAATGAGTATCCAAGAGCAAAAGGAATTGATGCAAGAATGTATTGAGTTACAAGGCTGTAAAAAATGGTAAGATGAAAGGAAATTAGTAGAAAAAGCCTAGAGTATGACAACAGATCTCTACGGTCTGTAGCTTTTTCTGTGATTGTGGAGGGTGGATAGGGAAAGCAGGAGTTGAAAGAACTGGCTCATGTGTGAATTTCAGAACTCATTTTTAGACTAATTAGTGTGTAAACATGTTTTTATCTGCACCATTACATCATTTCAGGTGGACCACAGAAGATGACCCAGTTGCATATCTTAGTACTGTTCACAAAGATAATTTTTCAGTGCAACTTTTAAATGTAATTAAGTCTTAAGACTAGTATAGCATGAAGGATGTTTTAGATACTTATACTAAGCAAGCAAACAGAGATGAGACTCCACACAGAATGCAGGGTATGAGGAATCTGAATTCCTCTTGGGCTAAAAAGAGAACTATCATCGGCCTCTTGCTGCTAATTATTTCCACAAGATCTATCTAGCACTGCAAATCAGGAACTGGAAAGGAACAGAGACTCAAAGTAATCCCCATAGAATTTGGGGTTCTGCCTTAAATTGGCCTTAAAAAAAAAAGATTCAATTTGTCTGGGAGACTGATCTTTGGCAGGTGAAAGATAAGGTTGAATTTCCCAAGAGGAGACAGGTTACTGCTGGGAAAGAGAGCAAGCTATACCGGTATTTTGGGTCCTAAGTTTGATAATTGTGGGCTAAAAGCCCTATAATTTGGAAAAGTAATTGTGATAATGATGCTTGCATTTCCTCTAATCATTTTGCTTTTGTTCCTATTTAGCGTATCATAAACTCCTTAAGAAATCACAGAGTATCTCCGTGTTACAAAGGAGAAGCAAGGAATATCTCATGCAATATCCTTCATTAATGTTGGCCTGCAGAACTTAGGGAATGAAGTATGGTACTTATGAACATTACCACAAGAAAGCAGAACTTGAGAGTCTCAAATCAAAATCTTTTAAAAAAAAATATATATCACGCTATAAAGCCAGGCATGGTAGTGCAAGGCTATCATGCCAGCATTCAGGAGACTGAGACAGAAGATTCAAGAATTCAAGTCCATCCTGTGACCTATAATGAAGCTCTATCTGTAAACAAACCAACAACTGTCTCCACTACCCTGACTCAACTAACACAATAAAGGCTGATGGGTAACTGTCTGATGATATAAATGTAAATGGCTTCATTGTTAGCAATAATTCTTTATTCTGAGAAACATTTATCATACCGTTTTTCCTCTGAAAGAACAATAGTAATGAATATGTTTCAGAATATAAAATCTCAAGATTAATTCGTTGGGTAAAGCTACTTAAAACTTAAAGATTTGAGAGAGTCATGAATTCACTAAATTTGAATTTTTCAATGTGGGTACCAGCATTAGTGGCAATGAGTATCTTGAGGTGTGAGTGTTACATGCAAAAACTTCTCCTTTATTGAGAATCTACTTCTTTCTGGGAAATGCTTTCAATGTATTAATTTCAATACAAATTTAAGTTCACATTTAGTCTGATAATATTTAGAGCTATATTGACTATATTCAAGCTTTGATTTAAGATTCAGGAAAAGGGTTCAGAGTAAGATATTTAAAACTCGGTACATATGATAGCTGAAAGTATGAGCACTGATACAGTTTTTTTTTTTTTTTTTTTTTTTAGGTACATGTGGAATAAAGGAAATAACTGCCCAAGAACAACCAATACAGTACAACGTTACCCTTGGAGAAATTCCTTTGGTCAAATTCAGTTGAAAATTTTGTTTTTTTGTAAACCTCTTAAGAGATTGTCCTTCTAAACTAGCTTCTGTATTTCAGGCTTTAATGAAATTATCTTCCTCAATGCCAGCTCTGACCAGTGTTTACTTGGATGGGGATTAAAAATCCAGGCTCTAAGAAGGCTGTTTAAAGTGATGCTTTGCTAGTCAGTTATGGACCATTAGGTCTAGGTGACTAAGAACCCTGTCACCTACCCTGTTCCATGCTTTTATAATGAGCACACTAGTTGGATAATGTCAACTTACTAGGGTTTTCATGAAATTTTTGGTTTAGGTGCTTGGGTAATTCTTTGTAAAAAGATATATAGCTGCCTGATTCCAGAGGCTTCCCTTTGATAAACCTTAAGATGGTGATAATAAGGACAACAGATAAAATCTGAACATAATTGAGACTGAGATGGCACGCCAACATAGCGAATGTTTTTATGTTAAGTGAGAATCTCACTGAAAAGGTGTGTGGAACACGGAGGCGGCAGGAGGAGTAAACAGATGTGGAAAGGGAGTAGACTACCCAAAGACAGTTTCTACCCACTGGGTGGTATAAAGTTTGGGTGCTCATATGTACCCTGATAAGTGGGATAGACACCTTTTAGAAGGAATCAAAGCACACCTAATAACAGAAACTACTTATCTTCCTCTCTCTGACCTCCACTCCCCCCCCGCCACATACACACGTTTGCCTTATGACTACAGAAACACCGATGGGACCTGCCAAAGTGTACACGAATTTAAGAGGAAGAAACCTTGCACCAGTCATTAGGAGGCGGACTATAAGCTTGCCTCCTATTGCAAACCTCAAAAAACCAAAACTGCCCTCAAAGATACGTATGCATTTCTTGTACAATGCAAAATATCATTGCCTCAGAATTAAGCTCTTTTGTTCCATTAGCTAATGTCCTGGTTTGTGTTTATCATCAATGTGGCCCAGTCTGCAATCACCTGGGAAGATGGAAGCCTCAACAGAAAAATTGCCTCTGTTGGATTAACCTGTGGCCATGTCTGTGAGAACTGAATGACCCATCATGGGTGTGGGTAAAGAATGTTTAATGTGGGAGGTTTGGGCCACTGTGGGAGGAGCCATATCTAAGCATTTAGATAAGAAAACTGGCAGAGAGCAAGCCAGTAAGCAATGTTCCTTCATGGTTTCTGTTTCAGGTCCTGTTGGAGTTCCTTCCTGCCCTGCCTTGCATCAGTGACTCACTGTGTCCTAGCAGTAAAATATATTTTTAAAAAGTAGAAAAAGAGGGAGAAGAAGAAAGAAAAAGTTACATTTGGTATTTCCATTTAAGTGCAAGAAGAGAGAGAGAACAAGGATAGCTGGACTCGGACAAAATATTACTTCAAACAATTGATCAACTTTTTTTAGTCATTATTCTTATCAGCCCTGCTTTTCAAAGTTTCTTAAAGTAAAATGCTTTTTATCAGTGAATAAATAATAGCTACAACTTATTTTCCAAAATATGATAAATTGGAATATTTACAATAAAATTATACTTTACTTTCAAAATCATACTTCAGTTTTGATATAGGGTAAAATATTACATTTTAACTATCAAAAGTTTGTTGTCTCTCAAGTGCCCACTTAAAGAAAACGGAGAAAGCATACATTGGGGACTTAATAGCATACCTGAAAGCTTTAGAAAAAAAAGAAGCAGAGGTGCCCAGAAGGAGTAGAAGACTGGAAATAATCAAACTGAGGGCAGAAATCAACAAAATAGAAACTCAGAAAACAGTCCAAAGAATCAATGAAACAAAAAGTTGGTTCTTGGAGAAAATCAACAAGATCGACAAACCCCTATCCAAACTAATTAAACAACAGAGAGAGAACACACAAATAAATAAAATCAGAAATGAAAAGGGGGACATAACCACAGACACAGAGGAAATTCAGAGAATCATTAGATCTTACTATAAAAGCCTGTATGCCACAAAACTGGAAAATGCAAAAGAAATGGACATTTTTTTAGATAAGTACCATATACCAAAGCTAAACCAAGACCAGGTGAATGATCTAAATAGACCTGTTAGTCGCGAAGAACTAGAAACTGTTATCAAAAATCTCCCTTCCAAAAAAAGCCCAGGACCAGATGGGTTCAACGCAGAATTCTACCAGAACTTCCAAGAAGAGCTAATACCTATACTCCTTAACGTATTTCACAATATAGAAACAGAAAAGTCATTGCCAAATTCCTTTTATGAAGCTACAGTTACCCTGATACCAAAACCACACAAAGACCCAACCAAGAAAGAGAATTACAGGCCTATCTCACTCATGAATATCGACGCAAAAATTCTCAATAAAATACTGGCAAACCGAATTCAAGAACACATCAGAAAAATTATCCATTATGATCAAGTAGGCTTCATCCCAGAGATGCAGGGCTGGTTCAACATACGCAAATCTATCAATGTAATCCACCATATAAATAGACTGAAAGAAAAAAACCATATGATCATTTCATTAGATGCGGAAAAAGCATTCGACAAAATTCAACACCCCTTTATGATAAAGGTCTTGGAGAGAATAGGGATACAAGGGTCATACCTAAATATAATAAAAGCTATCTACAGCAAACCGACAGCTAACATTAAATTAAATGGAGAAAAACTCAAAGCCATCCCACTAAAATCAGGAACAAGACAAGGATGTCCACTCTCTCCATACCTCTTCAATATAGTGCTTGAAGTTCTAGCAATAGCAATAAGACAACATAAGGGGATCAAGGGGATTCGTATTGGAAAGGAAGAAGTTAAGCTTTCGTTATTTGCAGATGACATGATAGTATACATAAGCGACCCCAAAAATTCTACCAAAGAACTCCTACAGCTGATAAACACCTTTAGTAGCGTGGCTGGATACAAGATCAACTCCAAAAAATCAGTTGCCTTCCTATACACTAAGGATAAGGAAACAGAGAGGGAAATCACAGAAGCATCACCTTTCACGATAGCCACAAAGAGCATAAAATATCTTGGGGTAACCCTGACCAAGGAAGTGAAAGATCTATTTGACAAGAACTTCAAGTCTTTGAAGAAAGAAATAGAGGAGGACACCAGAAAATGGAAGGACCTCCCTTGCTCTTGGATTGGGAGGATCAACATAGTAAAAATGGCAATTCTACCAAAAGCAATCTATAGATTCAATGCAATCCCCATCAAAATCCCATCAAAATTCTTCACAGATCTGGAGAAGACAATAATCAACTTTATATGGAAAAACAAAAAACCCAGGATAGCCAAAACAATCTTATACAATAAAGGAACGTCTGGAGGCATTACCATCCCTGACTTCAAACTCTATTACAGAGCTACAGTATTGAAAACAGCTTGGTATTGGCATAAAAACAGAGAAGTCGACCAATGGAATCGAATAGAAGACCCTGACTTTAACCCACAAACATATGAACACCTGATTTTCGATAAAGGAGCTAAAAGTATACAATGGAAAAAAGAGAGCATCTTCAACAAATTGTGCTGGCAAAACTGGATGTCAATCTGTAGAAGAATGAAAATAGACCCATATCTATCACCATGCACAAAACTCAAGTCCAAGTGGGTGAAAGACCTCAATATCAGTCCAAACACACTGAACCTGATTGAAGAGAAAGTGGGAAGTACTCTACAACACGTGGGCACAGGAGACCACTTCCTACGTATAACCCCAGCAGCACAGACAGTAAGGGCCTCATTGAATAAATGGGACCTCCTGAGACTGAGAAGCTTCTGTAAAGCAAAGGACACTGTTGCTAAGACAGAAAGGCAACCCACTGACTGGGAGAGGATCTTCACCAACCCCGCAACTGACAAAGGTCTGATCTCCAAAATGGATTTCAATTTTAAAGATTTATGCCTAAACTGTTAGCCTTTTCTTGCATATAATAATAGGTGATAAGTAATATATTTTGTTTAGTCAAGTTACAGTGGTTCAAAATAAACTCAGCGATTCATCAATCTTCAAACATGTTACCTAAGAAATTTTCAAAGTTGTGGAATTAAAACAGATCGACAATAGCTTAAGACACTGAGTACTTAGTGTTTTTTCTATTCCATCGTGAGACTGGACAATAACAGAACTCGGAAGAAAGAGCTACTAATAACCAGGAGGTTGAACTCTCTTGGTTTTAGCTGTTGTTCATAGGATAAAATAACTTGTTATAACATTCAGTGGATTTGTATACATATGTGTGTGCAAGCACATACCTGACTACAGTGGTAAGAAGATCTACATCCTATGTCTTTGCTGCCCTACTTTGCCTATGAGATTGATGCTTCAAAATGAACTGGCATCTATTTTATACATGCATCGTGGAAATAGATTGATTCAAAAAAATATGACTGCCCATGTCCAGTAAAATGACATGAAATAGAGATCTTTTTTAGCCCCAAGGTGGACTCTGTTATCAGTTTTTTAACTTTCTGGACAAGTGACTGCTTTCTGTTTTGAATATTTTACTTAACCAGATTCTTAGTCTATTATCCAAATGACAGTGCTCTAGGATTTGAGATATTTGTTATCTGCTTGCTGACATCTTGAGATCATTAACTAAAAGGTTTAAGTGAGGACCATGGTAGGTGAGTTTGTGTAATCTACGGAATTTGAGAAAGGTGACCTGATTTCTGAAAATCATTAACTAAAATATCTAAATGTAAAGGACAAGTGCAATATAAGTTTTTTGTAATCTACAGAATTTGAAAAAGATAACCTGATTTCAGACACTCAAGATTAACTCCTTTCACTAAAACAATGTACCTGTCTTTTGTACTGTGTGTAATCCCTCACATTTTAATGAAAGACTTATCTCTTAGGATATGTATCCATTTAGATGTATTTCAGTGTACTGCTTAAGAAATCCCGAGCTACTTCTTTTTAAAAAAATATTTATTTATTTATTATGGATACATTATTCTGTGTATGCCTGTAGGCCAGAAGAGGGCACCAGACCCCATTACAGATGGTTGTGAGCCACCATGTGGTTGCTGAGAATTGAACTCAGGACCTTTGGAAGAACAGGCAATGCTCTTAACCTCTGAGCCATCTCTCCAGGCCCCCAAGCTACTTCTTAACAGTGATTTTTTTTTTAAAAAAAAAATCTTATTGCGTGACTGTTATGCCTAAAAGTACATATGTGTGTTATATACATGCCTGGTGCCTGAAGAGGTCATAAGAAATTGTTAGTCTGATCCTCTGACACTGGAACTATAGATGGTTGTGAGTTACCGTGTGGGTTCTGGAAATCCAATTCCTTTGGATGAACAAGAAGTGCTCTTAACAGCCAAGCTGCCTCTTCAACTCTTCTAATGGTGGATGTTAATAGATGCCAACAATGTCTACGGATTCCTATGATAGAAAGATTATAACATCTGCTGTGGAAATGGTGAGGCTTTGACAAATTTTTGAGCAACACTTTGAGGGGTGGTTCTCTGCGGAGCAGGGGCAAACTATGATGTATCAGATATTACTGCAAAACAACCATATAGTACTTTCTTCACTTCTTTTCTGCATAGAGCCTAAGCGAGATTTTTAGAACATAACATGAAGAGAACTATGATGACCCATGAGAAGCCTTGCCAAAAAAAAAAAAAAAAATGTGTGTTTATCATGACAAAACAAAAATTCTCAGAGCTGGACTCTTCTTATTCGGTAGCCCCACATTGTGTTCCATCATGTTTCTTCTTGGTAACCCCTCTATTATCTTGGGCCCTCTACTAAAGTTTCTTGGATTCCCCTGGGAAAGGGAATTAGATGAGATCTCCTGCGTGAACCAAGGGCTGGGGAGGAGGGTTAGTAAAGGGGAGGAGAAGGGAGGGGTAGCGTGGGAGTGCAATGAAAGATATTCTTGATAAAGAGAGCCACAATGAGGTTAGGGAATAACCCGATGCTAGGGAAATTCCTAAGAATCCATAAGGATGACCCCAGCTAAGACTCTTAGCAATAGTGGAGAGGGTGCCCGGGCTGGTCTTCCCCTGTAATCAGATTGGTGAATATCCCAACTGATGCTCTTGCACTTAGTCAGCTCCAAATCGGGCCTGTTAAAGAGTGAAACATTCAACAGGCATCTGCAGCTTTATTGAGGACGCTGTTAATGTGACAGTGTTTCCAAGCTGAAATGACACCAAGGAAACCCACACTATGATTCAATGTTTCTAAGACTGTAACTGCATAACACAAGGAGAGGCTATAAAGAAAAAGCAAACTCCAATGTGGCTAGTGGACCATTTTTCTCTCTTTTGTAAATAATTTTTCACACACAATTATATTACAACTGCATGTAACTAAATTTGTTTTTCCACATTGAAGGACATAGAACAATTGATAGAATGTGAGAAAGACAATTCCATTGCAAGTGAAGAGCTGGATGCTACCCATGGCAGCAGAGAGAGAGAGAGAGAGAGAAGAATATCATAACAAGGTTCTTCTCTACTTTTGCTTTAATTGTCAATTGGGTGGGATTTTTTTTTTGTTAGTGTTAGAACTAAAACTACATCTATCAAAAATACAGTTTCTCTTCATGCAAAGCCAGCTTTAATTTTTTTTTTTTTTACTATTTCTTCCTGGGCTTAGGTTGGTGATTATAACTTAGCACATAAATCATTTTCTTCAACTTCAAAGAGTATAATAAACACTAAATAACTATTCTTCACAATGCCTCTGCAAGGTGGGTATTTTTGTTTCCATCCCATTTTATAGACCTGAAAACTGAGGGATGGCAGCCAAAACAGGTATCCTATGATCCCAAAAGATTAAAAAAATATATAATAACAACTTCTCACATCTCAACCATCTTTTCTCCGTATACTTTTGTTCTTTCTAAATGCTTTAAGATATAAGAAAGAGATTAGGAAAAAAAATAACTCTGTGATGTTTTCAAAGGAAAGAAAAAATTTCACACCTTTTAAACTGCCGTTCAGCTGCAGGTAAAGAATTTAACAGCTTGCGGAGTGCTAATTAGAGCCCATTATAACTTGATTGGTCTTCATTGGCAGCAGCAAGCCTGAGTCCTTGCAAGAGGGAGATTGCCCTGGTCCATCTAGTTCTGATTCAGGTAACTTGTGTTCCTGACTATGGAAGCAGTGATAATTCAGAGGCAGCAATCAGAACTGAGCTGTGTCAATCAATATTTAGAATGGAATTTTACCTTTGCATGCTTGGGGAATCATAAACGTCAGGTTTTGTTCAATACTGCCGGTGGCTCCGGTGTTATCACCTTCAGTTGCATGAAGAAACAGAAAATTGAGGTTCATTATCTTCCTTAACTTCTTAATTAACATTGTTCAAAGAATATCTAAGAAACATGGTATCTGTATTTGGCCTTTGTGGCATTTGATATTTACTATTTGCGGAGGAAATCAAGTATGTGTATTTACATGGTAAATTCTTTGCACTCAAGTGGCAAAATGAGCCTTTCTGAATGAGTACATATTTGGTCCAAAAGTGTTTTCTTTTTGCTACATTTGATTATTTTCTTGATGACCTAAGGGGATTTCTTCTGTCTCTGATAATTGAGTTTAATGATGTTCTGTACGTCTAGTCGCTCACGTCTCCTCTGGAACCACGTTTCTATTTGCTGATTGCTTAGGAAACTTGTGTGTGAAAAGGCAAGCCCTGCTGTATGCACCCCCTCCTGCCTGTCCCGCATCGAATGCTTTCACTTTCTGCATCTCACACCTCACTTCTTTGTCTTCAGGACGGATGTTTGAACAAATATTCAGAATAAACATTTTAAAATCTTAAGCAACTATCCCCATTTCTTTCATCTTAAAAAAAAAAAACATTTCTTTTATGTTTTAAGATTATAATATAGCACCATTTTCCCTCCCCCTTCTTTTTTCTGAACACTTCGCTATCTCTGTCTCTATCTTCACTCTCTTTCAAATCCATGGCCTTGTCTTTGCTCTGTTGTTATTACACATATTTATTCCCAAAGACTTAAACATACCCTACAGAATGCTACTTATATGTAGTGATATTTCATTTATATTTTAATAAATAAAGCCTGCCCGAAGAGTAGAGAGTAAAACAACCACGCTGGTCAGCCTTACAGTGGTAACACACACCTTTAATCCCAGCTACACTAGTTTGCCACAGAAACTGGGTGGTAGTGGTGGCACACCTTTAGTTCCAGCCCTAGAGAAGAAGACAAGATGGGAGGAGACAGCTCTCAGAGGCAGTCTCATTCTGAGATTCCTGGAGGCAGGATTGCTATTTCAGACTGAGGCAGAGGTAAGAGCTAGTGGCTGGCTGTTTTGTTGTTGTTGTTGTTGTTTTAACCTTCAGGTTGAAACCCAGTATCTGTGGGTTTTTATTAATCATACCACACTTATATGTATTCATGGGCTTTTAAATGCATAAATCAAGTTCTTAACTTTTCTAGAAGATCCAGTTTGTTTATTTTCCCTCTTATGTTCTGATCAGTTGGTATCCTACTCAAGGAATACTTACGAAATACAGTGTGGTAGCTTTTGCCTTATGATTTCTTCTAAAATCTTTATAGTTCTAGGAACTATGTGTAAATCTTGAATCTGCTTTTAATCTGATTTTGTGGAGGGTGAGATCACACATCTTTTTAAAAACGTGTAGATATCCAGTTTCCTAAGAGCAGTTTGTTGTTAATACTTCCCTTTCTCCATTGAATGGTACTGGTATCCTTGTTGAAAACTGGTTGGCCATGGATACCAAGCTGAATTTCTTCACTGTGTTCTATTTCATCAGTCTACATTGCTGTCTTCATGACAGTTCTACCATGCTTTGGTACTGAGGCTTTGCACGATGCTTGCTTATGTTCTGTGGACTCAAGATTGTCTATGAGTTGGATCCTCTTCTCTCTATGTCTATGCAAAACATCATCAAGATTTTGTTATCCATTGCATTATTTTGGTTGATTCATTAGGGTAATTCACTCACTCTGTGAACCACCCTTAACAGTATTAAGTAATCTTTTTTTTTTAAATGAATATAGGATTTCTTTTGGCTTGTGGAGCCTTCATCTTTCTTTATAAATAATCGGTACTTTTCAGTTGTGCAAGTCTTTTTCTCTCCTTGGTGATCTTCATTTCCTAGTATTTTATTCTCATTGCTATGTTAGAAATTGAACTATTTATTTTCCTAGTTTTGTCTGAGTCTTCATTTTTACTGTATAGAAATTTCACAGATGTGGATGTGTTACCTTTTATCCTGCTCCTTTCCACATTAGCTCGGGAGTCGTTGTTTGGTAGAGGGCTTCTCAGTGCTTTTGACAGCAGATTACTGTCATTGACAAAGAGACAGAGTTTTACTTCCCTTTTTCAACTTGGGTGCTTTTCATTTCCTCTTTTTATTCTAAGTTTATGTTTTTTTTTTAAAACATGGCCTTATTTCCATTTATGTGTGTGTTTATTTATTCTTTTTTTAATTTATTTATTTATTAAAGATTTCTGTCTCTTCCCCACCGCCGCCTCCCCTTTCCCTCCCCCTCCCCCAATCAAGTCCCCCTCCCTAGTCAGCCCAAAAAGCAATCAGGGTTCTCTGCCCTGTGGGAAGTCCAAGGACCACCCACCTCCATCCAGGTCTAGTAAGGTGAGCATCCACGAAACTGCCTAGGCTCCCACGAAACCAATAGGTCCAGTAGAATCAAAAACCCGTTGCCATTGTTCTTGAGGTCTCAGTAGTCCTCCTTGTCCGCTATGTTCAGCGAGACCAGTTTTGACCCAGGCTTTTTCAGACCCAGGCCAGCTGGCCTTGGTGAGTTCCCGATCCCCATTGTCTCAGTGTATGGGTGCACCCCTCGCGGTCCTAAGTTCCTTGCTTGTGCTCTCTCTCCTTCTGCTCCTGATTTGGACCTTGAGATTTCAGTCCGGTGCTCCAATGTGGTTCTCTGTCTCTGTTTCCTTTCATCGCCTGATGAAGTTTAATATTCAGGAGAAATATTCAGGATTTTCTTTGGGTTCTTCTTCTTATTTAGCTTCTCTAAGAACCCGAATTATAGGTTCAATGTCCTTTATTTATGGCTAGAAACCAAATATGAGTGAGAACATTCCATGTTCCTCTTTTTGGGTCTGGCTTACCTCACTCAGGATGGTGTTTTCTATTTCCATCCATTTGCCTGCAAACTTCAAGAAGTCCTTGTTTTTTACTGCTGAGTAGTACTCTATGTTTATTTATTCTTTATCTTTTCCACATCATACATTTCCATCCCGTTCATTTCAGCATCCTTTGTATCCACTACCTGAAATTGTTAGCTCCCTCCATAAAATAAAATAATATTTAAGAGAAAAGAGAAAAAAAAAGAAGAGGAAATCATTATCACCATGGGAGCTGTAGTGTGACACAGTGAATCACGTAGTAAACCCTTTTATCCATATATCTGTACTTGCAAGTGTTTATTGCAGCGTCGTTGGTCTGGTTTCTGCTACACTATCAGCCTTGGGCCCTTACTGGGATTCCTCTTGGATATCCTGCAGTTTACCTGTGTTATAGAGATCCTGCATCTTTGGGTCTATGGGACTAGCCAGCCCCTTCATGTGCTCCAGCAGATCACAGATGGGGTGAATGGTGGAGTGGGCCAACACATATAACCCTGTTTTTGGACCTGGGTAGATGCAGGATTAGTCTGATCAGATCTCCCTCATCCTCACCAACAGGGTGAGCTCTCCTGCATTGTCCTGGCAAATCACCCCTTGCAAGGAAGAGCAAGGCTCAGGGCCATGTCTGCTTTCCTGTCTTCAGGGACATGAAAGATTCCTGCCACACCCAACTACACTAAGGGCCACCTCTACTGTGTTGCCTCGGTGTGGTATGCGGCCTACTCTCCTGAGTGCTACAGCTGATGAGGGTCAGGACCAGCTCTCCCAGCTGTCTCAGGAGTTGATGGGGAGGGGAGGAAGAATGCATCTATCCCCTGCCCATGCTGCCACAGTTCAGATGAGTAATGGAGTCAGCTCTCACATGAAAGCAAATTTAGAGCTGTCTCACCCACACCTCTGCCAGTGGGGTTGGCTCTCTCGTTCTGCCCATGCAAGGTACAGGGCCTTCTTTGCTGAGTGTTGCAGCAAGGGCAGCTCTTGTGCCCTTCTGACCTCAGAGCCAATTCTCTCACCTGTCTCAGGCATTGATGGGAAGTGGGTAGAAGGTGAGGGTTTTTATTCCTTTTTCTTGCCTGATTGCTCTGGCTAGAATTTCTATTACTCTATTGTTTAGTACTGGCCAATGTGATAGTACCTTCACTGCATTGCTGAATCAAAGGGATTGCTTTTAATCCACTGATGAGTGATGCTTAATACTCAGGTTTTTATATAGGCTATATAATGATGAGGCAGTTTCCTTCTGTTGCTAATTTGTTGAGGGTTGTTATGACAGTAGGATATTGTTTCACAGAGAAATATTTTTCCTGAAGTAATCAAAGTGATTGTGCAATTCTCTCCTTCATTGCATTATCCTGGTATATTACACTGGTTGACTTTTGTGTGATTAACCTTGTTACCCTTCTGGTAACAATGTTTATATAATGAGCTATGTAATCCTTTAAAGATGTCGATTTTTAGTATTTTTTAAATCAATATACAAAAGGAAGCTTTGTCTGCAGTTTTTGTATGGTGTCTTTGTTAGTTTTATATACGAGTAATAGAATAGAATACCATATATTTTGTACCAAAATGCTAAAGAGGACCCAACTACATGGAATTAACAAAGATTATCATAATATCACTCTCCAGGTATAGGAAGGAAATCTAAACAATCATACACATTACATCTTGCTCTCACTTGACGTTGTCAAACTGAAAGCATCACTCTAGTACTTGAGCATACATACAGTAAAGTCCTGATGGTAACATTAGATTTGATTGTTTAAGCATTCATTGGCCACGTAGAACATGTTTATGTAGCAAACCCAGAGAAAATGACCTATACATATGCTTCTCTTGTGGCAACAAAATGCACCCTCCCAATTGGTGAAGTTTGAAACACACACAAAATGAAGTATTATTTAGGACCATTGACACACATGCCTAATCAGAACCTAAGAGTACACACTGAAAGTGCAAGGGAGAAAATACTCCTACATGAAGCAATGAGCTCTCCATAGGGACTATGATAAGCAACTGTTCTGGGCCAAAGGCTAGTATATGTGACCAAGAGACATTGAAAGACTATATACATAAAACTTCCTTTTCCAATAAAAACATTGGCTTTAAGTTTTTTTAGAAGTCTGGGGAGGGCTGGCCTTATTTCCTCTGATGCATGATGCAGGTGAAGCCATCAAATCAAGAAATTTCCACCGGATTTTCTATTAATGATTTGATCTTCTTTCTAAGAAATTTTATCTACTTTTAGTGTGTGCACATGTGGAGGGGCAGACCTGTGGATGTCAAAGTATAACTTAGTCGGGTTGGCTCACTATGCCCGCCTTTACATGTGACCCAGGGGTCAAACTCCGTTCTCCAGGTTCCAATAATAAGCAACTTTATTTACCAGCTGAGCCATCTCGCTGGCCCTAATTCAATTTTCTTACTACATATAAGTCATTTAAGACTTTTCTGTTTCTTACTGGGTGAGTGTCAGCAGATTTTGCTAGTTTTATTTAAGTCATCCAATTTTTTTTTGTCATACAGCTGTTTTCCTACACTCTCTTGTGAGCCCTTATTGCTTTAGATTTGGTAGCAATGTCTTCATTTTTCTTTCTATTTTAGGAATTTGAGCCTTTTCTCTTTTAAAATTTCATTTATTTCAGATTCTACTGATTCTGTAGAGCTTCTCAAAGAACTATTTTTTGTGATACTTCTTTCCCCCTATTATTTATCTACAATTCCATTTGTCTTCATCCCATTCTTTATTTTTCCCATCTGTTTTTAAACTCTCAGTTTAGCTTGTTTTTCTCTTACCAGGGAGTTAATGTGTAAAGTGAAGTTAGAAGGTTGAAGTCTTTTTTGTGTTGCTGCATGTTTAATGATGTAAATACCTCCTTTTAGCACTGCCTGATGAATTTTGGTGGTTTCAGACATAAATTTTTATTCGTCTCTAAGTTTGGCCTAACATTTCCATTTTGATCGATTACTGTGTGAGAGCATTTTGTTTATTTATTGGAATGGTGACGCATGCCTATAATCCAGCAAAAAGGTGGCATTTTTTTTTCAAGACATCCTGAGGCACATAATGAGTTTGAGGTCATCTTGGGATTGATAGCAAAACTCTTTCTTTAAAAGCAAGTACGATTTTTTTAAAGATTGTTATTTAATGCCCATGAACTCATAAATTTTCTCACTTTCCTAATGTTTCTCTTTTTACTTCATCTCAATGTTTTCTGATAAGTTACATTATAGAACTATACTTTAAATTCTATTGAGACTCGATTTGCTTTCCAACTTATGGTCTTTCCTGGAAAGACGTGAAGCAAGCATATATTCCATTGCTATTAAATAAGATCCTTCACTGTAAAGTGCTTATCTGACTTCTGGGTTTTTATCCATTTTGAAAGTATTGAGTATTCTAATTTCGATTGAAGAACTCTATGCTTCCAATTGGGTCATTTTTGCCTTATATACTTGAATGCTATTAATTGTTCTATGTTACTATTGTACTGAAATATTATTTACTACACAACACCCAGTAATTCTTAACTAGCTATTTAAATGTTATTTGGATTGATAGCATTATTTCCACATGTGATCTCCTTGCATGGAATATCCTTCCTATGCTTTCATGTTCAATGAAATTACATCTTACAAAGTCAGTCACTATAGAAACCGGATAGCTAGAAAAAAATTTAAAAACCATCCTACTATTCATTGCCTTTTGATAGAAGACTTTAATCCATTTACATTTGAAGCAATTACTAATAAGGAATGACTTCTGTCACTTTCTGTTTGTTTTCCGTGTTGTAAAGCTGTTTACTCTTAATCTTACATTACATTCTTTTTTAATTTTTTTTCATTTTTTATCTATTACATTCTTCAGGTTTTTTTTGAAAATATATATATTTTTTAATTGAGAATAGGAAAAAAAAAGTTTCCGCCTCCTCCCAGCCTCCCATTTCCCTCCCCCTNGAAGCAGGGCCTCTGCTCCAGAGAGCAGAGCTGTCTAGTCTGAGCTCACTTCCTCTTCCTCCCAGCATCCTATTCTGTTTACTCCTCCCACCTATGTTTTAACCTATCAGGGCCAAGGAGTTTCTTTATTGCTTAACCAATGAAATCAACAGATTGATATATGACACTCCCACATCACAAGACCAAAAACCAGCTGGAGAAACTCCAAACAACTTTACATCTCCATGTCTGAAGTCAAAACACTCTCAGATCTCCAACTCTGTTCATTTTGACTGCAACACACTGCTCTCTTGGGCTGACTCCACTCCCTATCAGCAGCTGTTCTTGGTGGGTATCCCCAGACTCTGGCATTCTGGCATCTTGGGTTCTCCAAAGCAACACGGTCAGGCCCATCACAGCAATAACCCACTTCTGGTACCAACTTCTTAGTTAGGGTTTCTGTTGCTGTGAACATTTAATTGAGGGCGCTGGTTTAGAGTTTCAGAGGTGCAGTCCATTATCATCTCAGTGGGGAACATGGTGGCATGCAGGCAGACATGGTGCTGGAGCAGCTGAGAGTCCAACATCTTGTAGGCAACAGGAAGTCGACTGAGACACTGGGCAGTATCCTGAGCATAGGAATCCTCAAAGCCCGCCCCCACAGTGACACACTTCCTCCAACAAGGCCATACCCACTCCAATAAAGCCACACCTCCTAATAGTGCCACCCCTATAAGATTATGGAGGCCAATCATGTTCAGACTACCACACCAAGCATTCAAATAAACGACCCATGGGAGTTCTTCTCATTCAAATAATCACAGCCCCCTGGCTGGCTACAAAAGTCCTTCTTTAGGCAGATGTGCAGTCCCCAACTTCCCTTAGAATGGTACTTGGCCTTCTCCTTTATATATAATTAGTGAACATGTTTGATGTCTGAGCCTCCATTCTACTTCCCAAGACCCAGAGTGCATTCTTGGAAAGTTCCCCACTGCTGAACAGGGAAACGGTGGGCTGGATAAAGCACAACCCCACCTTTATCTTATAAACTAGGGAAGCTTGAAACCCCAGGCTCCTTCACAGACGCAGAGACTTTAAAAGTCTCGGCCCTTGGGTTGAGGCTTGCCAGCCTAGAAGGCAGAGCAGGCCTTTGTAAGATGTGGGAAGATCTCTTCTTTCTTGAGCACAGGCCTCATGCCCTGACTCATGCACCCTGCCTCAAGGACATAGTCTTTGCTCTGCCAAAAAAAAAAAAAAGGTTGTAGTGTCCTAAAACACATGGCATTTCTCTGCCATCTGTCACTGGTTTACTATGGAAGTCTGCTATTTAAAGGAACCCTATATACAGTACAGCGCTGTATGGAAACCTGCATCTGCCATCACTTCTGTGTTTCTTGTGAACATGATGTTTTGCAAAGACAAGGCTCTCAAAGCAAAGCCAAACTCCTGAATGTTCTGCTGTTGCTTCCTTTTCAGGGTTTTAAACTCCTAAGAGCCACAGCCCTCTGAGCTGGCGCTGCGTTCTGCAGGTAAGGTAAGGTAACGCAGGCCATGCGTTGCAAACTTTGAAGTCAAAATTCAAGAGGACTCTTAGTGGATGTCAAATCACTTGGCTGAGATAGGCCTTAGGTCCTAAAGCAAAATGGCCTTCACTCCCAATCACCAGATCCAAGCTTTGTCCTGGATCTGAAGCTTCATCAAAAAAGCTGCTGAACTTGAGCACAGCCCCTAGTGGCTCACCTAGCAGCAAGAAGTGTTTAAAAGAGTAGAGAGAACCTCAGGCTAGCTGTGGAATCTGACAGGGCAGTGTCATACTGCCTGGGCTGGGTCAGCAGTCACAGAACCAGTCGGGCTAACACCTCCCCAGCAGTTTACTGGGCAAAGGGCTCCCAGACGGCCTGCCACATGCACCAGCCTCCTTCCCACATTACTACCGACTGTCCTGATGTCAGAGCCATCCCAGGATATAGACCACAGTGATAGAAATCCCCAGGGGCTACTGGAGTCTTCCTCAGAAAAGAAGGAAAACAGGTTCATTTTTTATGAAAAAAGAGAGGTTCCCTAGAGAAAGCACATAATTGGTTGTCCAATGCCAAACAGTCAGCCCTGAAAACATACACACAAGAAACAACATACTACGGACTGAGCAGGCTCTATTCAGGAATATATAAGTATATACATATATGTATATTATAACAATGAAAAAAGTGGCCATGAGTTTGGAGGAGAGAAGGGAGGACACATGGGAAGGCTTAGAGAGAAGAAAGGAAGGGAGAATGTTATATTATAATCTCAATTTTTGTTTTGTTTGCTTTTGTTTTTCGAGACAGGGTTTTTCTTTTTTTTTTTCCCCAAGACTTTAATAGCAGATTCCAGCCAGTTTCCAATGCAGTCTTCATAAAATTACATCTACATATATTACATTCAAAATATAAGCTATTATTTTTAACACATCAATCTGCTAAATTTTATAGACAACACAACGATTTACATATCATTATTATAATATCAGTGTTTATAGTTAACTATGTGCTTGCATATGCTGATACATTTGTTTCTTTCTAACTCCCAAGTTATTGAAGAGTGTTTGATTTTTTTTTCATGTGCAGTAACTCCCTTTTGTATCTTTTGCTTGATAGAACTCAGTGAATTTCTTCTTTTATTCATCTGTGTCTATCTTAACTTTTTTTTTCTTCTTTTAAAGAATGGTTTTCCTAAGAGAAACATATAGGGATCTACATAGGAAGGAGAAAAAGACAAGATCTCCTGAATAAACTGGGTGCTTAGGGGTCACAGGTGAGGGGAAGAAAAAGAGGGGAGCAGAGAAAAATGTACAGTTCAATAAAAACAATAAAAAAGGAACATTTTTTTAAAAAAAATATAGGATTCTTCAAATAACTGACTTGAATTTGTTTTCTAATTTTGTTTTCAACTGTTAGTCCACTGACTTCTTGTCTCCAAAATTTCTGATGAAAACCTTTTTGGCAGTCTGATCAAAGATTCCTTGTCTGTGATAAGTCACTTATTGCTTGTTTCAAAAGGCTCTTAACAACATAATTATAACGTGCTATGGTGTAGGTCTCTTGTAATTCATCCCATTGAAGTTTGCTGTATTTTGCAACATTTATATTAAAGTGTTCAAATCTGGAAAGTGTTCAGTTGCTTTAAAAATATTCTCTTTCTAAACTTTTTTCTTTCTTCTCTTACTCAAAATGTGCGTTATGGGTTTCCAGAGGTCCCCAGTTCCCTTAGACACCATTTATACTAAAATAGTTTCTCTTTCTGTTTCTTAGATTCAATGGATTTCTACTCCTTCATCTTCAAATGTGCTGATTCCCACTCTTCTTGTTATTCAAAACTGTCTTTTAATCATTGTAATGAAAATTTTCTTTCAGTTATAATTTTATTTTTATTAATTTCACCTAGGATGTTTATTTTATTTTTTAATTAGTATTTTTCACTTCTTTTACATAATGACCAGTTTCCCCTCCCTCCTCTCCTCCCATGTTATTATTTTTTAATTAATATACACACTATTAGGCATCAGCATGTCATTTGCAAGCAAAGTTTATGTTTGTTTATTTGGTTGAAACTTCCTTCCTCGTCCCACGCCTGTCTTATCTTTTTCCCCTCCTAGTAGATTCTTTTCCATTTTCATGTTATTCATGCAGTTACCTTCTCTGTACTTCCTCAGCATCACTTTCTTCCTGTTCATGGTGTGAGTGGCACCGTCCTGTCCAGTGTGTAAACTTTTCACTCTGCTAACCAGGTGCTTTCCTGTGCAAGACCTTTTAAATGTCTTGTAATCCCATTTGTCAAATCTCAGGGCTATGGTTTATTTTATTTTTTGTTTGTTTGTTTGTTTCTCGATGCAGGGTTTCTTGTGAAACAGTATTGGCAGACCTGGAACGCCCTCTGCAGACATGACCATCCTCAGAACTCCCCGAGATCCACCTGCCTCTGCCTCCTAATGCTGGAATCAAAATATGTGTCACCATTGCCGACCTGGGGCTATTTAATAATTTTTAGTCCAGAATTAAATTATCTATTTTTTGTTCTTTTCTTCTTTTGATTTATATTTCTTTATTGGCAGTTCAAATTTTCTTTTCATAGATGATCTTTGCTGTCTCATGTCTTTCTATAAACTATCATTCATTATATTTAAGGTTATATTTAAATATCTATGTAATATATTGGCCATCAAAACTGTTCAGGACAGTTCCTCTTGATTCATTTTCTCCCTTGACTACACCATGCTTTTCTGGCTTGCCATGTTTACTTTACTTGTTTTATTTTTGAGGTGAGTGACTAATGTATTCTTTCTTTTTATTTTGTAATAATTTACTTATTATTATTTTATGTGCATTGGTGTTTTGCCTACAGGTGTCAATGCACAGGAGCCAGATCCACTTGAATGGAGGCAGTAAGACAGTTGTGAGCTGCCAAGTGACTGCTAGGAATTGAAGCCGGGTCCTCTGATAGAGCAGCCACTGCTCTTGACCTCTAAGGCATTTCTCCAACCCCATAATGTATTCTTTCATAGATAGCATCCATTGTCAACTTCACATAGCCCAAGATTGTATGATGGAGTCTCACTTTTTTTTTCCAGATTTCTTCAACCAAGTCAGCCTATGGGTGTAGCTGTGGGACATTTTTCAATGGCTAATGGATATAGGAAAGTCCCTATGAACATGTTGTGGGACTTTCTGGGATGGCTGATGGATATAGGAAGGACTCACTGTAATCCTTACCATCTCATGGCAGGGTGTCCTGGAGTGCTTAAGAAAGCAAGCTCAGTAGATCTCATAACTAAGCAGTGAGCAGCATCCCATGTTCCTACCTTTGCTGATTGAGTTCCTGCCCTGACTTACCCCGTGATAGACTTCAGGAAATGTAAGCCAGATGGACACTTTCCTCCACACATTCTTTTGGTCATGGTGTTTATCATCGCAGCAGATAGCAATGTAGAAAACATGGCACCTGAGTTTCCCTTATAAGTTGGACATTTGAATGTAATAATCTGGGAAGATAATTCTCTTCCTTTCTTACCACTGACTGCTTTAAAAGAAATTGTAGTTTGCCGTTATGCTAAGGATCAGTCCGAGGTGCAAATCTATGCTTTTCAGATCATTACTGATCATGTGTTTTGGGTATGCTCAGGAATTTTTCCCCAACGTATGCCACTGCTTTGCAAAAAGTCTTGATCTTCAATGGAGAGAGAGAGAGAGAGAGAGAGAGAGAGAGAGAGAGAGAGAGAGAGAGAGAGAATATAACTGGGACCTTGGACATCTGTTCACTCACAGGGCAATGACAGTTCAGTCATGCAGAATGACTGGGTGACCAAAGTTGCTGTGTGATCTGCCTTCCATGAGTAGCAGATACCAAAGAGTTCAGATACTTAATACTTAGAAGACAATTTTTCCTTGTCTGTAATATGGTTCCTACCATCTATATGCAGGTGTTTGAGGATCACATACAGGGGTGCTCCATTGTTTTGAGAGATGAATATTGGTGAATGTCCTTGCTAAATCTTGGAAGTAATCAAAATTAAACAATATTCTCCATTCAAGTTTTACTTTGAAAGTTTCACGTTCCCAATAAACTACAGAAATCTAGAATGGATATATCAGATAGCGTGCAACAGTGTGATGTTTATCTTGATAGAAAGATGGATTCGTCTCTGCCCTGTTCTTTCCATCCTTTAGCTATAAAAGTTAAACTTTCACTTTAAATTGTAATAAGCATATGATTGACATCTTCCAATGAGTTGGTTAGTATCCTCTTCCTTCCTGTAACTTAGCATCACTATCAACATATGCAGTGACCATCTTTGTTGTATGAGGTCTGAAGGTCCACGCTAATTGTTGGGAATTGGGAAAGAGCCTAGATTTACAATGGTGGCAAGACCTGCATATTGGTAGACCTTGTGGCATGTGATCAGCTTGGCAAGTGCACCTCCAGGAGATTTAATCTGGCATGCAGGAAGTGACTTTGCTCTAGTAGCTAGAACAGGCTCCAAGTATAATATTACCTAGTTCTTTATTGAACAAGCCCTTTGTCTCTTTGAGTTGAGCTACATAATTGCTCAAGTTTCCATGGGTCTAAAATGAGTGACCTTATGATTAACATAGTGAAGCAATTGATAAAAAGCCAGGGCATTTCCAAATAATACAATAATGATTCCTTTAAAGGCTTTGTGCAAGGTTAATATTATTGTTGGCTTTCTTAATATTCTGGTTAATTTTTCCATAGCGTCTGCCTGATTGGCATATTTTGAGAGACTTATTTCAAATTTGTACTGAAATCTTTGTGTAGAGATAGGGACATATTTTGTATCAGCTGTAAGACTGACAAAGGATGTCCCAATGTCTGTCCTGTTTTGTTAGTAGCTGCTGCTGCTCTCACATAGGTGACCCCGAGACTACAAATTGACCCTTAAATATACTGTTAAGCACATATTTTAAACATGACAAGATAATCAATAAATCTCATAAATATTGATGCCCCAGCGAAGAGCTGCATCTTCTGCTAGCGATCAGAATGTGGAGTGCAGCACCCACCCAGTCATTCTTCAAAAGTCCTAGAGAGAAAGCCATTGTCACATTATTTTTGCTTTCTTACTGTGTCATTACAGTCTGTGTCAAGGATGCCTGTCAGGCACTTGCACCAACAGTGTTTTGAAGCCGTGACATCATTTTGACAGAAATTTCCATTTTTCCATTATTCCATAAGAAGCCCCTCACATCTCTCCTGTTTTATGGCAACCATTTTACTGTCTAGGAACTCAGATGTCAACTGTGTATGTTGCTTCCAGGAAAAAAAAATACGGAGGAATAAAAAGACAGGTGGGCTCTTAATTAATGTGCTAAGGACTAGAGCAATCTTTGTACATCCCAGTAATATGATAAAAAGCTGATTGAACTGGTTTCCCCTTTAAGTTCTTGCTTCACGACACCCCCTTTTTTCAATCTCTTAATAGCACCAGCCCTATTAAAGTAAATCCTTGGTCTCACCAATGCATTCAATTGCAGCAATAGTATCAGTATGAACGACACAAAACAGAGGAAGCTAGTGATTTCTTCAGGCTCTTTAGGCTGTCGCCGCCTTCGTTATGCTCATTCACACTTAGAGTAAGTAGTTAGACTAAAATCTTGCAGCTTATTGATGTCTCCTTCGTCCTTCACCGCATGTTTGCATCAGAATGGACGATGTCACATGTAATATGTCGTACATGCTGCAAGGAACTCAAAGAAGAATAAACCATGCTGTCTTTGGAGCTTGGGGATGTTGTAGACATTTCCAGTCCTTGTACAGGAACCATTTTCATTGCATGATCTGTGCCCAGATGCACAAGATATAACGATTCAGGAGAGAGATATAGTAGAAAAGAAATAATGACTTCTTATCCTGAAATGATGGTGTGTTGTGTAACAAATGAGTTGGACACACATCACAGTCCCAAGGACTGAATTAAGATAGTAAAGTATTTCTGTGAAAAAATTTAAAAACCTTTGATACCTCATTAGTACACAGTCATCATAGTCACATTGTGTATAGATGCTGAGGCCAGTTTCTCTCCATGAAAGTTCAGTTCTGCTATTTACAAACTTTTATAGCTAAAGGACGGAAAGAGCAGGACAGAGAAGATTGAAGGCAGAAGTTAGGTCAGCCAGACCAGCCTATGATATCTGTGATAATAGTGGTGATGGCCTGAACTTTGTTCCTCCTAAGATTCAGGATTCAGTGGTTGGTTCCCTAAGTTCTGACAGGAAAGAACTGAAGATACATTGTATAGAAGGTGATGGAAAACACAGTCCTCCAAGCAAAATAACCACTGTCTCCATCCAATCAGAAGCCCTGCTTGCAAGAGAATGAGAGACCATCACTAGATAGACTGATGATGGCTGACCTCAAAGGGGATAGATGAGGAGGGTCAATAAACCCTCACCTGGGAATTCCTGATCAGACACTTCTTTCTGCACCTCGCAGCCATTTGTATGCATTCTGGACCCATTGCTCTGATTGCACATAGCTTGGTGGTCTTGGGAAGTGCTAGACTATATCAGCAGGGGAAGGTTAACTGAAGTGGGGGTGTCCATATACTGGCTATTGGGAGGGGGAAAAGTTTCCAGTGTAGTTGCTTTGGAGCACGGTTGCTCCTGTAAGCAATCCTTCACCCAGGTTCCTTGGTAATACCATACACCCTGGTGATCTTGAAAGACACTTAAGGAAATGTTCAACATCCTTAGTCATCAGAGAAATGCAAATCAAAACAACTCTGAGATTCCATCTTACACCTGTAAGAATGGCCAAGATCAAAAACACTGATGACAACTTATGCTGGAGAGGTTGTGGGGAAAAGGAAACACTCCTGCATTGCTGGTGGTAATGCCAGCTGATACAGCCACTTTGGATGGCAGTATGTCAATTTCTCAGAAAATTAGGAGATAACCTTGCTTAAGACCCAGTAATACCACTTTTGGGTATATATCCAAAGGATACTCAATCATGCCAGAAGGACATGTGCTCAACTATGTTCATGGCAGCATTTTTTTTGTCATAGCCAGAACCTGGAAACAACCTAAATGCCTCTTGACTGAAAAATGGATAAGAAAATGTGGTACATTTACACAATGGAGTACTACACAGCAGAAAAAAATAACATCTTGAATTTGCAGGAAAATGGAAGGAGATATAAAACATTATTTTGAGTCAGGTAACCCAGACCCAGAAAGACAATTATCACATGTACTCACTCATAGGTGGTTTTTAAACATAAAGCAAAGAAAACCAGCCTACAAATCACAACCCCAAAGAACTTAGACAACAATGAGGACAAAAAGAGACTTACACAGAACTAATCTACATGGGAAGTAGAAAAAGACAATATCTCCTGAGTAAACTGGGAGCACAGGGACATTGCGGGAGGGTTGAAGGGGAGAGGGGAGAGGCAGAGAGGGGAGTAAAGAAAAATGTAAATCTCAATAAAGACCAATTTAAAGAAAAGAAAAAGAAAATAGGGGGAAAAAGAAAGCAGAGGAAGACAGATGGGAATTCTCAAAAGCACTAATGAACAAGATTAAATGAGGTCACAGGAGGTGAACCCTGATCCATACAACTATGATCATGAAATGAAGAAAATAAAATGTATAATAAACTTATTATGAAGGAAGAGGAGGAGGAAAAAGAAGAAGAGAAGGTAGAGGGGAAGAGAGAGAGACCAATGAGAGCAGGTGAAAGAGAAGATACAATTTCATTCTCTTATTTCTTCTCTCCTCCCCCCCCCCCTTTGTGCTTTGTTAGGCACAGCGTCAAGATTCTCATATAGGATGAGAACCCTTCCCAAACACTGAAGGCAAAGAAGCCTTTTGGCAACTTGATTTTGGACCTTTTAGCATCCAGGACTATGACAAAACTGATCTCTAGACTTCATTTTTTTTTTTTTTTTTGATAAAGAATCTTCTATGTGGTAACTCACTCTATAGACCAGACTATCCCTGAATTCATGATTTTTTTTTTCTGTCTTCCTAATTCTGGGACTATTGGTATGTATCACTGTACTCAGGGAAAAAAAAACACTTTTTTAAAAAAGTAACATTTGTTTTATATGAATCAGGATCTCAACATGGTCCACACATTGTGATTTAAAAAATCGAGATTGTAGTTTAATTACAACATATCATTCATCATTCTAAACATAACCTATTGAGTCCCTACGATGTTGCATATATACATGCTTTCAGGGCTGACTATCTGGGACTAGACAACTAATTGGTGTGCTCTTCCCTGGAGGACTACCTCTCCCACTCCCAGCTTTACTCAGTAGTCTGTAGTTTTTTGTTTAGGGTTGAGGCCTCTTGGGCTTTTCATACAGCTTGACATGCTTGTTTGTGTCCTCCCTGTTCAGTTCATGTTTGGGCAATCATGTTGGTAAAACTTTACAGGTATAGCGTCAGATATTATTAGGAAACATAATCTCACAGCAAAGTCCCTGATTTGGCTCTTCCGATTTCTCAACCACCTCTTTTGTGACATTTCCAGAGCCTTTAGGTGCAGGAGTGTTTTGTAGATTTATCATTGGATTGAGCTCCATTTCTCTTCGTTTTGGTGCATTGTGGGTTTTTTGTTTGTTTGTTTGTTTGTTTGTTTTTTTGTGGTCTCTTTCTGTTGCAAAGAAAAGTTCTGTTAATAAGGGGTAATGATTACACTTTTCTGTGGATATAAAGACAAACGTTTATAAATTGCTGTTGGAGATTATGCTGGTTTAGCAAATTAGTTGTAGATTCCTCTACAATAATCACGATTTCACTAGCAATGTTGAATTAGCAAGGTTTCTAGTACTGGGCATGCTATCCCTCTTATTGACTGGGTCTTTAGTATTTGTTTACCTCCAAGGTACCATGTGAGGTTACCATGCCATACTGATCACTGATGACCATAGGCATCATAGCTGCTACAGGACTATTGTTGTCTGCCTCCTTTGGAAGCTTGTATTGATGCCTTCTGGTGCCCTGAAAGCCACTCCTCAGGAAGGGGTTTCTCGAATCAATTCCAGATCAGGGGCCAATAGGATCTGTTCCTGAAATACATGGTGCTTTCATCAATAGAGTCTTACTTTCCACCTCTGGTTAACATCAAGGCAGTCTCTTAGATAGTCTTGGCCAAGAACTCAGAATATGGTTTCTAACATCCCATATTAGGGTTTGGTTACATTGTATTTGACTCTTGGGGAAAATGCCATCAGTCCAGATGAGAAAAGTTCCTTACAACTATGTACATATGTGATATATGTGTGTGTATGTGTTTGTGTGCATGTGTGTGCATGTATGTGTGTATGTAAGTGTATATGTATGTATGCTTATACACTGAATTATGTACATAATAGGGATGTGGGGTTTTTAACCTCTATCTCCTTTGTTTAACTTACTCTCCATTCCCTGAGGAGTCTCTGCCCTTTTCCTTTCCCCCATCATATCACTTGTATCTTACGATTCCCCTCCAAGTAACACAATTTGTGTTATTGAGTTGTGCCGTCCTGCACTGATGCACTAGAACTATGAAGAAGACATGGACATCCACTGATTGACTTAACAAGAATTTGGTCAATTCCTAAGACGTTGCAATTACTGAGAACACATGTATGGAGTTGAAATGAGTGAGACAATGATCTGTTTAGTTAGCAGATAGCAAGACACAGCCAACAATGATAACTGTGCAGAAATTGTTTCTGAGGGTTTCTGAAGGGAACTGTAGATTTCTCTTGGATATGTAGGGAAGGGAGCAGAGGTTTCACCTGGCAGCTCAGCCATGTGGTTTCAAGAAGGTTTCTTAAGAGCCAGTTATCTCTCGATACTGATTACTTAATATTTTTATAAACTTCAACTGAGATTAAATTACAGTTAAAATCAGCACTATATATTTATTGTCGCAGTGTAATGAAGTAAGCCATGCTAATGTGCTAATGAGCTATACCACAGCAACTGACATTCTGTAAGATTAAAGAAAGTGTAATCACACCAACATCAACTCTGTTCAGGGGTCAGTAATCCTCTTCTGTAATAGGTCTGAGGGTAAATAGTATAGGCTTCGCAGGTTCTTTTGTCTCTATTGCTAATAGTAATCACCCTTTTCATTGTAGTGTGAAATCAGCTATAGACAATACATAAAAGAATTAGCATGCTTTGTCCAAACAAAGCATTATTTGCCAAGACAGATGACAGACAAGACTTGTAGGATATTATCACAGATATGTAATTAGAAATAATGTCAGCCGTTATTTGGAAAGATTATTTTCTATTTGTCTTTGAAAGGCCCCTCTTTCAGTAAAGTCAGAAAAGGTGTGTGCCATATAGTTGCATATGTAATTTGTCATAAAAATAGGTGACATTTGTGACCACTTGATTGTTCAAAGGTATTCTATCTGTTCTAGAATCATGCCACAGGCAAAAGAGGCCTAAGCTGCAAACTACTATGTTAGGTGAGGCTGTCTTTCATTCAGTTAAGTTTGGAGGGTGTGTGTGTGTGTGTGTGTTTGTGTGTGTGTGTCCGGCCTAAAATAAACATTACTCACTCTCCCAAAGCCTCAGGAAACAAGAGTGAGGTGAGACAGGATAATTTCTTATTTACATTTATAATTATAGATTCTTTTTAAGAACTGGAAGAAGGAAGACATGCATACATACACCCTACCCTCAGAAATCTTCCATCCTTTTCTGGGTTCAGAAGGATGTACTATAAGTTTTCTCAGCGAACACCAAATGTACTCAAGAAACCATTTTAACTTTTCTCCAAAGCACCTGTATTAAAGCAGTTACAATGTCAGTCCCTTCTGATGACAAAGGTTGAGGGAGGCTTTTAGTGGTGGGCTATAATTTCATCATAATTCAAATGTTGCCTGTTCAATTTTCAATCTCATAACTCCACAGTTCTTCTCCTTCAATTAGCAAAATAAATCATCTCAGAGCAGAGCTGACAACTGGAAATTTCCAATTTGAGCCATCCATCTCTTCTTCCAGAGGAAGAACCTTGACATTCTCTTCTCCCGGGTCTTAACGGCCTCTACCTCGGCATACCCCTGACGTTGTTTTCCAAAACACTAAAGAGCCAAGGGTAGAGCAAAATTGTAGGGTAAGACCTACAGGTAGGATATTATTATCTTGGGAGACAACTAGCTGAGGGATTCGCTCTGCTCTCTTTAATACAAACACAAAGCACTGGCATTAAGCTCCCAATTCAGCAGCAGCCCAGATGCTCCCCTATTCTTCCTTTTGATGTATATTTGTGTATGAAAGCTTCATTTTCTTTGTTCCAGTGAGTGGGGGAACTCTGTCCTTTTGGCACAAAGGATCCGCTCTCATTTGCTTTATTGAAACGGATATTTATCCCAGTGAGAATGGCCCGGATTTGTTTTGGGGTCCTCCTTTCTCCATACACAAATCTCCTGGTTCTATCTGTTTTCTTTCTTCTTTTGCTCGAAGTCCACATGGCACGCTTCCAGTTGTGTTTATCCACTCTGGCTAATTGACAGTCGCACAAGTGCAAGTAACGCGACGTGCGATTGTGAGAGATTTCTGTTTGGCTCTTTAATTAAGGAGTCGTTCACAGGTGCATACAGTTACAACAAAATTAATTGATAGCTTTCTATCGCCCTGCTTTAGCCCACTGCTATTTGATGTTTGCAAACACAACTATTAGATTTGTCTTATCTTGCATATAGGGATTATTTCTCATTTTCTTCCAGCAGAGGTTAGGACAGGTTGCTCTAAGTACTAAGAAAATATATCAAAGCAGTAAAGATAATTTCACTAAGGGGGAAACAAAGTAAAATGTTTACTTATGAAACATTTTATCACCGCTCAGAAGCACAATGAGAAGCCCTTTATGTTTCGGGATATACTGCAAGTTTTCTGAATGTCAAAAATCATTACTACCCAAGCCAGATAGCTTCCTTGGAAGTCTGTGTGTTTATTTCCCAGTGATACTTGGGAGTTACACATATTTACAGCAGCCAACTGGAATGTTTCAGAGCTAAATTTATTCATAGTCAGTTTTCGCTTTTTTTCTGCATTTTTATCCAAGCACAGGCAAGGCCCCTTCCCCTAACCAATTCATAGGGTGGATCTCCTCCTGGGAAAAATCTAAACAGATGCTCTGGTACTGGGTCTCTTGCTTATTAAAATTAGTTGGAGGTTGGAGGAAGAAGGCATCTAAGACTCAGTTGCCTTGTGTTGGAAGGTGGAAGGTGTAAAACGCAAGTGTGGATGGAAGGAGACTTTCTGAATCTTTTCTGTTGTTTATAGCCTGTGTGTTCTGAGCAAATAAGTGACTTATGGCCTCTGCTTCTTGTTCACTTGCATGCGAAAGGGAATAACTGTGATGATGAAATGACTTCATGCAGGGAGGTGCTGGGATGGCCCGTGCAGAATACCGACGACTATTGCATTTAGCAGACTTCTGACTTGGGCAGCTGCTGCCAACTGTGTCCATCTCAGCTCTATCATGGTTATCTTTTCGGAAACTATTTCTGATATGTTAATTATATAGGTGTCACAAAGATATTTCATAATTTCACTGTTGTTCCTCTGAATATTTCCTAATGTGCAGACTCGTCTTCACGCTCTGTTTGTAGGGATGTGGCCACTGTCAGCCACTAGTATTGTGAAGAGTAGTTCATGTCTAATGCCACCTCCTATCTTAGTACTTCTCCTCCCCAACTGCTTTACTCTAATGTGGCAGGTGCTGAAAACAGATGAAATGAAAGACTTACTATGTACTTATGTCCTTACTTTGTAAGTGGAGTGGATGGTCCTTGATCCTGAAAGACTCAACAGCCCCAAAAGTTGTCTGTACTTCCAAACTATGTGTTTTAGTCATTTCATAGAAGTTTTAATATGTCGTGATTAAAAATATATAAATAAGTTAAATATATTCGTATTTAACCCTTAGGAGAAATTCCGCTATTTCAGGAACTGAGAATACACTGAAAGAGATTGCATTGTTAGACTAGTCACACGCTTAGAGAAGGGTAGAGTGTTAACGGAGTCAGGGGCTGAAGCAACAGATTGGACCAGGACAGAATGGGCTTTTTTATTATTCCTTTTTAGGATGTCAAAGTGTCAATTCTGAGTACTGTGACTGAGTAAGTCTCCACTAGCAGATTTGTTCTAGGACGTATTTACTTGGTGTGTGTGTGTGTGTGTGTGTGTGTGTGTGTGTGTGTGTTTTCCCACAAACAGATACAGACATTGTATACTATAAAACCATATTTGAGATGGGAACACAAGAGATCATACTAGGGCACTAAATCTGTCATCAACTATAAGGACTGGATTTAGGGTCTAGAACAAACGATAGAAACTTAAAGGTCAGGAGCTTGGCAAACACAGGGATGGAGT
This sequence comes from Alexandromys fortis, assembly GCF_014885135.2. Classification (NCBI taxonomy): domain Eukaryota; kingdom Metazoa; phylum Chordata; class Mammalia; order Rodentia; family Cricetidae; genus Alexandromys; species Alexandromys fortis. The sequence continues at coordinate 2,166,585 of NW_026067928.1, forward strand.
CAGAACTAAGGAATGGGGAAGACAGAGCAGAGAACAGGACTGCACAATGAACAGATCATCTAGCTTTTTTTTCAGTATTTTTGAGACAAAATCTCATTACACTACCCAGTCAACTCATGGTATTCTTGCCTCAGACTCCAAATTCTGAGATTTTATATCCATACCCAACTCACTTGCTATAAATTTTAGTCTTATTGGTGTTACGTGCAGGACAAGACTGACCTGGTAAACTCACATTATGACAGAAAAGTTGCATCATCATGTTTACTTAAATAGGACATTGGTATTTCCTCTACCATGCGCCTTGACACCCAAAGAACTATCTCAGAAAAGGGAGTGGAAAGATTTATGAGCTTGAAGAGGAGGAATGCTGTAAAATGCTGTGCTTTGGATGTGACATGATCATCACACTCATGAACTCACGGTGATTATAGCTGTATGAACAAGATCGATCCCCTCAAAACTCCATCATGGACGGGGGAGGGGCTCACAAGTTCCCCAGACCTAATTGAGGAGCTGTTGACAATTGATGGCTTCTTTGGAAGAGACCATCACTATCCCTGTCTCCTTTGGGGATTGTGGTCACTGAGAGGTTGCTTAGGCTGCAGGGAATGGTTCTAAATCTAAGCATACATGTATGAGGGTTGGAGAACTTCTATTTTCAGGAATAAGAGCCGTGATAAATTATCTAACACCAAATAGTTAGTCCTAAATGCTTATATGCAGGGCAGCACAAAATGGAGGAAGTAGGGTGTGGGTGTCTCTGTGTGTAAAGCAGCAATAATTATAAAATAAGTGTTCATGAATTTGAGATGGTATAAGGTGGACATTGGAGGTGGTAGAGAGAGAGGTTGAAAATTATGTAAATATAGTACTTTTAAAAAATTCTCAAAAAAAATAAAATATTTGAATTTTAGAAAATGGCCAGAAATTTTGTTTTAAAAGAAAACACAATAAAGCTAGAAGAAAAGTTAATACAGACAATGAGAATATGTCTACCTTATAGAGGTGAGCTTTCCCAACACAGAAGGGAGAATTTCTTCAGGGTTCTGTCAAAGCAATCATGATTTCTGTAAGGGAAACGCAGTGTTATGTGATCTCCTTTATGTGTGATAAAAGTGAAAATGTTCTCAGTATCCCTAGGGCTAGTCCTGCTAATGATTGTTGTTTCTTATTATTTTTTTATTATGTTCCCTAATGGTGTCAGTGCTTTTCTCATGAGAAAATGCAGTAAAAGTAATCATTATTATACCGAAAGAATGTATTATAAGTATTCAGCTTGCTTGATCTCAGAATAAAATTACAGTACCTAGAATAATGTGTGGATCATATATCTTCATGAATGTTGTTTCCTGAAATGAATCCTTGAGATTTGAACACCAGCATGCTCAAGGTCAATATTATTTGACACACACACACACACACACAAAACTGTGGACTGTGAGAATTCGTCACTGCAGTTTGAGAGTGAAGTGTCATGTTTAACATGAAAAGTAACATAAACAGCACTTAAAATATGCTTTTGAAAATAAGACATGTTGTTTTTGCTTGGAAGAGGGCCAAATCAATGACAAGAAGGGTTGAGATCATCTTCAAATATTTCTCTCCCTCTGCTTCAACAAATAGGCATATATTGGAAATGAATTCCAAGCTAGTATTTACCATTATCCAAACCTTTTCATAGACATAAAATGTTAAGATGTATCTATAAGCATATTACATCTCTGACAATTAACATCAGGTGAAAGAATGATTAATTGGTAAAATAAATCCATGGAAATCTGAATGATTTGACCTGTTATACAGAAGTGTTGGATATAAGCCAATTACTGGTACAGAACATCTGCCAGGATCATGATTTGAGTTTTGAACAGTTGATTTTAGGCTACTATTCCTAACAGTAATAAAAAAGCAAGGTCAGTTATATATTGAGAGCTTTTCCAATACATGGAAAGGCAACTGTTGTGTTAATGTAGAAGAGAATCTCCCAAGACATTTTGTTGGTTATTGGGGTGACATATGAATGTTCAAAAGCTTATTCAGGTCATTTCTCAAATAGATCAGAAATCAAATCTACAAGTTGTGCCTTGAGTGATATCAACACAGAAACTCTGTATAAACAATGAACAGTCCCTCTTATATATGGATTTCAGCACGCAACAAATGTTCTTAAGTCATCCTCGCTCTCAGGGCCACCACTCCTTAGTGCCAATGCCAACATCCTACAAATCATCTTACAAACTTTAGAGATTAAATATTCCTTTGTTGAAAAAAGGATCTTGTGATAACTCATGGATTTCAAAATCTGAGGTTCAATTATTCTTTATGTAAGATTATCTTGAAAAATTATAATTTGCAATGGCCATGAATCCTACCCTAAATGTGACCAATATACCCAGAGAGATTCCCTTATAGAAAAACATTTTTTTTTCCTTTCCAATAGAGTATCAATTGCAGACAGCTTCCTAGTTAGGAGTTGTATCCTGTGTCCACTTGCCCCCTCAGTGCTGGGACCCCATCTGGCTTGAGCCTATGCAGAATTTGTGTGTGTTGGTGTGTTGCCACAGTCCCTTAATAAGTTTTGAATTTCCTTCGCCTCTATTCTATGGTCTTTTCTTTTGAATAAAGGGGCTATAAAATTAAAAACTTCCACATTTGTTTTCAGGTAGAGGTATTAAGTAAAATACAAGGGATATTCTAAACCACCTTCTTATAAAGTCTTTTTAAAATTTTCTGATGAAGCATAGAAAAGACTAAAAGTATTTGCCTGTATGAAGAAGACTGATAAATGTATAAAATACATCTATTATAAATTAAGCTTATTTTATTAAAATCAGATGTCCTATATGGGAAAGAACTATGCTCAATTAAAAAAACAATTCCAACCTGAAAGATAAAGGAAACACATTTATATTGTTAAGCCAAGAAAACTAGAAATTTACTTTCTGAGAGTTCAATAGACATCTGACTTCCTTATCCACATTTTCTGGGGCTATGCCATAAGAATAAAATCTTAGAATGTACATTATTTCTTATCTAAAAGACAATATTTTGTTCCTCTGTAAGGATTCGTTGTATTCTAGTTTTCTGGATCAAACCAGAAATATTTGATTAACAGCTTTGTACAAAATTAATGCAAGTTAAATTTCATTTTCATTGTCATTTAATAAATAACAGTTATTTTACTCTGCAGACTGAGCCTCTAGTTGCCTTGAAACCTTGTAAGGTCTTTCTAATGGGTACCCATATGTATGTACCTCGAACATGGCTTAAGGGAATCAGTCTCCAGATTGTACTTTTATGCACAGTGCTTTCTATAGTTGACTCATTGAGGGGGTGATGATGGAGACCACATCCTTGCCTCCTCTTCTCCTTTCATCAACTAGCCTTGCAAAAGTAGCCTGCTTTTCATTGACCTTGCTTCCCTGCATTGTCCCAGCTGTGAAGACCTCCTGCATACCAGGCAGTAAGATGATTTGGCACATGGGTGTTTGGATGTGCCTCCAGAAATGAAGTTGTTTTCAGTAATTGTTAGAGACAGCCTCCACAAAGTCAGTTCGAATCCTTGGCTTTCAACAAAACGAAGGGAAGTCTTTGAGGCTAGTCAATTTGCTTTATTGATAACAACCACTTGGTTATATCATGTACTGACCTGTGTCCCACAAGTGGACTTTAAATAACTGAATACTATTAGCAAGGTCCATGTCACAAAGTTTACAGAGCTGTCAACTCTTCTCGGTCAACACCCTATGCTCAGAAGTGTGCAATACTTGGCCTAACGTTTTGCTGTTTCTCATGGAATTTTCAGTTACGTTTTCTCTGAGCTGGTGTTTTAGGTTGAAGTCTAATGTCTGAAGACAATGAGATACATGAAAGAAGAGTGGAAATCGACCGTTCTTGCCCCCGTTCGTGTGTGGGTAGGGAATGCAGTATGCACGTGCCTGCCCAAAGGCACAGATATCTGCATGCATGCTGAAGCTATAATCAACTTCAAGTGCCATTTTTCAGGCACCATCCTTTTTATCTCAGAAAAGCTCTCATTCTGGTTTAAAAATTGGCACATAAGGCAACACTGGCAGACCTGTGGGCCTGTCTCTGTGCCTTAGTCTTGGAATTATCAGCATGCACCTCTGGGCTTAGTTCATTTTCCAATTGGTTCTGGAGATCAAATTCAAAGTCCTATGCTTTTACTAAGCACCTGACTGAGATATCTCTGTAGCTCTTCACACAGTTGTATGCTGTCCTCTCAGTACCCAATCAGCACTGAATTCCATTCCACGACCTGCCAATATATGGGAGTTCAACAATACTAAAAGCAATTGCAAAGAATAGTTGCTACATATCCCAGTGAGTAAATGGGGACTTCTTCAATGTGGGACACCATCCATTTAAACCACGACTAGCTCCAATTACAGAAAAGATGGCAAAACACATATTATCAAATATAAAAGACTAAAGAGTCCAGTGTATTTTTTGTATCCATCCTTGTTCTCTGCATTAATGTCTGCTGAAAATGGTGACGAAGATGGAAAGAGAAAGAAATCCGTAGTTCCTTTACATCTCAATCCATCCTTACTTGTAAGTCAAATGTAACGTCATTGTAAGAAAAATGTGTGCATTTTAAATAAAAAAAACATGAAAATGTGGCTGAATGAGTTCTTCAGTTTTCCCATTTTACCAGCAAGAAGAAAATACACATATGCACAGGTCTCAAAATAGCTTGCATAGTTTGGTTCTTCAGTATGTAGGTAGAAATGCCTTCAGGTCTGTATTTAAAACTAAGAATGTATACTATGAGACTAAATGGTCAATGTATATATTAACAATTTAATTTTAATGTGCTATCCTTTGATAGAAAATAACAAACTTAAAATATCAACAATAAATCAAAAGACACTTGTGTAAAGAAAAATACTTTATATTTTAATATCTTGGTAATCACTTGGCCTCCTTTTTAAAGATAGGGCCCACATGTTCATTTTCTGTCCGGCAGGCTAACTTGTTTTTCTGATTCTGACTATTAGATAACAAACACCCATTTCTATTTGCACATATATGGTTGAGAATCCAGTCTTTCCATAAACCAATAAAATCTAATAGTTTGAAACACTTTAACTTTATGGCATAGTTTTTTTTTAGGTGTAATAGAGTATAGTTACAGTTGTATATAGATATCACAATGTGTGTGTGTGTGTGTGTGTGTGTGTGTGTGAAAGCTAAAATTGTTTCCCCCTGTCTATATGGGTGCTCCATTAGAAACCTTAGAATCAGAATAGCTAATGCTGGTTACTTTACTGTGAATTTTTTGTCATGACCTGTGACTAAATTTGAGAACTGTTCTTCTGAATTCTGTCCTATTTCTCACTTTGCCCCTGCATTTCTCTTCCTGTCCCCTCCCGTATGAGCAAACAGCTTCACCCTAGGATTGCCACACTGTTTAGCTGTCCTCTTAATTCTGAATAGCAATGTGAAAGACTAGGAGGGCCATGGCTCTGGGGATTTTGCTGTGCACTTGGGGATTTTCTTTGTCCCTCTCTTAACTGAGTTTTGCTATAACTGCCATCAAGTGGCAGAATTTGAAACTACAGCATGGCAGTAACAAGCCACATTTGATATGTGTATGGCATATGTATGTGGAACATATGTTAGAGTCTGTTGGTTTTTGATCATTCCATAAGTGGAATGCAAGGGAGAATGCTGGAGGGATTGTACCAACATATAAAGTTCTGCTTCTTTCTACAAAAACTATCTGCTATGTTTATGTTAGGGTGTCCATTCTAAAGATGCTCTGTATGAACATGCCTGTGACTTCCTATCAAGGCCATTAGTCTATTGTGTCTTACCTGGAGGCCATTCTCCACCAGCACTTTGATTTTCTAAAATCTGTAATTCCAGTGGAAACGGTTAACAGCAACGAAGTTAAGAAGAAGAAGTATTTAATTTGTCGATAATTCTCCCTTTCCTTTAAAACTGTCTAACTTTGCAGATAGGTAACACAAAATATAGATACTTATGTAAAAATAATACAAGGAAGAATTGGTTCTGAACCACACTATAGTTGTAAAAGATATGTGTTTCTTGTTTAAGGAGTCCAGGTTTTAGTGAAAATGGCTTGAGTTTCTCTCTGTTTAGATTGATGTTGCCTATGGTTTTGATGTAAGTTGCCTTTATTATGTTGAGTTATGTCCCTTGTATTCTCCATCTCTCCAGGCCTTTTATCATGACGGCATGTTTGATTTTGTCAAAGGCTTTTTACTTCTTCTCATGATGTGACCACGTGTCCTGAAACCAATTTTACTATTTGAATGGTTTACAATATTATTTTAGGTTTTGTCAATTATACGGTATGATTTCTCAAAGCACATTGACTATGAGTTTGATTACAAACATATTAAAATGCCTACTCCATCTCTCCATAGATACACGCATTACTATTTTGCTGGTTGTGTTGGTCTGAATGAGAATGGCCTCCATAGGCTCATATATTTAAATGTTTTGTCCCCAGTTTGTTGAAATTGTTTTTGGAAGACTTGGGAGGTGTGGCTTGTTGAAGAAGATATGTCACTGAGGGTGGGATTTGGGGTTTGCAAAGCCCGCCATTCCTGGTCAGCTCTCTCTTGCTCTTTCCTCTTGCTTCGGATAAGGATGTGAGCTCTCAGCTAGAGCCCTAGTTCCATGCATTCCTGCCGCGCTCCTCTCCGTGTCCAGAGATTCTAACTCCTTTGTATTATGATTCCCAATAAATGTTTTCTTTTATAAATTACCTTGGTCATGGAGTCTCTTCACAGCCATAAGAAAAGTAACTGATAAAAGGTCTTTTTTTTTTCCTACCAAAAATCACATCACCAGAAGTATACGGAGAGCAAAGTCATTTAAGACACAATATTATAATACTGCCAGGGCTATAAATGTAGTTTACTTCTGCTTTCATTTTTATTGTATGTATCTAATATGCATAACTTGATAATTTGGTGAGATGCATCATGGCCAGTCAAGCCAATGAACATACCCTTCACCCTATGTAGTTACTTTGTTGGTGTATACTATGGCAGTTAGGAAATTTGTGCATGAATATGTTCAGCAACAGCAGTAACTGCCACTGCACTTTCTGATTCTGGAAATTTTATATTTAAGTTCAATTTAAGTTAAATATGTATTTCAAAGCATTGATTTGTTTGTTATTTATTTAGTTATTTGCTTGCTTGCTTTTGTTCTATAAGGAAGGATGATAGTTTGAATTGATATCCAGATTCAGTATAAGAAAATATAACACTGAATTAAAAATTACAAGTTTTTTTCTTACAATTGCCAGTTGGCAGCTTTTCACCTCCTTCTGGAACTTCAGGCCATTATCTGTAAGATATTTAAAAATGATGGTTTTGGACTCCTTCCTGAAGTCATATGTAAAAAGTACAGGGTTGCACATTACAGGCATTTCCACACCTGGCTACCCTAGCTACAAAGAATTCAAGTATTAGAGAATATACTAAGTGTAATGCATGTTACACACTGTAGAGTGTCACATAATAGGGTTTCTCGGGACCTGTGAATGGATTTAGTAAAACAACATCATCAATGACAGACCCTAGCCAAGGGCAAAGAATAGACCAGTTCCTCCAAGGGGGAAATTCTTTCACGCTGTGAATTAATGCATTGAGCAATTTTCCCTCAACCTACTTTACAGAGTGTTATTAATATTTATTCCTCCATCAGTGCAATGACTGTGACTCTTCTCTTTTCAAATTAAAATGTTTTAGAAGGTGATTGTGATAGTACTATTGTCAGCTTGACTAGACATAGAATCACTTAGGAGACAAAAATCTCTAAATTCGGTAAACCAGGAAGGGAAGATGCCATGTGAGCTTTATTGAACATCTCATAGCCTGGTATCCTCGGCTGAATAAGGAGAACGTGAACTAAGCTTTTGCAGTCTTCTCTCTCTGCTTCTTGACTATGCGTACCATGCAACCATCTGTCTCAAGCTCCTGTTGCCATGACTTTTCTACCATGACAGACTATGTCCTCAAACTGAGACTTAAGAAAGAAAAGAAAGAAAGAAAGAAAGAAAGAAAGAAAGAAAGAAAGAAAGAAAGAAAGAAAATCAAAAGCCCCTTTCCTCTCTCAAGTTGCTTTCATCAAGCATTTTGTCACAGTCCTGAGAAAACGTGACTAATACAGCGACAATGGGAAAACATAAAGTGAAGTCAAAACTTGGAAAGTGGTCCTTATGAATGAATCACAATCGCAACTGCAACCCACAATCCGAAGTCACATGAGCCCCATCCCATTACTCCCCTAAGCTTTTATTCCTCCAATCTCCCTTAGCAGCTTCTCAGGCTGTAGAGTCATGCGATTAGAAGTTCAATTGTTCGGCAGTGTCTCCTGAAGATGCCTTTAAAATGTCTTCGTGTAGTCCTTTTGCCTTTGTAGTTAAACTTGCTGACACAGAAAGCTCTCTGGAACTGGCAGACTACATTGGACAAGGGAACCATTATCACTACAATAACAATAATGATTCACAGTAGTAATAGCCTCCCATTGGTATAAAATGATAAAACAGTGGTTGGTTAACAGCCATCTTCCATGCAAATCTAAGACGCTATCCACTCTACACATGCCTTCCCCCACCTGCTCACATCTCTTACCATTCTTTACCTGGCAAACACCGGCAGACCTTTCTAGGCTCCAAGGCTGAGAAAACTAAGTACTCTTAGAGTTAGATTATGTTCTTAGTATCTTTGGTTAGAGCTAGACAGTGTATTTAGTCTGTCATACTTTGTGAGAGAGCTGAATCAATGGGAAAATAAGCCTATTTAATTTCATTACATTACGAACTTCCCAGCCTCTGTGTACACAGGCACTAGTTTCCTGCTCGTCATGTATGCAGACTCTCCTCTGCTTCTGTCTGGAGTGAACTCAAAATCCAGTTCTACCTCCACACTTTCCCCATCATTCAGAACAACCATCATCAGTGTTTCATCCATCCTATCATGTTTCATCCTGTCTATCAGAATATAAATCTGATACAATCTTTCTTTCTATAAAACTACAGGCTTCTATTAATACCCTTCGTCCTCATCAGCCATTGCAGTTCTCAGATTCACGAAAAAGATCCTTCGAAAGAAAGTATAAGGTTTTAGTGTCTGATCCCTCGTCCCTCACTCTCTCTAATTTGACTTTATCTAATACAGCTGGTCTAGTGAAAGGCCATGTGAGTGCATCTCCTGGTCAGCCCTGAGCTTCTAAACACTAGTCTACAACATCAAACCCCCTCTGTTCCTTGATATTCCATTTCCACTTGATTCCTGGTACCTTTATCTGGCTTTTTCTTTATTGTGTTCTCTTGCCCTTTGCTGACTCTTCCTCTTCTTTCCACACATCTTAGAACACAGAACACAGGGATGGAGGCTCATCCTTCTAGCATTTTCATGCATTCCCCCTCTTTCTTTCTTTCTTTCTTTCTTTCTTTCTTTCTTTCTTACTTTTCTGTAGTTTCTGAATTCCGGACACTTCCAAATCCCCAAGCCTAACATACACATCTCACTAAATGACATGTCCACCTGTTTCCTTGATATATCCACCAGTCCACTTACCAAAAATCTCTAACTCCATATGTCTAATTATGATTCCTTAATGGCCTTTTGCCCCGAATATATTCCCTTAGCAGCTAAATTCATTTCAAATGATGGCAACTCCATCCTTCTAGTTGTTCAGGTCAAAGACCGTAGAGTTAGCCTGTTCCTGGCTTTACCTTACATACCTTAAATCCAATAAATCAAGAAATTAAGATTTGTCATTAAAATATTTCTAAAGTTTATCACTTTTTACCACTTCCATTACAATAATTTTGCTCCAGTTAGCACAGTTTCTTTCTTGATTTGCTGTGATAGTAATCCAGTCAGGCTCCTTTTTCAAGCTTACCATCATGGACCGACCTGTGTCCCTGCCAAAATCATGTGCTGAATATTGAACCCCTGATATGACTTAAATGTTTTAAAATGTAAATAAGGTCAAGTAGCTCCCAGGATGGGGCTATAATCAAACAGAAGTAGAATTCTTCTGAGTAAAAGAGATTCTGGCAGTGTGCATGCAGAAGAAAGGCCATGGGAGGACATGATAACAAACAGGACACATAAAAGTCATGAAGAGACCTCATCAGGAACCAACCTGATCAAGCACTCGGTCTTTGATGTGTAGTCCTCAAAACTATGACGTTTCCAATGAATATGGCCCTCAATTTCCGATATTCTGCTATGCTTGTCTAGAAAGATGAGTACAACCTGATCTCCTTTAGTGAGTTTCCAGTGCAGGAGTCAGAGTGGCTCTATGGCCTCAGCTCATGCACCTCTCCATGATTCATCCCTGTGGTGGCTTCCTTGCCTTTTAAAGACCTACTTCCTTATAATGGTCAGTTAGGCCCTACGTGATTTGATATCTCAGCTTCTTTAAAGGCCAGCTGGCCTGGGATAAAACCGGACTCGCTGAACATAGTGGACAATGAGGACTACTGAGAACTCAAGAACAATTGCAATGGGTTTTTGATCCTACTGCACATACTGGCTTTGTGGGAGCCTAGGCAGTTTGGATGTTCTCCTTACTAGACCTGGATGGAGGTGGTTGGTCCTTGGACTTCCCACAGGGCAGGGACCCTGATTGATCTTTGGGCTGACAAGGGAGGGGGACTTGTTTGGGGGAGGGGGAGGGAAGTGGGAGGCAGTGGCGGTGAAGAGACAGAAATCTTCAAGAAAGAAAGAAAGAAAGAAAGAAAGAAAGAAAGAAAGAAAGAAAGAATTCTCCTTCGCCCTTACTTCCTTGTTCCACCAGCACTGTCTTCTTTAGAGTTCCTAGGGTATTAATAGGGAAAATCAGAATCGTATACCTTGTATTGCTGTTTCTTCTGCCCTATTCCCTTTCTTCTTAGGAAAAGCCAAGTTCTGACCTCCTTCCATCTGTGGTGAAGTAGCCCCTTCTCAACGAAGGCAACCCACACCACCATCTTTACCTCCATCCACATTATTTTACCTTTTTTTTCTTGATCTTATAACACTGTCATTATGTATATTTATTATTTACTGTTTCTCTATATTATAAGATTGATTTGCGGCAGAATTTTTGTTTTGTTTTCCGCTGCACACTGACGCTCCAAACACAGAGTCTGACACCATATAAGGACACAATATTTTTAATAGTAAGGAGAAAGAGAGAGAGTGTGGAAAGTAGGAAGGAGTTATATGTATTAAATTCACTGTAACAGTTGTTCGTAGCCACTCAATTGTCAATTGGTAATATCTTTAAGGACTAGGTTTTTATGCCTGTATCCCCCTGCACAAATAATGAAATAAAATAAGAAAAAAGTGAGAATGGATGTTGATCGTTAATTACATACAAAGCTATCTTTATTTTTATTCACTCCTCAATTGCTTCTGAATAGGAGTTTGGAGATTATATGCATACAGTTTTCAAAGAACAAATTTGACTCCGAGTCAAGAGCGATACAGGACATGCTTGGTAAGGCAAGAAAAATACTTAGGCATTTTTCATACTTATAAGTCTCTAAATTTATGCTTAATTTTTTCATCAATATTAATAATAAAATTCAGTAGCTGCAGATGAAATTTTGCACAGGACAGCCATTAATTTCTAGAGATATCAGCTCATAATGACCTTGGAAATTTTGGTTTCCATTGTTATTGGACAAAATTTTATAATGCAAAAGTATTACACTATATGTCAAGTTAGCTTTCGATTAAGGTTAATATTACTGAAATAACTACATCTGCTTTCCTCTCACTGTGATGTTTATCACCTAATAAAAATGCTAAAGTTACCAAGGAAAGATGTTTAATTTGTTCTCACTGCTCAGTTGTATGTTGCATCCTATTTTGTAGTAAATGGCATACTGTCCCAAGTGGGCTGCCATACTGTCAGATACATTATTTATACATAACATTACTGGTTAATCAATGAACAACAAATGCAGTAGCCTTTTCTTTCCCTTTTTGTTTTTAAAGAGCTAGCAAGTTGAAATACGAAGAAAAAAAAGATTCAACTTTTTCCGATGGTAAATACTTTGTGATGATAAAGATGTAACATGTGCAAGTAGAAACATGACAATTAAACACACACCGAAGCACCCGCCAGAAAGAACAATTAACTCACCCGAGATAAATACGCTTCTGGTTTGTGCCAGCTGATAAACAGAAAGCTCCTTTCATTGCAGATTGCAAACTACTAAGTATGATTTCACTCAACCTGGTGTGTAAAACCCATTTTAGAAAGATCAAGTTAAAAAGATAGCTATGGTCCACTCCAAGTCATATGTTCTGTATCCAGCCATACTCTATGACAGCACACAAAAGGATATTGGTGTGCCTGGATCAAACACCTCCATTCTACTCTCATTGACAGTCTCACAATAAATCCAAATAGCTTCAACCTGCTTAACCTACTGAAGAAACTTTAGCTCTTTCTATCATTCCTATTGTGCTTGCATTCTGCAGTAAGCAAAGCATTATTGGATAAATTTGTCTTTTTTCACGCATTCTTCTCTGAGAAATGACTTCATAAAGTCAAGAGGTTTTAGTGAAGAAAGCTATACTAAATTAGCTACTTTTAGAAATCTTGATTCACTTGTGGAAGAATGACTCCATGAAATCATAAGACATTAGGTAACAATAAGTCATTTATGTTGAGGAAACAGCATTGTTGTGTTTGCACCACATGAAGCCCAAACATATGGACTGGTATGCAGCTGCACTGTCATAGACGGGGTGCCCTCTTCCTCTCATAAGGGACTTGAATTGTCCAAGTGCCATATGCCATACCAGCACATTTGAGAGAGGAAAACAAAGAGATATTTTTATCCACTCTCCATAAGAGATGGCGTTTACAGAACCCCACTATGTGCAGAACACTGAGGTCATCTATCTGTAAGCACTTAAAAATGGAGTCTCAAGTCTCCTGATTCCCAAATGCATAAGCAGGCTTTCTGTGAGAATCGCAATGACATTCATCAGCACACATTAAAAAGAGAGAGAGAGAGAGGAAAAAAGAAAGATGGTTTATTTTTACTTGAGCTCATTCTGTTGGGTTTTTATTAATAGAAGTTTTAGATCAATACCAAATATTCTGCTCTGTTCCGGTGATTGAATGTGAATACATTATGTGCATACAAAAATAGTGATAATCTAAGTTGATACAATAGTTCATTTTGCATTAGTGTCCTAGATGGGACAATGTTAAGAAGCAATTTAAATGAAATTCATTTAAATGTCAGCTCTCATGCTTGCGATTTTTCTATAATTGGTTATTTAATTAAAATAATTCTCATAGTCATTAATTTAGACTAAAACTTGCTGTGCACTGACATGTTTTAATTACATGGTATTAACAAAATTGATATGCTTTAAAAAAGCATGGTTAAATTTTAAACAAGAATAAATTAGAAATCTCATAGATCATCCTACTTAGTGTATTTATGAGAAAGTCGGTCATTTTAAATGTTTATTACAAACAAAAGCCACAGCGTTATTGTGCACATGCTGCAGTTGATGTCTCGCATCCTTCAGAGGACGTGATGCACAGGCAGGGCTCCCGCTCTGGCATGTCTTAAACAGCACGCTAAGGGAGCTAAACAGTACAGGAAGCCACAGATTGCTCCACAGTACACACCGAGGAAGAGGAAGAGCGGATGCTTCTGAAACTCACGGAGGCTCTGTACAGAGAAGAGGAGGCTAGCCAGATGGGGGCAATGACTAAACATACATTAACGAGTCAGTGATTCTTGTGATAACCATCAGCTGCGAACCTCCTCTCAAAGACAAAGACATCGTGTATCAGTTCAGTCTTAAAAAAAAAAAAAAAAAACCTAGTCTTCGCATTACCTCTGTGAGGTTATGTTTGTGAGGTTACCTTCATGACCAGTCTCATCCTCATTTCAATCTTTGTCAAAGGACTAGATAAATATTTTACCCTTTTCAAACTGCAATTGCACTCTTTGTCAGGAGTATGAGAAATCAGAATTTTAGTGTTTTCTATGAATTAGAGGGCTTCTATATTGCTTTGACCTTTTTAATATTCTGTAATTTAATTGGATGGACAGTCTTCTTTTTTACTGGGGATTGCCAGTCTTTCTATTTAATAAACTTACTGAAACAAAGCAGCCCTTTAGATGGCTGCTTCTCCTTTGTTCTCTGAGTTGAAGATTTGGGACAGATTAAAGCATCTTCCTTGCTGACTTCTATAACTCCATTTACTTGTAGTCAAGAGCTTTTAAAACTCTTCTGTGACTGGGGCCTATGACTTAACTTGTCTTTGGATATATGACAGCTACAGAATCAGGTTTCTAATCTAGTCTCCTTACTCTTCCTCAGTTTCAGATGGGCCTAGGACTATGAACAGAGAAACCTATGAGTAGTGCCCAAAGATGTCCTTTTTTGACTCTTGTTTGATATAAAAGAATGGGAGACTATTTTGCTTGTGCTATATCTCAGCCTCTGTAATTTTCAAATGCTGGCTACAACAAGAACATCTGTTATTTGGGTCTTCTCCACTACCGGGATGAACACAGCATTGATGGTCTGTAAAATAGAGGGATAAAAGAAAGTATTGATTATACATAGCCTAAGTTACCATCAGAACCATATAAATATGTTGAAATTGGTTTAGAGCATGTTGTGGTTCTTTAATACATTCATCATTCTGGAATGACCCCCAACCATAGTATTTTTCCATTGCTACTTCATAACTGTAATTTTGTTACCTTTATGGATTATAATATAAATGTCTGATAAGCAAGATGTCTGATATGTGACCCCTAAAAAAGTCTCAAATCACAAGTTGAGAACCACTGGTTTACAGAAGAATTTTGATGCCCTTCTTTGCTTTTCCTTTTATTCTCTGTGTTTCCTCTTTATAATAAAATTCATAACAAGCCATATTACAAATAGATTGATAAGGATGGAAGGAAAACAAGACAGTGTTAGTTTTTAATACACTCAGAATTAGTAAGACTGGGGTAGGTACATTGTTTTCTTTTTCATTCTTGTACTGAATTGTCAAACTCACTGACTCAGTTTTCAGTATAATAGAACATAGCCAACGGATGCTGCAATAAGGAAAACCCATGAACGTAATGATAATAAGCATGTAGTCCCAGCTAGGTCTCTTAATATTGACAGGAGAGGTTAATGATCTTTGAAAGGCAACATTTAGAAGATGTGGCCAGAAAGAACTGAGTCTCTGAATATTTGTTTTCCCATGTCAGATTCACACTGGAGGCCCTGTGTTTGTTGTGCTTCCTCACAATTCTCTTTGTCCCTGTGTTTCTTCTGTTCCCCTCACGTGTTAACATGTTTTATAAAGTCCTAATTAATCTGCTGTGTGCTTCATGATTTTAGCAGTCTGGGTGTCTCAAAGTCTGGCAAACAGATCGTGTTAGTGGGTCTTTCTTCTAAAATTTGCGAGATGCTCATTTCAAGTAAGAAACAGAAAAGAAGTCAGGTGGTGGTAGCACGTGTCTTTAATTCTAGCACTCAAGAAACAGAGGCAGGTGGATCTCTGTGAGTTCTAGGCCAGCCTTCTCTACAGAGCGAGTGCCTGGACAGCCAAGGCTGTGCAAACAAATCCTGTCTCAAGCAAAAAGGAAACAGAAAAAAAGAGGAAGAAAGAAAGATGGAAGGAAAGAAAGAGAGAGAGAGAGAGAGAGAAAGAAAGAAAGAGACAAATGAGATTAAAATTTATACTTTCTTTTTTTGTCTTTTCTTTTTTCTTTTATTACCAGATTCTCCTGTGAACTAGAATTTATAAAAAGGTCCCCAAACACCCAAGATCTCAAGATTTTAATCCTTATGCTAACACCTCAACTTCTGTGACTTTAGGAAACCATTTTTTTCTGAAGCTTATTCTTTTTAAGAATGACTCACTAGCAATGTATACCTTGAAGAAGGCAGTGATTGGCTACCACTATTATTATCAAAACAGCTTTCGTAGTTCAACTACCATTTGTTTTGCAAATTCCCCATCTGCTATCTGATTCCCTAGAAGAGTGAAAATGTCCAACTCACATTCAGTCTTCTAGCTCATGTCTGAGTGCTGGTAGTGAGACTCATTCATAAGCACCTTGATCAATCACATTATCTGAGAACATCCTTATGAATAAAAGACAACTCTTTATTTCAAAACTAGAGTATTTCCTTTAAATTGTAGCCGCTGACTGACTGGTTAATGTCAGACACACTCAAAGATACAGAGCATTGAGCCCATTCATAAACTTATGACATCAGTGACTTGTTATAAAGGTTTAAAAAGGTAAATGGCATCTAACAGACTAGCCACAAACCCAAAGCAGTATCTGCAGAAATATTTTAGAAGAAAAAAAAAAAAACGGAGCAGATATTGTCTCAAGACCTGTAATCCACATACAATGTGACAATACGTTGAGCCATATGCTTAGAAAATTATTGTTGAAAGAATAATAATAATAAAATGTATAGAATTTTGCCTAATTTTCTTGTAAAAATGATCCTAAAATTTAAAATCATATTTAGCTTTAGTTTCAGACAGAGGTATATCTATTGTCTCCAGAAAATTCAATCCTATAGTTTTCTATGGAAAATAATCTGTATGTTTAGTACAAAGTGATGAATGCTTTAAAATTTATGTTTTTTATTAAAAGATTTTAATGTATTTTGTTTTCACAGAAGGCATCAGATGATCAAATTTAATCATAGTTTATTTAGGTATGGATCAGTTGTAGTGGGTATCAGCAATGGATGACTTTTTTGCTTTCTTATTAGTCAAAAGCCTGTCACTTTAATCTTCTCATATTTTTTCTATTTCATCTGTATTTCCACTCCCCTTTTATGGATGTGGGTAGCACTGATAGTGATTAGTATGAGAAAAGATACTTGACACCACTAGATTGCCTACAACTTCTTGGTATTTTCCCCATATTTAAAAGGTGCCCAGTTCATATCACAACATGTAAGATTATAGAGCTTGTGTCAAGGGGTTTCAGTTCAGTATTATCCATAAGTAATTTTCTTAGCAGTTGGAGAAACTCATCCTAAACAAATTGCTTCTATAGCCAGACCTAAATGATCAAGAATAGAGTTCTTTTTAATGGAAAGTAAGGACAGTGGCTATAAAGATAGTTGAGTGATTAAGAACACTAACTGCTTTTGCAGAGGACCTAGGCCAATTTCACAGCACCAATGAGGCTGCTCACAACCATCTATAACTGTTGTTCCAGGAGACCCAGTGCTCTCTTCCAGACTACGTGGACACAGGTACATACATGGCATTCATATACATGTAGGCAAACACTTATACAGATAAGCACACATAGGATAAAAAGTTAAAATAAGGGCAAACATCGTGGAAAACATGTTTAATTTCTAACCCAGAAGCTGATATTAATTACTAACATAAGATTACAAAAATTAAAAGCACTAGTAATACTCAGTTTTGGTGAGAATATGGAAAAATAGGACATTTTTTTATATTACTGGACTAGAGATCAAAATTTCATTTGTCTTTTTTGGTTTTTTTTTTTTATTTATTTATTAAAGATTTCTGTCTCTTCCCCACCGCCGCCTCCCCTTTCCCTCCCCCTCCCCCAATCAAGTCCCCCTCCCTCGTCAGCCCAAAAAGCAATCAGGGTTCTCTGCCCTGTGGGAAGTCCAAGGACCACCCACCTCCATCCAGGTCTAGTAAGGTGAGCATCCACGAAACTGCCTAGGCTCCCACGAAACCAATAGGTCCAGTAGAATCAAAAACCCGTTGCCATTGTTCTTGAGGTCTCAGTAGTCCTCCTTGTCCGCTATGTTCAGCGAGACCAGTTTTGACCCAGGCTTTTTCAGACCCAGGCCAGCTGGCCTTGGTGAGTTCCTGATAGAACATCCCCATTGTCTCAGTGTATGGGTGCACCCCTCGCGGTCCTGAGTTCCTTGCTTGTGCTCTCTCTCCTTCTGCTCCTGATTTGGACCTTGAGATTTCAGTCCGGTGCTCCAATGTGGGTCTCTGTCTCTGTCTCCTTTCATCGCCTGATGAAGGCTAATATTCAGGAGGATGCCTATATGATTTTCTTTGGGTTCTCCTTCTTATTTAGCTTCTCTAAGAACCCGAATTGGTTTCTCTATGTAGCCCTAGCTGTCCTGAATTCTCCCTGTAGACCAGGCTGGCCCTGAACTTAAAAATTAACCCTCCTCTGTCTCCCATATACTGGGATTTAAGGCATGCACAACCACCACCTGGCCAGAATTTTAAATATGTATGTAATTTTTTAACAACTTGACCTGTTTTGTAATAAACATGTTCAATATGAAACATGTTCATAATGATAAACAAAGATGCACACATAGTGCTAGCTACTTTATAGCCTCACAAAAAAAGAGAGGAAGTCATTTTGTGAAGCCCATTACAATTATATAACCCTATAAGAAAAATACATTGTGGGGATTAAGTGATGAAATTTGGTTTTGCAATTTAGAAATTAGAAATATTTGAAAAGACACTGTAGGGATTTAAAATAACAGGACTGTGTTAGAAAGCTTCTCAATCATTAAACATTTAATTTTCTAACTTCCAGGTGGCAAAATTTATGATGTATGAAATTATTTCTGGGACATCTGGAATTTTTAACTTGCGTTCTATAAATGTACTTTTACTTATGCATTTTACTTCTGTAATCTTTGACTGTGACTAAAAAACTCACTTTCCAATCTCCTCAGGTAAACTTTTCCCTCCAAATCAGATGGTTTTATTCTCTTCCCTGGGAAGATAGGAAGGAATTAGCTAGAAATTAATCTATTCATTTATTCAAGAAAGCTATGCCTCAGATCTTTATGGTATCTGAATATTAAATTGTAGCCTGGAGATACAGAAGGATGTAGTCCCTGTCTTCATTGTTCACACTCACATAACTGTCTGTCTGAGTACCAGCATCCATTAAGTATATAGAAAATAAAATCCCAAGTTAGGTGTCTGTAATTCAGCTAATAGCGAATATCAACTAAGCTCAGGATTTGGAGAGCGGGCTGAGCAATACACGACAAACTCATATTTAAGATAATTAGATAAATAGAAATTCTTTATACCTTTTTATTCTTGAAGTTTAACTATACTTCGATACATGTTTATGCAAACCACCACAGTCTTAGTTAGGTCTTGGACCTCCAGCCCTATCAACAGATTACCCAAGGCTAAGAGATTACTTGCTAAATCTTCAGGTTCTATCCTGCTTCCAATTGCTTATAACAGAAAGGACAAAAATAATGCTCAGATTCCTGGAAGTTCTCGTTTCGTCTGCCACTTGGTTCACTATTCCCTGGTGAATACAGGAAACGTAACCCAGTGTAGTGCCATCATCATCCAGTATAGTGGTGAAGCCACAGAAGGAAATGAGCTCTTCCATGTCAGCCAGGTGTTTATTGCTGTAAAAAAGCTCTTGAGAAAAACAACTGAAAGGTAGAGAATGTTTTATTTGGGCTCACGGTTTCAGTCCATCACTGTTCACGTGCCTCTATAGATTTTAGACTGGGCAAGCAGGACACCACGGTGAGGACTGTGTAGTGGGCCAAAGTTGCTCCATTCCAGCTGCAAAGCAATGAACAGATGGATAGAAATAGGTCATGAACAAAATATTCTCTTCCAGAGCACAAAGACATATGTCCCCCAACCAAGGACCAACTTTCCTAGTTTCTACCAACCTCTAATAGTGCCGACAATTATTAACCCATCAGTGGAATAATCTGTTGATTAGAAAGAAGAGTTCATAATGCAGCCATTTTTCAAACGCCTCATCAGCTTCCAAGCAACCATGTTTTAAAGCATGTGCCTTGGTTATTGCAGATTTATGTTATACCCTTATCTGGGGGACAGTAGCGTCTAGGTTAGAAGAAGTAAAGTGAAGTTTCTGCAGTGTGGGCCCTGAATGGGAGCTATAATCCCAGTCCATGTTTCTGGGATAAACTACTTAACACCTGGTACCTGAGCGCAGGTATCTATATATTTTTAAGCTGTGTAGTGGAGAGAGTCTCCTACCTTGCAGGGTTATAATGAACTGGGGAGTATTTCTTATTATAACCTCCAGTAACTGCTTCAGGCTCCCATGTCCTTGCTTCCCCAGGTTCTTTGGAATGACCTCCTCCCCCAAGCACAAGCCAGTCCTCTTTCTCTTTGACTCCAATCCTCACTGATTTCCTGTCAAACAGCGGTGGACGTTTCCTCGCTGGGGAGCCATGCTGCCAGATTACATATGTAATAGGGGAAAGGAAATGGAGAGAAACAGCTTAGCTATCATCTCTGGCCCGAGCAGTTCATGCCCGCCTGGGTGGTGGAAGGCTGCCCGTGAGTAGGAGCCCTGGGGAAGTGGAAACACATGGCAGTCTCAAGTAGTTGAGGAGTGTTCTGGTTTTGTAACAGTTGGGGATTAGAATTAACATTTGGACTAAAGTTTTCTTCTGCAAAGGAAAAAGAAAGACCTTGAATGAAATTTTCTTTCTCAAATGTAAATAAACATTTGAGGAAATTATGAGCACAGAGATCATAGACACATTTATCTTTTTTCAGGTAAGCTAATTTGGGTTCAGGCTTTATTGCAATCCCCTCTCAATTCTCAAACTTTCTGAGGTGGACAAGGAATATGGTGTGTGTGTGTGTGTGTGTGTGTGTGTGTGTGTGTGTGTGCATGTGTGTGTGTGTGTTGCATTGTTGGGTGACAGCTGTGTGCCTTCTTGACTAGAGTGAGAAGTAAAGAAGAAATCTTTCAGAATTTCAGTATGGACAAAGATCTGAGTTCCAGTCTAGCATGTCAGGAAACCTCAGAGAGTAGAAGACAGCAACCTGGTAATTGTTGCACCAAAATAATTAATGCAGTCAGAACATGACAGCCAAGTTGCCCTGTTACTTTTATAATTTAGGCTTACAAAGGGAATATAATGTATCTGATACCCCAATAACCAACAGATGGAGGCTTCACATAGGACCCCCATATTTAGCAAAATACATGATAGCTAGATACATTTGAATGTCAGATGAGCAATAAGTGATATTTAATGAACTGATGTCCAAAATAGTCATAGCGGTGTCCATATATACGAAGAAAATTATTTGTTTGGTTTAACTGGAAGTTCTAAATGGATTTTTTACACATGACAAACTTAGCCTCACTAAGTTAGCATCAGCCCATGTTTTCTTTGAAATCTAGTATCTTCAAAGATGATTGCTCATGGTATTGAAGCTGCAGTAGGTTGGTCCCGTCTCTCCACTGTTATCCCTACCCATTTTCTCCCTTACCAGCATCTATTTTTGCAGTTTCGGGAGGTCAATGCTCAGTTTTCTTAACCATCTTTTCATAGGAGTATCTAAAGATTTCAACTATCAATAAATCAGGAAGTAGATGTGAACGTCGAGCTAGAACTCCTTTCTAGAATGAAAAGACAGCACTTCTCATGGAAAAGACATTTTGAACTTCATAGGCATTTTCTGTATGCTTTCATAACAGTTACTGTGAGCTGCATAGTCATTTTAACCCTGACCATAACATGTACATGGACAAAAGTCTCCAGATAGGTTGAAAACAGCAATGAGTTTCTGTGATCTGGACCCTGATATCTAGGTTTCTAGTTTTTGCATACAAAAATCATCTGTATGCTTAAAGTTATTGCATTTGGGTTTTCTGCTGTAGGTGACTGAAATCCTCACTGAAACCTATGGGGACTGCTACCCACACTGAGTGGTTCAGTTTACACAATAGATAAAACTGAGGTTTTTTTTTTTTTTTTGATTTTTCGAGACAAGGTTTCTCTGTAGCTTTTTTGGTTCCTGTCCTGGAACTAGCTCTTGTAGACCAGGCTGGCCTCGAACTCACAGAGATCCGCCTGCCTCTGCCTCCCGAGTGCTGGGATTAAAGGCGTGCACCACCACTGCCCAGCCTGAGTTATTTTTTTAAATGTTTTCCTTTATAAGAGTTGCCGTGATCATAGTGTCTCTTCACAGCAATAGAAACCCTAAGACAGTTACAACTTCTGTCCTGGAAATTGCTTACCCACGATAATGGCTGTATTTATTTAGTGAATAGGCACTGTAGATTTAACAGGTGCCCAGAACTACCACAAGATTGATCTCTGCAGATAAAGCAAATGTCTCAGGCTGACATTGCAATGGAGAAGGTAGAAATGAACTTGAAATGCCTTTTATTAAGTCTCATTGATAATTAAAAGATAATGGAATTAAAATATGTACTGATTAAATCCATGCTGTCACATAAAGAGACAAACAGGTAAGAAAAAAAATAAGGGAGACTTGGTAAGCTTAAAAATACAAAAATAAGTCTCTGAGAAGACGAAGGAATAATGAAATGGGTGTGGCTCCCGCTAAAGTTACTAATCTTAAAATCCAACCTCAGAAATTATACTATAATGTAGAGTTAAAAGGCACTGAATTGCAAATTATGAGGAAAAAAAGGCAAAACTAAAGTAATAGTTTGATGAAACACGAGGAAATGGGGTTTGAGTAGAAAACCATTTCCTGCACTGAGGGACTAAGTGAATCTACAGATACAAAAGGCTATGTACGGTAGTGAAAAGATTCATAAAGCATATTTGTAAAACTATCTGTAAGTACTATTATTCAATGAAAATTGTAGAGTGACCCAATGTTCAAGGAAGAAGAAGAAAGCAGTGGCAGCTTATGCCTCCAACCCCACTGCTCTGAGAACAAAGCAGAAGGCTCCAAAGTCTAAAATCAGTCTGAGGAAAGTGGGGAAACTATGTCTGAACCCTGAAAAAGGCAGGAAGTGTTGAGGGTAAATCTTGGTGAAACAATTTGCCTGCCTAGCATGTAGGAGGCTCTGGGTTTCTTCCCCAGCACCAAACAAAAGGAAAAGGAGGGAGGATAACGAAGGGGAGGAAGAAATAATGAAGAAGGAGAAGAGGAGATGGGAGCATCCTAATAATTTCTTATGCATTGTTTAATTCATAAGGTTAACAAATAAAACGAGTTCAAATAAATTCATTTATTTGTCTGTATACATGTTGACTCTGCTTCAAAGGGTCACACGAAGGGTAGTCACACATTCTCTTTCCTATTCACGTGTCACTACACCACAGACATCTTTTCTGATTATCTATCAGAAGTATATTACTTAGCATTTCTCAACAACATTAATGACTTACTTTAAAAAGCACTTCGATTTATACATATATGTTCTTTCTATATTACCTGGAAAACAGGACTAAACTGTTTTTCTTACTACCCTAATCCATAGCAAATACCTGACACAAGAAAATGCCCGTGCCTCGACTGCTGACATTATGCTGCCCTAATTAGACAAGCAGGACACAAAATATCCTGCTTCACAAAAAAAAAAACTCTGTCAATTATGCTGGGCCTGTAGGCTGAAGATGAATGCCCCAACATTGCAGAGGAACTGTGGGTGACTGCACTGTCCAGGCAGCCAGATGTTTCTGTAATTACTCATATTTTTTGGAAGTCGCTTGCACTTCCTGCTTATTCAATTAATATTATTTCTTTCTTGGGTCTCTGAGAGAGTTGAAGATTAGATAGCTATAGTTATAGGTTACCAGACACAGAAAGCAAGTTATGGATAGAAAGTAAGTTAGATATATGACTTTGAACTAACCAAGGTGAGGTGGATACGAAATATTTTCTCTGAATTTGTCAAATGCAAATGGACTAGACATTGTTGCTGTATTTATTGCCTGTATATATTGTATATAGTCATTGTACTTATTGTATATAGTTTTCTTATATTTTAGACATAAAGGGGAGACATAGTGGCATTTCAATTGTATTTTAATATATAAAGATTGCCTGAAGATCTGAGAGTGAAATAATCCCACTGGTTAGCCTTACAGACCAGGTTATCATAACACATACCTTTAATGCCAGTAGCCACAATGACACAACTTTTAATCCCAGTAGCCATGCTAGTTGCTATAGAAATTGGATGATGTATGCCTTTAATCCCAGTGGTGCATGCCTTTGATTTAAGCCCTAGAGAGGAATATAATACAGGGCGAGACAGCTCTTAGATGCAGTTTCCTGAGATTCCTGAAGGCATGATTGCCATTTCGCACTGAGGTAGAGGTAAGAGCCAGTGGCTGGCTGTTTTGTTTTTTTTGGATCTTCAGGTTGAAGCCCAATTTCTGACCCTGGGTTTTTATTAATCATGCTTCAAGAACCTATGAACCAATTGTCTCAGCAATGAAGTCTTCCAGGTTTGTTAGTCTTTGTATTTCCTTTTAAAGACATTAACTGTTGACATACAAGCATGTCTTTAAGGTCGTCTCACCTGTGAGGCAGGTGGGGCACTCTGTAGGTTTCTTGAGTTGTGCGACTCCAGTTCAAGTTCCCAGGGGTATATTTGTCACCCAGAATGCACTTTTACATAGGCATGCCCTGGACTGTACTCAGCATGCAATCTAATTGCTCAGCACTTTGAATAAAAAGCATCATGTTTTCTGGCTTCTGTGCCTTTGTTCATAATCTTCCTTCTGCCCAGAAAGCCCTTCACTGCCTTCCTTTCTTAGTGAATTTAAAGCTATTTTTGAGACAGTTACATCTTGTGTGAAATCTCTTCTCTGTCCTCAGGATTGTTTTTTTTCTTCGGGTTGCAGTTTACTAAGTTTTCCCCCAATTTCAACACATTACACTCTAGTGGGATTATTTTTCTGCATTTCTATTTCCCCATTCTGAATATTCTCATTCATCCTTGCTTGTCTCGTCATCCCTGACAGAGTTTAGTTTCTCAATTGCAACAGACATCAGAAGATATCCAGGCCCACCTGAGAGTTTGAGTTAAATGTAAAAGTTCACCGTTTCATTCTTTGCTTTGATTATTGCAGTTTCTTGGCTGCCAAGGTCAGCAGTCTCTGTACAAGCAGAAGAAGGGAGGTGAGGTTCCTTGTTGTCCCTTCCTATGCCGGGAGCCTAGCCCTGTTGAAACCTTTTCATAAGTCCTCATCCTCCAATTATTACTTGGTATTCTCAGCCTTGCTGTACTTGGTTGTTTATTCTTCTCAGTGTGCTTTTTTCATGAGAAAGAATAGTTTCTGACTCTTGGCTTCCAGGCTTGATTTCAGTGTGTGTCTTTCCAGGCTGTTCCTGAGAAGCAAACACTACTAAGAACCAACAAATACAAAAGGCAAGACAAGGATTATGAGAAGTGTACTCGCAAACAAACAATCCTAACATGGTCTCACTTCCTCCTGAGCATTTTGTTTTCAACAGGCCAGTGACTTCTGCTGATTGTCTTCCCAGAGTTCTGTGTGAATTTTTCATCTGTGGATTTACTATTCTCATATTTCATTTCAAAAATATGGAGTCCCACCAGATATTGAGCTGGAGCTAGCACACATCTGGGGGCTTCAAAGGAACACTTGTTTTTCACATATTTATGAAGTAAGACTTTCCCAGCACTTTTGTTAGTCAGTGATGGAGTTACACAGGCTCCAGAACAAAGCATCATTTCTGTTTGGATATTAGTCCATAACAAACCTACTGAGTAACTGACAATCACGTGTGGGGAAAGGCCCACGGCAGATGCTCCCTTATGGACCTGCAAGCGTTACTATTGCTATGGTTAAACACCACAACCAAAAGCAACTTGAGAAAGAAAGGCTTTATTTGGTTTACACTTCATAGTTCATCATCAAAGAAGTCAAGGTAGGAACTCAAACAGGACAGGAACCTGGAGCCAGGAACTGATGCATGGGCCATGGAGGTGTTTACTGACTTATTCCTTATGGCTTCCTCAACCTACTATTTTATAGTGCCTAGGACTACCAGCCTGGGGTGGCTTCATTCACAATGAACTGAGCCCTCACCAACCAATCACTAATTAAGAAAATACCCTATAGACCTACCTCAAGCCTACCTTATGAAGACATTTTCTCAATTGAAGTTCCCCTTTTCCAGCTAACTCTAGCTCATGTCACACTGAAAAATAAAATAGCCAGAACAGTAAGATAGGAAGACAATATAAAAAAACTTTGCACGTGAAATGCCTTTCCACATGGGGTTAATTTAGAGTTACTCTTGAGCACCTCTGGTGGTTGGTAGTCCTAGGAAGAGAGCATAGAACCCAACACTGGTCTCACAAATAACACTCCAAACAATTCCAAAAGAAATCTAATGCTTTTATTTTACAATTTTTCTTAAAATATTTAGGTAATTCACAATTAGCATAAAACTATAGAAGACAAAATGAATGTACGTCAACAAAAGGGATATGATACTTGTGGGTATAATAAAAATAATGTAATTAATTATTAATCATTTTATAGAATACTCATCTTCAACTAACTGACACTGTTAAATTACTTGATGGGATATATCTTTGTAGTTAAATGTGAATCTTTCTGCATTTTCCTAATTGTATAATTAGGAAGACTTCCTGCATTAGGGACTAGAGAGATTGCTTAGCATTAAGAGCTGATATTGCTCTCTCAGAGGACCCAGGTTCAGTTCATCAGCACCACATCAGGTTGCTCATCACTGCCTATATATGCAGCACCAGGGCTCTGACCATGGCCCTCCTATGGATTTTATGGGCACCTGCTCTCACATGTGTATGTAACTCCCCAAGCATATACACATATGCACATAATTAAAAATAAAATGTTAAAAAGTATTAAAAAACAATTGTTGGGTTAAAACCCCAACTGTTGTCCACAGAACTACAGAGAAATAATTATAATAGACCAGTGGGATACAACGCCTTTGACAAACCTTTGTGTCCAAAAGTACTCACATTATGATCCATAGCAGCAGCAAAATTTCAGCTATGAGTTAGCAACAAAAATAATTTTGTTGTTGGAGGTCACCACAACATGAGGAACTGTATTAAGGAGTCACAGAATTAGGAAGGTTGAGAACCACTGCTCTAGACTATAATAAGTACTATTGGGTGGTAACTTTATATGGTTAAGTTGTAAACCAAAGAGGAGGATAAAGAAATTTCATACAAGATGGCACATGTAAGTGTATCTCTTTAGAATTAATTTTAACTGAAGTACTTTCCAAACAACTGTGTTAAGTTGTAATCTTAGTAATGTAGGAATTTTATTTAACTTTATCTCAGCCATTCAGAGTGTTATGTATCTAAATAAGTATTCAAGATACTACTGATACATTCCCATTAATTTGATTATATTTTAAGATAGACTCCATTTATATGTGATCTCAGAGTTGCAAATACATGTATGAAAAGAAAATTAGGACATTATTTTAAATTTCATTTGCATTGTATTTTAAGTCACCACATCTCACAAACTAATATGTTTAAAGCATATTCATATTAAGATGTCATTATCAAATGAACTAAAGTATAAATATTTTAGTGTATGTAATTTATATTATGAAGAGTATTGTTGGGCCCTTAATATGGGCAAACATTGACCACACAGAGGCCAAAATACAATTCGGCTTCTTGTTGCAATCTAATCAATGTGATACCTGTTCCTTCTCTGTTGGCTGGGCTGTGTGTCAGTCAACCACATAGCATAGCGGCCTGACTCCTAGCACAGGTACAAAGAGCGTAGCCTGTTTGGTCACTTTGGATCTATCTATTTCTTTACGTTTGCTCCCCTAAGTCACTGTGATTTGACAGATTTTAGAGTTCATGAAGCATATTTCTCCCCTGCTGTTTAGAGACTAATCATTTTTCTGTTTACCGCTTGATTGTCATGGCAGGAGTGAAAGAACACTTCTCATGTTCTTTCACTTCACCGTGGTTAGTGAAAATGAAACCATTTCGATGTAACACTGATCTTTAGTCTTCTTCCTAAAAGCTGTGGATTGTCATTAGCTGACAAAGTGCGCTGCTGCCAAGATCGTGCAAGTATTGTATTTGTTGCCTGGTGCCAAACATCCTCTTTAAATGCTAATGAACAGAGTATGGCGTGCATTCTGTTCTTGATAGATTAGGGCTATACCTTCTGTGGTCAACAGACGGGGAATTCCCGGCCCATATGATTTCCATTCTGGCGAGCTCATCTCCTTCCTACTCAAAAGACCATCAGTATTTAGACATATTACTCAATCTTCTCCTCACATTGAATAGAACAGTCACCGCTTAGCTCATCCATTGAAGAGGAAGAAGAGACGGTATGAGGCAATTTCCTCTGGTGCCCCTACCTCCTCCCACAGAAGATGCCAAATCTAGCCTTCACTTGGCTGCAGCTGAGTCACCAAATTATAGAAAGCCATGACCACACAACCATTTGTTGTGACTTCTCCACAGACACTTCGTTGCCACCAAAGAATTTGAGACAGTGTGGTGAAGTGATTTGGTAGCAGATAAAGACAGAGGGGGGATGGGAAAAGACTAGGAAAGAAAAACACTAGCTTTTTAATCATAGTGTTAATAGGCTCATACACCGTGGCATGGGGAAAGGCTGAAGAGCAGTTAGTTGCAAGGGCCAGCTTAGTTTGAGTTTGTTTCTTTTTCTTTTTTCCACTTTCTCTAAGATAGGGTTTTTTTTTTTTTTTTTTTTTTTTTTTTTTTTTTTTTTTTTTTNTATCTGTCTGCCTCGGCCTCCAGAGTGCTGGGATTAAAGGCATAGACCACCATCACCCAGATTAGCTTGAATTTGTAATGTCAACATAGAGCCCTGTTGACATTATGATGCAACCTTTTCAAACTTCTGTTTCTTCACGAGTTTTATTATGTGTCAAATTACTGTTATGTTACAACCTAAAACTCAAAATTACAATAAAATCTATATGAGATACTGCTGTTAAAGATTGTAGCATCAGGCTTGGCCTATGACATGTGCTGTACTCTAAGGGAATTTTCTGCTGATGGATAAAAATTTACCATGAATTTAGCAGCTCACAAAAAAGACATTTTTATCACACAATTTCCTTACCAGAGCTACAGGTATAAAAATTAGAGTGTATAAAACTATTCTCACTAGTGTGGTGTGGGACAATTGAGTTTAAAACACAGTACGAAGAGATGTAGCTTCAGAGTGGTTGTTATAACTTTATAGAAGTTCACTGAGATATCCAAATACTGCGACTGGTTTTGTTCATGAGGTTTTTCCATTTTCAAGTTTTTGTTTTATAATAAAGATTATACTGTAAACAGAAACCTGCGTACATGTAAGCAGGACTTTGGCTTGGGTTCTATTACAGGACGCATGTGAACCTTTCTGGAGTGCAGAGTTGAAACAGCTCCAAAGTTTGCAACGTATTAAGCAGAATTCAGTCTTGCTAATAGGACTAAATCCCCACTAAATCAGTGGCTTTCAATGAAGTTACACAGTCCTTGCAGGGTCATACCCTCCCGAGTCCTCTAACATTATAACCATGGACTTCTTCAAGGCCAACACCTTCTTAACTTGTTTGAGAAGACAGAGTCCTATTGCACAAGATAATCAAGTGAGCAATTCTGTTATCACCTTTGTCATATTCAGCTGATATGAGTCTATGGCCATACCACCCTGAATGCGCCTGATCTTGTCAGCTGATACGAAGCAAGTTACGGTTTATAAATCCATATATAGAAGGAAAATGTTATATAATGACAGGAGACATTTTTATTTAAGTTATCTACCTACTGCTACATAAATACATAAATATATGTGTGTATTTATTATTTTGGGCGGTGGTGGCGCACGCCTTTAATCCCAGCACTTGGGAGGCAGAGGCAGGCGGATCTCTGTGAGTTCTAGACCAGCCTGGTCTACAGAGCTAGTTCCAGGACAGGCTCCAAAACCACAGAGAAACCCTGTCTCGAAAAACCAAAAAATAAATAAAAATAAAAAATATGTTAAGCCAGCTCTTGTTAACCAAACCTTTTTTGTTACATGACACAGAAACTCACCTTGAATTTGGTTGACCAACACAATATTTCAAGGAGAGACAAAGCCATTAAAAATGTTCTGAAATTACTTACAATTAAAAGAACTGTGAACAACAGGATAACATTAATGCCATTAGCACCTGAATTGAATCAAGTATCTCAAAAGACCTGATGCCTGGGCACGAAAAGAGGCTCAGTTTTCCTGTGTGTTGATGGCTTTCCTGCTTTCGTTGATTCGTTGCATTTATCCTCTCCAGCTTCTTCAGCCAATCCAGGAACTCCTTTGCTAAGACTCAGACTCTCTTCCACCACATCTAGACAGCACCTGCCTGAGAAGGACAGTAAATGGCTTGTGGTAGACAATGTGAGTTGTTAGAGACCAGAGACTCAGGCAATGTCAACTGAAAGCCACGAATGACTTACCAAAGTGATTGTGCCTACCCATGACTGAAAGGAAGTTTATTAGTTTCAAAAATCAGTGGGGCAGACAACAGAGTCAGGAAGATTGAAGTCTTGCATTTCTTATGTCCCAATAAAATACTACGAATAGTAAAAAAAAAAATTAAAGAATTTCATTGTAAACATTCAATTATTCACTTCCCAATTCTAGCATCTTTAACATGTTCCTATGTTTACCTTACTGAATGACTTTGGTTTATTTCAAGCATGTTGTAGACATCAATATAGATCTTTGAAATCACATTATCATGAGTTTCATTGGAGTTTGAAGGATAGTTTAAATTTAAATTTGAAAACATAAGCAGTCTATTGAGTAAACTTCAATATATAAAACTTCCCATGTAAGTATTTCTCATCAAATTGACCATTACTTTCCTAAATCATAGCCACAAAAGTCTATGGGTACATTTGACATTTTATGAAAACAGATAATTTGAGAATAGCTAAAATGTCAATAATATCATTAATAAAAGGGAAAACTATATATTAAGCCCTCACTCTTCAATTAAGTTATGCTACACCATTTATTTTTGTCCATGGTTGGATGTCCTTAGAACATTTCCAAGGAAATTCACTGGTATTCAGTTGATGGCAAACCAACTTCCTATTCTCTCTGTATCCCCACTTTCCATCCCTTCCAGTGCCTTTCTGCCTTCCAAATTCCATTGTTTTCTCTCATGTTGCTCTGAGTATGGTATCTCAATGACTCACAATTTGTCCCTGTTATTTGAGGATCATCTCTCAATAAAATGATTGAAAGGGCAGTAAGGTTAACATTCTAGAAATAGTGGTTTTGTCGCTCCCCAAACACTGTACTTTCCTTTGTTATGAAAGAGAAAAATCTAACAAATTCATATGGTGGTCAAAGATCAGTAAGTACCAGATATTTTGCAAACATCTTTGTTCATATTCTAAATAATAGCAGGGAACATTGGCTTTTATTATCCACATTTGAACTCTTGTCAACTGTTTGTCTAAAATATCTGTTGATCTTGATTCTGGGCCTAATGTTCCTCTGGCTCACGTTGATGTTGTCACATATTTTATGATGCTGTTATGGAATAATACTCTGATGAAGAGGGACAAATATTTTCTGAGTTAAAACTTGTCCCTAGGATCCATTTGTCATAGCATTTAGCATACTATAAATTATGATAGATGACACCAAAGAGCAATGTACCTATTCTACCTGCAATATTTTTAAGAAAATATGCCTAAAACTTAAGTTGGCAATATGGTTTAATTCAAACAAAAGAAAATTACAATTGATTAATAACTGACAATCTAAAGGATGGCTGCCATGGTTGAGCTTGTATCCTATTCCATATATACACAGTTCTTTATGAAATAATACATAAAAGAAAGATTTTTTTGTTAGAGTTCCTTTTCCCCCTATTCATTATGATGTCTTAATTCAATGAGCATCTGTGACATTATAACTCTTTCAAAGGCGCACATTTTTATCTAGTTACAAATAAAGACATTAAGTTTTAGTCAAGCAGGACACTATATTCACAAAAGTAAAAAATAAGTTTTACAATTTGAATAGTGTAGGGATTTGAAATTTAAGATTAAAGACACATTGTTTTGAGTTTAATGAGCAAATGCTCTCATTTTTCAATGTTCCTGATTCTTATGACTATAACATTCATGAATTTGTTTTTAATCAAAAATAACCAAATTCACCAAGATTTCTTGCAAGAGAGCATGTACACGTTTCAAGTTTATCTCAGCAGAAACTGTGGTTACTTATAATATCATTTAGATATTAGAAATAAACTATTCAGATATAATAGAAAATATTCATATTCATTGAAAGAATTTATTATAAAAGCTTTGCCATGAGTCTAATGATCTATCTTTCCTAATACACTTTACAAAGAAATTCAATTTTCATAATTCCAACAGAAAAAAAACACAGCACTTTATTAGTGAAATTGAAATGCATTGTATGTTCACAAATGAGAGAAAAAACTTATAAAAATGCATGCATAATTTAAGAAAAATCAATTGATATGGATTTCTCTGACAATCAAAGGTGTAGTATGAATACTTTATTGTCTAAACTTGAAGACCCTGACACAGCTGCTCCAAGGACACACCCTACTTGTCTTGGAGACCGCAGGGACATCAGGATACCCTGGTCTTGCAGCTGTAGGATTGAAAACTTGGACAAGCTTGCATTGTTGTGTGTTAAATTTCCCCATTCTTAGCCTGTTGTTACCTTAAAATTTTAATCAACTATGCCTACTTGATAGGAATATTAAAATAAAATAGTCCAATGTGTCTAACAATTCTGCCATG
This sequence comes from Alexandromys fortis, assembly GCF_014885135.2. NCBI lineage: Eukaryota > Metazoa > Chordata > Mammalia > Rodentia > Cricetidae > Alexandromys > Alexandromys fortis. Next base: position 2,199,181 of record NW_026067928.1, read on the forward strand.
CACATATGCACACGTAAGGCTTCTAGGAAGGGTCGATTCTCTGCTCTTCATTTTCTATAAAGAAATCAAGGGAAGCGCTATTTGTCTTTTACAAGAACTGATTAATATATGCCCAGAACAAACTATATGTAGGTTCAAAATTAAGAATATATTCACAAACCCTTTGCTTGATAATGTGGTCCTACATGTAAGATATGCTATTGTAGTGAAGGCACAAAGCTTGTGCAAATAGCTAGTCAATATTTCATTTTCCTAAAGGCCTGCACCACAAGATGGAATTCATACTCAACACTGCTTGGGTAGCCAAGAATCTGAGAAAAGATAGCCCATGGAACTAGGATAAAACCAAATACTACTGAAATAAAACAGTACTAATAAAATGACGCCTAATCAAATTCTGCTATATTCATTCATCAGTGCCTTGCTCAGCTGGAAGAGATGAAAACAAATACAGAACTCACAGCTGGATACCATGTATAGAATGAGAGAGCTTGAAACACTCATCCCTAAATGGGATGTCCTATCAAATCCCCCCTCTCAGGAATTAGGGAAACCCTGAAGAAAAGGATTAAGAAAAAAAAAAAAGTAAGAACCAGAGTTGGATGGAGGACACCAAGAAAACAAGGCCCTTTTAAGCCAACATGATCAGAGCTTATACGAATTCACAGAGGCAGCACGCATAGAGCCTGCACTTGGCTGCTCTAGGTCTTCTGTGATGTATATATCATGACTTCCAGTTTAGTGATTTTATGGGATTCCTAAAAGTGTTAAAGAATAGGTCTCTATTTCTTATGTCTTCTCTCAGATCCTTTCCTTTGGTTTATCTGTCTTTTCCACTTCCAATGTGTTAGTTTTAGTTGTATTTTAATATTATATTATCTATTGTCATTACCCCTTAGAAGCCTGTTTGTTTTCCAGCAAGAGAAAGAAAGGAGGTGGACCTGGATGAGAAGGGAAGTGGGGAGGAACTGGGAAGATTCCTGGGATGGAAAACCATAATCAAGATATAGGAAGTGAGAAAAAAATCTATTTTCAATAAAATAAAAAGATATACAAAACCCAATCTTAAAAAACATTGAGGCATCTATGCAGTTTGTCTCCAAACATGATAAAGCAGAGACCCCAGAATGGCGGAAGAAGGGTTCTCAGTCTTTCCTTCATCCAATCAGGCTTGTGGCTTTAGAGAATTGACATGCTTCATCTCTAAAATGATAAAAATTAAGATTTTAAGAATAGTGTTCTTTCAGTACTATGAATTTCTTTGTGTTATTCTTTTTTCCCTTTTGTTTATACAAAGTGTCATTTTCTTTTCCTTTGAGAATCATAGCAGTATACCTCTTTTAATGTTAGTTTTCAAGTTTCCTTAATCACCTATAAAAGAAATGATAACTAATGTCCCCTCTTTCAAATCATAAATTGCCTTGTTTATTCTTCATTTTCTTTAATTTTAGCCTTCAATATCTCAGACTCACTAAAGAAATTTAAGAACACCTCTACAAACAAGCTCCACAGCAGAGCGCGTGTTGTCAAGAGTAACACAAATTCTGTCTTTACTTAATTGCTCTCTCCCATAGTTGGTTTCTTAATGGAGACCAAATACAAACTTTAAAAAGATTTATACATGTGGTTGTACATGTGTGTGGAGGTATATGTGTGTGGGTGTACATGTCTGAGGGTGTACATGTGTGGGGGTATATGTGCACACACATACACACACATATGGATGGCAAAGGACAAGGTTCAGAAGTCAAGTCTCTCCTTCCACTGCAAGAATGTGAGGGGTGGAACTTGAACTCCTATCCCCAGGCTTGGTGGCAAGTCCATTTGCCCACTGAGTTGGCGCAAGAACAAACTTCGAAGACTAACTTCCCTCACTGACAAAGTATTGGATGGTACTAAGTACATTTATAAGCATCATTTCTATAGCGAAAAAAGGTTAATTTGAAAGTCATCCCTCCATTCAAGAAGAACAATTTTCTCTAGTCTTCTGACTATTTATAGAAAGACCTTTACATGTGCAAACTAATTAATAAATGGGATCAATTTCAAGGTATTTTTTCTGGTTCATCACCACTTAATCATTCAATTTAAAAAACATTTTAAAGGCCAAGTCTAAAATAGATTTGCACCCACGCCCCCAGTGTGAATTTTTCATTCTTTACAACAGGCAGTAGGTACTGTATAATGACCTTTTCTCTGTTTGGAACAGGGATTAGAATAATACATTTGACCCTTTACAGTCACCTGGGAGAGATGTTAGTCTCCATGTTCAATAAACTGAAATATGTCTCAAGTGTCCCAAGGTTAAGGCCATGACTTTAAACTATTTAACATAGAGTATCATACTGATTCACTTAAACTCCCAGGCTTTGAAAAAAAAAAAGGATTAAATTATATATACTTGATCAGAACAGTTTCTTTTCTTCGCAGGATTAAAGCAAATATTTTACATTGCAAATACGGCAAGTTAACCCAGATGCATTGTGCATTATAATAAAATTTATAGCTGCATAAATAGCAGTGTAAACTTACAGAAAGACTAGTAATTATAGTGCCATTGATGGTCTTTGTTGCTTTAATTCTGAGGCAGCCAGAATGATTAAACTGAATCTTAATCGACTTCTCCATTAAAAATGCTGGCAGAGGAGCTCTTTTAACCTTTCCCATTGATTGAACACAACAATCACCATTCAATTATAATGCAAAAGGACATTTGTTATAATGTAGAAAAGATGCATGAGCCATTTCCTTTTACTCAAGACAATCAATGCAATGACTCCTACTTCAGCAAAGGTGAGAATGCTCTACCTGGGAGTCTGATAAAGTCCAAAACCTAACAGAAACCTCTCCCAGTGTACAGAGGAGCAGAAGCGTGCCGCAGGAACTCCTCAGGAAGAGATTCATTAAAAACAAAGTGTATTTCCTATTACTATTTACAATAGCCACAGCTATCCTTGATTCATTGTTTTTCTTCCTAGGGTTTCAAAGTACTTAAAGTACCATGATCAAAGGTTTAATGGTGAATTAATGAGGGTGGTTGCTGGGCCTTTTCTATGTGCTCTTGGTGCATGTTTAATAATACAAATCAAGGCAACTCTACTGGTAATTGGAGTAACTGAATTTTAGACTAGGAGGGAACCTTCCAGATTAACTGATTTACCTAAGGTCAGACAGCTAATTGTAACAAACCCTGACTAGGAGCCAGTCAATCAATTCCCCATTCAATATGTGCTGCATTTGTCACTTGTAAAGCATACTTCACGTTTCGTTATGCTCCTCCCCAACTCTATACCAGTGTGGAAGGCTCAGCTTCGGTATTGATACCATGCAACAACCTAGAACTTATCTCCAGCGGCACAAGCACAGAGGGAGCCACAACAGACTTCCGTTAGGGACCCTCCAGCCATGCAAATCTGGTCCGGAAAGAATTTCTAACATTATGATAGAAAATAGCAGCATTTTTTATTTATTCCAGTCAAGATCATTAGTCGTGTTAGGATGCGTACAGATGTGCCCAATCAAAATTAAAAAATGGTCCACCAAAAGAACCGATGGAAAAATTTGGACATATCAACCAATCAGGACAGGCTTCATGTGCGTGGTTACGGTTATATTATGGGACGCCCCCCAAACCAAAAAGAAGAGGTTCAAAAATAAAAACACCACAGCCCTTTGTCTCCCCAAGACAGTTAGTTCTGCTGCCACCCTTGCAGACCTCCTCCTTGCGGTGCGCTTACTAAACTTGAATATGATGTGTGATAAGATTGAATTCATTGGCTTCCTGTGCGTGTCCACCACAGCCACCAGAATCCACAGCGAGACGACCACCTAGCCTTACTGTTCCCTCCTCTGCACAGTTGCATAGCACAGAACAAAGTCGGTGAGTGTCAGCTGCTAGCAGCATTCAGTGGGGGCAAGCTGTGTAAATTTCAGGTTATGAATTTAATTGGGGGTGTGCAACAGACATTTAGAACATTTGCTTCCTTGGAGCCTGCACGGAGTACCTTGACTGTTCGTCTAATCCCTATAACTAGGATTGCCAGACACGCAATAATTATTTTGTATGCACTTAAACAACTGTTTGTTCAGAGTCAGCTCTATAGTCCCACATCACTCTTTTCAAAAGAAATCTGAAGGTACACCTGATAACAATTAACATGTTCCTAAAGTAAATAAATTATCATCTGCTGAAACAATAAAGCAGTCCTGAAGTGAATGGTGGGCAAAACCTCTGACTATATTTTCTGCATAAAATCCTGGGACTTACGTAAACTTTTCTAAATCAGGAACACCATGTCTCAAATTTCCGTTTTAAAAAGCAAATACATTTTTAATTTGGAATGAAATTTTGAGAACAGTATAGCTCATTCGGTCAACACCATCTCATTGTTTTCTGAAGTTAATGTCATAATATAAGGTTCTTTGCTATTCAAGTAGAATACCTCGTAGTGGTCATCTCTGAAGTCATGCAAACAAGTAACATTACACAAACATAGAGCGTTGTATTTATGTATTTAGGCATATATATCAATAATTAAAGAAAAAGAAGCCATGACTTTGAGAGATGAAGGGGATATGTGGGAGAAGTTTGAGGGAGGAAAGGGAAGGAGAAAATGATCCAATTATAGCTTCAAAAACAAACATTGGAATACTTTGCAACATAAACAGACTGATTTAGCAAAGAAGCAGATACTTCAGATAAAACTGTCGTGTGTAGAGAGTCTTGTGCTCACTTTCATCAGCCATGCCCTTCCAGGGTCTATCTGGAGGTGTCTTAAATGTAAGGGGAATAAAACTCCCTCATGGCCCATAAACTTGAACAGTAGGTTGAAATTTTTCTTTGTGGAACAGTTGTGATAACTGCTTGGTTGCAACCATACACGTCTCTGAAATGCCGCTTCTAGGTATACTGATTCTTCACAGACTGCATGGCCATATTATATCTTATTAATAATCTTTCAGGGGCTAAAATAAAGGCTGCTTCTTTAAGATGCTCATCAGCTGTAAGAGGAGTGCGTTCCAAGTACTTTTGGAAGAGCAAATACCATTGTGAGAAGTGATACCTTTGTCAAGTTAGACTGTAATAACTCTACAGAGTCTGGGTATGCGGAGGACCGCAAGAGAGAATGCTAAACCAGAAAACACAGGACAGAGTATGCACTTCACAGATTCAGGAACCACTTAAGGCACAGGGACTTCAAGGCAGTTCTTTCTGTGAGTGGGTGGTGAACTGATAAATTCTTTCCTGTGGACGAAAAGATTTGCCCCCAAGCTTAGGAAACAGAGCAAGCCCTGTCTTGTGTTCTGATTGTATCGCTTGTGAAAGAGAAAACGATGACGGGTGGAGGAATCGCCCCAAGAACTAGAGCTCTTCCTAAGTCAACCTTCTTGAATCACTTTTCACAGACAATGGCTGTGAGATTCTCCATGGGCCATTTAGGAACAGAGCTGTGCCTCTGGCATCTTTCTATTGTTTTGTTTTATACTAGATCCCAGATCCTAGAATCCTAGATACTGCTTTGTGCCAATTCACCCTGTATCTTCGATATTGAGGTGTAACAATATGGGTAATCGGGAGGGGATTTTGATTAGGCTTAAAATACATTTTAGTTATCAATTTTAAAAGTTGTTCGGAAATGAATGTAAATACCAATGTTTCTTCCCTGTCCCCTTGCCTCTCTGAAAGGACATGCCTAGTTTAACTCTTTCCTGCCAGAATTTACATGACTCAGAGAATAGTTACTCCACCGGTTGCCAGAGAGATATAAAACAAATTCTAGCCAGTTACCAGAAAGCTGCTCCTGACTTCAGTATCTGGTTCCTGGTACCCAAAGGCAACTCCAAAATAATCTTTTGTGGAAGTACTTAATTTTTTAAATTATATTGTCTTTGCGTTTTGGTTGATTTACTTAATTTTTTTTATTTTCCAAAATTTAAACTCTTTGCAGATTGAATGTCCTATTTATTCTTAACTATATTTGGAAGCAGTGAAAGCCAAGATCTATGAGTATCAACACTGATGAAATGATTTCATGCGTGTACATGTTCATTTATTAAACTTTTAATAAATATTGATAAGCACTTTTTATGTTAGCAAAAGCATAATGGTATAACAGAATTGAATTACCAGTTGGAAAGGAACAGTGTACCGAAAGAATACAGGCCATGAAGAGGGAACGAAAAGAAAACCTATCCTAGAGGTTGAAAAGGCCTCGTGGGGAATGTGAGTTAGGCAGCGAGTAGGCGATTCTTGAAAGGGCGTGTAGGAGTTTGATAAGTGAGTTGCTGGATTGGGAAAGAGAGAAGTGTCCTTGGGAGATTATGAAAAGAATAAAAGCGGGAAAGCCTGGTTTTATAAAATGAACTAAGAAGACTTATATCTCTCTATTGTACACTAACACTTATAAATATACAAAACTTTCTTTCAAGACAAAAATAAAAATGCTTGTAAATCTATCTGAACTGAGCGATGGTGGCACACGCCTTTAATCCCAGCACTCGGGAGGCAGAGGCAGGCGGATCTCTGTGAGTTCGAGACCAGCCTGGTCTACAGAGCTAGTTCCAGGAGAGGCTCCAAAGCCACAGAGAAACCCTGTCTCGAAAAACCAAAAAAAAAAAAAAAAAAAAAAAAAAAATCTATCTGAACTGAAAAAATTGAAGTACAAATTCAAGTAAGTAGCCAGACATACTAGGAACAGGATTTTTGATAGAAAATCAGCAATGTAGGTAGCAGGGGTATTTAGACCCTCTTTGCCTACTGTGCATAGCTCAGTAAAAGAAATGAATCAATCTGAGCCAAGCCAGCTTGGGCAATGGGGCCCTTACATAATTTCGTTAAGGATGCTCTGCCCTGGCATGCTCCTGGCCTGAGCAGAAGCCAGGGCATGAAAATAAGACCCATGGAAATCTTAGCTGGATTCCCAGGGGCTTTTTTCTAGACCCCACATAGCATAGGATTGGACTCAAGTCTGCTAGCCTTCCCTGGTTTTCTCATCGGCCTACGTTTCTTTCTTTGGTCCACAGAGGCACGGATAGGCAATCTGCCCATCAGGTGTGCCGATTTTGTTCATAACTGTATGGTAAACTCTCCCTGGCATGGACGGATGGAGAGTTGCCTTCAACTTTGCCCTTGGCATAGTCAGAATGGCCCAGCTCCATGTATCCAAGTCCTTTTAGAGGCTGGTTTTTAAACCATCAGCCTTGGTAAAAGGCAGAAGATTTATATGCTCTGAAAAGAGACCAGAGTTGGGTGGGGAGAAGGTGGAGAGAGCATGAGGAGGGGAGAAAGTGAAAATTGGGATTGGTACATTAAATGAGAAAAGATTGTTTTTTAAAAAATTAATTAGTTAATTTAAAAAAAAAATGAATGAGTCTTGGACCTGCCTCTGGATACTGATCGAAAAGCATCCAAAGGTCAAAAAGGCCAGGCTATGTTAAAGGGAGATCTTTGTACAAACTTCTGTAGGCACTGATTTTCTACTTTGAAATCAAATTTTAGAAGGAAGTTCAGAATTATCTAAATGCCTTAGGAGGTTAAACTAATAGTCACCATTTGTTTTTGTGTTGTTGCTGTTGTTTGTTGCTTTTTGGAATTAGTCTAGCTTACATATATTTGGGTAACAGGTTTTACGGGTTATATTTGAATTTTTGGCCTAGTGAGATTCTTTTTCTGAGGTTGTCTGATATTATCTTTATGACTTCTGCAATCTCTCTATAAATGTTTCCCTGGTCTAACTGGTTCATGATTTTCTATTTAGTCTTACTGAAACAAGTATTGTTAAGTGGCTTCTAATAGTAATTTTTAAGGCTTAAAACCTTTTCCTCTTTTGTAACAGATGAAACCTTTTATTTCCAGGTTATTGTAAAGTGGTAGTCTTCCAAGAGTTCTCTTTATACAGTTCCCTCCAATTTTAGCATCTTGCAGGACTGTAATATCACAAAAAGAATATTGACTTTAATGAATATAGTCAGAACAGAATATTTCCATCAAAACACAAGCTTCTAATGCTGCATTTTTTGTGTTCATGCCCTCTTTTCGACTCCTCCTGAACCCTGGAAGAACTTACTCTGCTTTTATTGCGAAGACATCACACGAATGGAATTACATGTTATGCAATCTTTGTGGCATGATTATTTCCCTCAGCATCATTTACTCAAGACATTCAGGACAGTGAAAAGATCAATAGTCCATTATTGACTACTGCTGAATAGTATTCTATGCTACGGACATGCGAGTTTCTTTAAGCATATACTCGCTGAAGGACACGGGAGTGCTTCTAATTATCAGCTGTTAGAAACAAACTTGCAGTAAACATTCCTATATAGGATTCTTAGGAAGGTATTTCTTCATTTTTTTTCTGGAATAAAGTAAAGGCTGGGGAGTGGAATTGTTGGCTTGTGCGCTATTTGTATGTATTAGTGTTTTTGTTGTTCTTTTGTAAAACAACGAACCAGCAGACTGCTTCCTAGAGGGCATGTGTCGTATCACTGTGCCTTCAACAAGGAGTAAATGCCCTGACTATTACATGTCCTTGTCAGCAGTTGCTGGTGATTTTGTTTTTTATTTCACCTAATCTCATAGGTATGTAGTGATGTTTCATAAACACACACGCACACTGTAAAAAAGGCCGCATGATGTAATCCAGGTTGGCCTTTCCCTGTCCTCCTCACCTTACCCTGCAACCTGTGCTGAAATAACAGATGTGTGCCAAGACACTCAGTTAAGATAAATGTATCTTAACATTTACCAAGGGAAGATCCTCTTATAGCCTTCATTCATGTCCTAAGTAAATTGTTTTTGCTGTTTTATTTTTCTACCACCAAGTTAGAGAGAATAATTATAACCATTAGTTGTCTGTTATATGTGTGATTCTTTTCTCTGCTTTGTAACTTGTCTTCTATTCTTCTCATGGGGTCTGAAACACTAACCCAGCTAAATAAACAAACAAATAAATAAATGAACAAATAAGCAAATAAAAGCAAAAAACAATCAAACAGAAAACAACAACAACAACAAAAACACTACCTGTCCTGCCTGAACAGGGGGAAATGGTGGCTCAGAGCTGGTGGGAGTGGCCAATCAAGGACAGGTCTAACTGAGGCACACCACACAAGATGGAACCTAAGACTGAAACTTCCTGCTTTGCCAGGAACCTAAAGCTAGACGACCCAAAGACCTAGGATGGGTGCCTAGCCTAATCGTCATTGGAGAGGATTCCTCTGGCAGCTGATGGGAGCAAACACAGAGCCCCACAGCCAAACAATAGACAGAGTTTGAGGTACCGTGAGAAAGAGAAGAGGATTTATTGTGGGAGCCAGAAGAGTCTAGAACACCCTAAGAAGCTGGCTCACAGACTCAACTAAGCAGGGCTTTCAGGGGTTCAAAGGAACTGAGGTGGCAATCATGGTGCCTGCATGGGTCTGCACTACATCCTCTGTACACTTGCTACGTTATTTAGCTTGGGACTTCTGCGGAACTCCTAACAGTAAGGGTTACTGTTTCTCTCAGAGTAAGGGTTCTCAGAGTAAGGGTTCTCTGATTCTCTCACCAGCTCTTTGGACTCTTTTCTTCCTACTGGGTTGCCACATTCTACCTCAATTTTGAAGATTTGTGTATAGTCTTTATTCTGCAGTGTTCAGCTGATACTTCTGGGAAGCCTGCTCTTTCCTAAAGTGAAGGGGAGGAGCAGTAGATCTGGTGGAGAAGGGAGGTCTTGGTGGGGACCTGGGAGGAGTGGAGAGAGGGGAGGATGCAATGCATACAGATTGTATGAGAGAAGAATAAATGAAAAAAGGAAAAAGAAAACTGTGTTGTTTTACAGTTTTCCTAAAAACCTTGATTTCTCATGTTTCCAGGCCAATTCTGCACGTTCTACTCTGTCCCATTGTGTCTCTCTTTGAAATCCTAGCATTCCTGAGGAGGAGTTGGGAGAGTTGAAAGTTGAAACACTACCTGCACTATGTACCATGTACTGAAGTCCCTGTTACAAAAGAGAAAGAGACCTTTAAATAGTTGGCCAAGCATCCATTCAAGCATCCTTTCATATTTATAAAGCTCTGCATTCTCTCACGGGAAACTAACGTGGGTGCTCATGATCATCAAGGAATCAGACTCATTATCACACATTTTATGCCTCCACAATGGATCCATCACACTGGTACTTCAGCTGTTAGATCTGAATTTCAAGGCATAGAGGTTTCCTGCATGCTTCCTAGTAAGGATGCCTCATAACACTCCTCTAAGAGGTACCATGGACTTTCATGAATCATACCTCACTAGAGGCAGCCGACATGATCCTTCAGCTGATCCATTTGTCTGGAGTTTTGTTCCAGGGAAGAAAGGAAAGAATGGAAACCAGCTGCTTCTACATGTGCACTGGGACAGTGGTCTTTTATCCTGTCACTTGTATTATTTATAATAAAATGCTGATTGGCCAGTAGCCAGGTAGGAAGTATAGGTGGGGTGAGGGCAACCAGGCAGGAAGTAGAGGCAGAGCAAGGAGAATTCTGGGAAGAGGGAAGTTTCAATCTGCAGTCATCACCCAGACACAGAGGAAGCTAGACACAGAGCAAGCAAGATGTGACTGCCTCGCTGAAAAAGGTACCAAGCCATTGGGCTACCACAGACAAGAATAATGAGTTAATGTAAAATGTAAGAATTAATTAGTAAGAAGCCTGAGCTTTAGGCCAACCAGTTTATGATTAATGTAGACCTCTGTGTGTTTATTTGAGACTAAACAGTTGTGGGACCTGGTGGGACAGAAACATCAAGCAACATACATGTTCTGCTTTCTGACCATGTTTACATCATCTTTTAGAAAAATCAGCATTTACATGGCTTCGAGCTTCCAGTTCTTTTATGGATAAAGTCTCATGGTAATTCCACCCAAACTGCTTTCAGAAACTCACTGAAAGTCTTTCATGTTTTCATGGAATGAAAACCTGCACCAGTTTCTAAATCTCCATTATGTAAAAGACCATTTCATCTCTGAGTACTGGTGGGCCAGCTCTCTTGGCTCTGAAGCTATGTGCATTTTGCTACTCCTCTCTGCTGTGCTGTGGTCACTAGAGTGTACTCTAGTTGGCCTGATGAAAATGATAGAAATGCAGAGCAGAGTCCGGTGAACTAGGACCAGTCATCCTAAGCCAGCACACATAGATCCTCAAGTAGCAGAACAGACCTTGTCAAGATCAGGAGTTAGTGGACCCCTTCATTCCTGAACAGTAGCACTTGTTCTTGTATATCACTGAGAGTTGAATACTGATACCAAGCATTATATTGATAATCATAATATATGATCAGAATCACTTCTTTATTATTTCAATGAATCAAATTTATCCCTTGTACAATACTTAAGTGATCATACTGAATGGTGAAGTTCTAGTTTTGATCATCATTCATATTGTAATGTCATACATCTTAAATATGTCCCCACTCCGTTCCTGTCAACACATACATGATTTACATGTAATAACAAATAAAAAAATAATGTTCTTTTTACTTAGCCAGATAGGTTATCTGTCCTATGCTCTGTGAAAATGGCCGCAGGTTACAAGATAAGCCTCTTAGAATCTTTGTTATGTTCCCAAGAGGTTGATTTTCCCTTTCCTGAATCCACAAAAGTAAAGATCACCTGACAAATTTCACACGGATAAAATAAGAAAGGAATATATAAGACACATTCCATGTTAAGAAAATGTAAACATGTTATATACCTTAATGGTATAAAGAAAGAAAAGTTTCTTTTAAATCCAGTACAATGTAATTACTAGCTTCAAATCAAATTACATATATTTTCAAAGGAACAATACACGTTCCTGAAGGATTCTTATTAAGTTGATACATTTGTTTAAGAAAAATATGTCTGTAGTATGCACAACACCAGGCAGCAATCTTCCTCAGAGCTCTGAATTTTCTAATGTTCTTCCTTTTTGCTTTTGGGTTCAGCAGATTAAAAGGCACTTCGTCATTAAATATCTTTGAAGATAGTTATCTGAAGATTTGACTTTGGGGTACAAATATACAGGAACAATTTGTAACCTGGGAAAGTGGTGGTATTGAAGAGTAATATTTGAACAAGAATTGCTGGAGGAGGAATTTCCTACTTCAGACAGGCATCAACAGCAGATGGTGAGACCTACTGGGAAATAAGTGCAAGTATTGGGAAAGGGATACTGTGTTCTAGCAAATATAAGATCTGATGCAGCAGAAATCTCTCTCTGGAAACTGAAGTTAAATTGCCCATTAATGTTTTATAAACACTTTTTGTATGGAAGAGCTAAAAATTAATCAGAGAAGAAGAGGAGTTTTGGATCGCATGATTTGTGCAGACATATCTCAGAATTTGCTGGAGGTTATTTCTCTGTAATGTATAAAATGTTTACATTTATAGCATAGCTATTTAGTTATATTGTGTTGGACTTTAAGTCTTATGTTAAGACATTGAAAATAGCTGTTATCAGTGTTGTGAATTATATGTGACTAGCAAGCACTATGTTTTGGGGACATGGAAAGTTTGGTCCAAAAATGAAAAAGAAAAGTTAAATACTAAATATTTAAAGTATAATAGGAAGGTTCTATCAATGCAAATATAATCTGACGAGTATTTCCAGCATGTCTTATATAAAAAATGCTTTTTCAATTAATCTATGGCAAAATTAATATTATATTTACTCAAACAAGAGATAGACCAGAAATATGATTGATAAAAAGAGCTTTTCCAAATAAAATCCATGTCCCAGATTAACACAAACATTCCAACACTGCTTGGGGTTGGATTGCATCACGCCCTTCCAGTTCATATATAAGTCATTTCTCCAAGAAGCATAGAATGTGACTATATTTGAAGATAAGGTTTTTAAAGAGGGAATTAAGGTTAAATGGAGGTAATTAGAATGAGCTTTAATCTGATATGACTGGTATCCTAATAAAAAGAGGCAATGAGGACACAGAGGGAACCAGGGAGAAGACGACCTTCTTCGCGTCTAGGAGAAGGACCTCAGAAGAAACTGGTCCCACTGACACCTTTCTCCAGTCATTCTGGTCTCCAAAATTCTGAGGAAATCAGGTTTAGTTACTAAGCCTGCACAGGCTATAGTAATTGGCTACGGTGGATGTATAGCTAAGTAATGCAAGCAACATCAAAAGATGCAAATTATTTTCATGGGAGAGACCTAATTCTTGTTACTACCATAATAAACACCTCAGAAAAAGCTGCGTTCCCCTTTACATAACTTTTTAACCAGTGTAATAAAGGAAGACATAATCTGAGGTACTTGAAAATTTCTCTACATGTTTATGTGAAGCACACTTACAACCCTCTTTTCCCAACTCAGCTCCGCCATATTCCTTTCATTAAAACAGCAAGCAGACGTCTAATATCTGAAATCATATCTAGTCATATAAGTCTAAAACTGAAACACTGAAACAAGGGCCTGAATTTGATAGACTTACAATTCTTTTCATGTCTCCTAACACTCCCTTGGAGGGACTGCCTCCTTTCTTAATGAGCCCGTTGTTTTCATTAACCACTAATTACTTTTTCTAAGCATAGGGGTATATGTGACAAAGATGATGAAAGTCCATGGGAAAATATTACACTGATAATTGGGAAATATTATACCAGCCCCAAATAGCAAGAATCCAGGAGATTATTGTAGTAAGTTCATAGGAAAATGCAAGCATTTGTCTTGAAGTGGCATTATTCTACTATGAAGACTGAAGGCTTCTTTCAGTCCTATGATTTTAAACGCATGTCACTATGCCACTGTTCTATACCACTGCCAAAATGAAATTCATACTTCATTCAGCCTAGAAGCCTCACAAAAATATTTTTACCTCATTACACTTGTCGAATCAAAGTTTCACTCTATTAAAACCTTTATCAAGAACCTAGTGGACAGTTGGCTGACTACCATCTCCCCATCAAGCAGAAAGCAGGTTTTGTGCTGCGTATATATAAGCCTTAGTTGACAATACCAAATAGACAATTGCTCCAACAGTTTCCCCAAACTGGCCAAGCTCTGGTGGAACAAGAAACTAGAAGCTACTATTTGGCTGAATTTCAATCTTTGATAAAACTTTCCCATCTACAAGGTTGTGAGAGTCGTAAAATTTCTAGCAAGGGGCATTTTGGAAGATCAGGATGCTGAGGATGGTACTCTGAAACTGTTCACATAAACACAGAAGGCATGTAAATTTATACCATTTCAAAGAGTCAGCACAGTGGTAAAGACTTAAATTAACCTGAGATCCACCTGCACTAGGGGAATCTGATAGCAACCAGAGATCGTCACCGGCGATTCAGAACTAAAAGTTCTGCCTTATCCTGCTTTCTCAGCAGCATCGTCAAGTAGCAGACAGATAAAAGTGGGTCAGAGGAACACTTGTTCATTCGCCAACACGGAGGACTTAAAAAATGCATCCCTGTGCCTTCGAGTAGCCTGTGTCAGGTGTGGACTTAAATTTTAGACATTCTGTGCTAGTTTTTAAGAACTTCTGCTATGGCAATGCATTCTGAAGATAATTGTAACATTAAATAAATGAATGCCCTGAATAAAATTTATAAAACTGAACACAAGAAGAGTAGCTTGAAAGAAAACTTGGTAGAATGCTTAGCTAGCAACACAGGAAGCCCTGGCTTCAGCTCCCAGCACCACAAGAACTAACCACAGCTCCACGTACCTGGATATTGATAACTGGGGGAGGAGTTAGAAGTTCAAGGTTATCCTAAGCAAATTTTAAGTTTAAGGCCAATCTGGAGTTCATGAGGCTCTGTTCAGAGAAAGAAAGGGAAGAAGAGGGAGGCAGGAGAGGAGGAAGAGACAGAGAGAGGCAGAGGAGACAGAGTAGGGGGACTGAGAGTGAATTTTATATATAACCTTCAATCTTGTAAGACATAGCAGGGTGTTGAAGTGTTGAGTTAGAAAGCCCATCAGTTCAGCTAGGGAAATAAGTTGTGTAAGTTGGTTGCTTGATTCGTGCTTTAAAAGCCAGGTTTATTGCTAGAGCAACACTCTGGCTTTGGCTGCTGTTACCATGAACACAATAGACAGTTCACTGTTAAGAATGTGTGGGCTCGCCGGGCGATGGTGGCGCACGCCTTTAATCCCAGCACTCGGGAGGCAGAGGCAGGCGGATCACTGTGAGTTCGAGACCAGCCTGGTCTACAGAGCTAGTCCCAGGACAGGCTCCAAAGCCACAGAGAAACCCTGTCTCGAAAAAACAAAAACAAAAACAAAAAGAAAACAAAACAAAACAAACAAACAAACAAAAAAAAAGAATGTGTGGGCTCCTAAACAGACTACACTAAAAATCCTACCACTTTCTAGCTATTTAGCTCAAGACTCAGTTGTCTCATGTGGTAACAGGAAAATCTGTGATAATTATTCAAGTTCATTGGAGAAGCAGATGATCAATTCTGGTAATAAGCTTCCTAGAGAGTCCACATCAAGCAAAGACTGAAAAAAGAATAGCCATTCTTTATCATTTAGCAATCCAAACAATATTTAATTCTTACATAAAGTAAACAAAAGCAAAATGCTCTCATGTAGGAAAATACCATTTATGTATTTGACACTACAAAATGGCTTAGACAGAATTAGCCTATTCAGCTATAAATTTGTGGTGATAAAATATTCCAATAACGGCCTAAAACAGAAATCAAAGAAGCAGATTTCAAAATGACCAAGACATCTTCTTTATTGTTACTCTCAAAAGACTTTATTTCCCCAGGGTTGCAAGTTCCTGTTATCATCCTCTATTGTCAAATTGTCTTCCTGCTGCTTTGCTGTCTGAAGCCTTCCTCCAAGCTTGATCTTTTAGTGCTTGTAAACATCATCTATAACTAAGAATTGCTGCTTTCTCTAATTTTCAGTTTTCCATTACTGTAGACATTGGCTAATGATTCTACAACCACTTCCAAAAATATTGGAAATTAAAAAAAAAAAAAGAAGGAAAGGAAGGAAGAAAACCAGAATGTTCTTTTCTAGTTAGCATACTAACACTATCGTGTGTGTGTGTGTGTGTGTGTATGAGAGAGAGAGAGAGAGAGAGAGAGAGAGAGAGAGAGAGAGAGAGAGAGAGAGAGAGACACTTCTTCTTTAAGAAAAATTGAGGACAGCTGTGGAGGCTGGATCCCACGGTGATGAGATAGGCATCCAGGTGTTGTGTTTGGCCACCAGTTCAGTAAAATAATATTGGATTAAAATAAATAAATAGATAGATGAATAAACACAGCTCATCTAATTACCAAGGAAGCAGGTTTTAGACTAGAAGTGCCAAGCCACATATGAGTACTCACCTCACCTGGCTCTTAATTCCATGATTTCTGCTTGCCAGTCTGATAGTTTCCTATAAAGTGATCACCACGCCTTCCAAGGCAGAACTGGAGTGAGAGAACATGAAGGATCGTAAGTGTTATTGCTTTGCTCATGATTTCTTTCCTACATTGACTTCTCAGAATTCTGTGTGGAAAATAAACTTTAAATTATTTTCTTAGAAATATTAATTGTGGTAATTGTCTCTCCTCTTTATTACTTCCGTATTCATGAGAATAACCCTAGTTTAAAATATAAGAATCTATGTATTTTTAGAACCCATTTATGTTATTGAACAAATCAGCACAAAATCTGGTACAAGATGAATTTTTTTAAGAAAAAAACTTTTTACATGAAAACAATACAGAAATGGAGGCAGTTAAAATATCAGATGTACAAAGTTATGTTGACTGTATATGGGCAGCTAAACTTGATTTTACTTTAGCTACAAATCTAAACTTTTTATTCTGTTCTTTCAAAGGACCTTATTATGATGTGGGATCCCCCCTGTATATGCTGGGAATACCATTGGTAATAAAGGACTGCTTTGAGCCTATAGCAGAGCAGGGCAGAAAGAGCTTGGTGGGGAGGACTACACTGAATGCTACGAGAAAGGAGGAGGAGTCTTTAGCTGGTAGCCATGTGGAGATACTCAGATTAATAGTAATCAGTTAAATTAATATGTTAGTGTTCGCCAATAAGAAGATAGAGATAAGCAGAGATTTAATTAATACAATTTCTATGTATTATTTCTATGTATGGTTATTTTGGTTTTGGGCAACCGGGACGAACAAGAAGCCCCCCTGCAACAAATTGGTACCCAACTTGATAGACTAAATCCACGTAAAACCTGAGAGGGCTTGAAAAGGAATTCTAGACACCAAATTAAACAAAGTTTAACAACCTGCAACACTTATTAGGAGTCAAATCATGAGAGAAATGGATGCCAAATATGAAGATGCATATATAACTGAATAAATGGAAGTTTATGCTGGGAATAATGGATCATTTTGTTCTAGAACCAAACTACTGACTAAGAGCCTGGGCAGAAAGCCATCTAGTATCTAGGTAGAGCAATTGCCAGTAAAGTAAAGGGAGAGAGGGCATCCTCAAGCCTTCAAGGAACTGGTGATGAAAAAGCCTATCAGGTCTCTGTCTCTGTCTCCTTTCATCGCCTGATGAAGTTTAATATTCAGGAGGATGCCTATATGATTTTCTTTGGGTTCTCCTTCTTATTTAGCTTCTCTAAGAACCCGAATTATAGGTTCAATGTCCTTTATTTATGGCTAGAAACCAAATATGAGTGAGAACATCCCATGTTCCTCTTTTTTGGGTCTGGCTTACCTCACTCATGGGCTGACAAGGGAGGGGGACTTGACTGGGGGAGGGGGAGGGAAAGGCGGTGGGGAAGAGACAGAAATCTTTAATAAATAAATAAATAAATAAATAAATAAATAAATAAATAAGAAAAAGCCTATCAGGGAGGCAGGTGGAGGAAAAGAAGTCAATATACTTGAAAGACTTGGAGAATTTGAAGAAGGGACTAGCTCATTTCAATGAGGCCATTGAAGCAGTGTCCAGGTAACTTGCCAAAGATCTCAAGTTAGCAAATTGTTTCACAAGAACTCAAACCAGTTTTTATCTGACAGTAAAATAATGATCTTTGACCTATATTGTTTTCCTCTAAAGATTGGTTCTGGAGCCTGGTTTAAAACAAAGAAGATGAAGTCTGTGGTAATAGAAATTACTTTTAAAAGGTATTCTTTTTGCAGATAATCAGAGGGTTAAAAGAAATTTTGTAAGCATAATTTATTTCTAGTACCTGTAGAAATGGCATTAAAAGAAATTATTAGTTAACCTTTATAAAGGTTACCTAATTAAAAAAAATCTTTTCAGAAACCTAAAAATGCATTACAATGACCAATTCTCTTCTTATCACCTTACAAAGATAAACCTTGATCTATAAAAATATTCAAGGTCAAAGGACCAACACTGCTTTATTGATCTCACTTTTGTAGTTTTTTGTCCCCCAAAACATGACGATCACTTCTGAACCTCAGATCCTCTCTTCACTCTTATTTAAAATGGCCACCTCTGCTCTATGATCATGTGAATGAAAATATCTTAATTGGAATTAGTACTACTGAGAAATTATTGAGCAATTCTTCAGGATGAAAATGCTTACCGTGAAAAGCCTAATTCTACTGTGCATGTTCATACTGAGCAATATTTTCTGGAGTTCACCTTTGTGTTGTGTAATATTGGATTACGTCCCAACTGTTAGAAGATATTGTTTTTAAAACAAGGCCAAGCAAGCAGAAAAGTTTGTACGATGGTACAGATTTGATTAGCTCTTAAACAAAACAAGTTCAGCCAGGTTGGTCTGTGTGGTGACTCTAGAGTGCACCTCACAACTTTAGTCTACTTCTCCCCTTCTGAGAAGAGAGAGCTTTTGTCAGGCTCTAAAGCCATTTTCAAAAGAAAAAAAGCAACATGGTCTCCGGGGTCAGAATGTCTGGCAGCCTGAATTCCGAAAAAACCGTAGGGATACTGGGAAGGAAGCCAAGTTGCTTCGACTAGTAAAGTATCTTGTAAGAGATGAAAGGAGTTACACGAAGGAACCCGTTTTTCTGTTTCTTAGAAAGAATGGGGTCCTGTTTCCTTATTGAGGGAACTCACTGCTATGTAGAGAACAACACCTCCCAATTTGGAGAGGCTTTGCTCTTGTTTGGGGCAGCATTCCTTCTAATGGTTGATGTCAGGGCAAACACATGGAAGGACCATCTTAGGACAGCCTGAAAATTCATCTATAGCGATGCTCCTCACCAAGGAGCAGGCTATAACTGAGCCAAGCGTCCGTGAAGCCTGTTACAGAAAATCTATTTTAGTCTTCTGTTTTCCTGCTTTTGGTTCACATGGGAATCATTGATTTTAAACCCCAATTCGAATCGAGGAGTCTGTGAATAAGGCCCATGATTCTAAATTTGTATTCGTATCAAGATGATATCAGTGCCTTGTTCAATAGACTCGGTTAGACACTAGTCTCAGTCGTTGTTTTTTTTGTTTGTTTGTTTGTTTGTTTCTTTTTACTTTTTCTTTTCTTTTTCTTAAGTCTTTCACTCTTTACTCTTTGGGGGGCTTGCCAAATAAATACTTTCTTATGAATGTCCAGCCTTTAGATTGCCTTTTTTTTTTCTAGAAAGCTTTGTTTACATTATACCATTGACCTTTTGCATATGCTCTTTTACATTTCTCTATTTCTGTTTACCTTTACTTCTTTCTCTGTGGCTTGCTAGGTAGCTGGGTGGCTGGCCCCTGGAGTCTTCTTCTCTTTTTCTTTCTCTCTCCTAGATCTTCTTCCCAATTTCTCCTCTTCTTTTATTCTCCCTGTTTTCCAGTACTGCCTATCTTTTCTCCTGCCTTGCTAAGTCCATTTGGCTCTTTATTAGACCAATCAGGTGTTTTAGACAAGCAAAGGAACATAGCTTCACAGATTTAAACAAATGCATCATAAAAGGATGCAACAGATCTTTGCATCATTAAACAAATGCTCCACGGCATAAACAAATGCAACACATCTTAAAAATAATATTCTACAAGTCTCCTTTCTTTTTTTTTTTAAGCAAGGCTATGCAACTTTGCTGTGTTGGTTAAGTAATAACACACCTGGACTTGAAAGATATCATTAATAGACTGGAGCTTCTCCAAAAACAATTCAATTAAAATTAAACAAGCAATTACTGATAACTAAATTCATCATTCTGGAAAAATTTATTTATTTACTTATATTTATTGTGTGTGTGCACGTGCATGCATATATGAGCCTGAGTGTATGTATGCATGTGCCATCATGTGCTTCCGAAGATTAGAGCACAGCTTATAGAATTTGCCTCTCCTCTTCTGCCATGATGATCGCAGGGATCAAACTTAGCTCATCAGACTAGGTGGTAAGCACTAAGACATCTCACTAGAACTAAATTCATTTTTATATTTAAGTTGTGTTTTCCACAAACTATTTTTTTCTGCTTTCTTAACAATTTAATGTATTTATACAAAATATTTGTACTGGATTTGCCTCCATTCATTATTCTCTTACATCCCCTTTCCCCTCTTTTTTATTAATTATTACTGCATATATATATGTATAATATATTTCCAAATATAACCCGCTCAGTCTGTATAATGTCACTCATCTGCATGTTTTAGGCCTGACCATTTGACATTAGATGACTAGCTGAGTGCTCTCCCCCAGCAAAGATGATTTCTCCTATTCCCAGCATTCTTCAGTTGTCTGTAGTTCTTTGTGTAGGGTGAGGCCTCGTGGGCTTTTCCCCATCCACTTTGGCATGTCTGTTGATGCATTTCTTGTTCAGCTCATGTTTAGGCATGTTGAAATATGAGCGGCGGGGCTGCGTCCCCAACACCCCGGCCGCTTGGCTAGCTCATGCCCGAAATAACAACACACAAACTGTATTCATTTAAAGAACTGCTTGGCCCATGAACTCTAGCCCTTACAGGCTAATTCTCGCACCTGGACTAGCCCATTTCTAATGATGTGTGTAAGCACCCCAAGGTGCGCTTACCGGGAAGATTCTAGCCTACGTCCATCGTGGGTCTCAGCTTCATGCGTCTGCCTCAGAGCGCAGAGCTATCGCATCTACCCGGGAGAGCTGAGCATGGCGTCTCTGCTCCAGCAGAGCTGTCCGGTCTCTCCGGAAGCAGAGCAGAGTCTGACCTCACTTCCTCTTCCGCCCAGAATTCTATTCTGTTTACTCCTCCCATCTATGTTCCAAGCTGAGGCCAAGCAGTTGGTTTATTATAACTTAACCAATGAAATCAACAGATTGATATATGACACTCCCACATCATAGGCAGTCATCACAAACTAAGTTTTTGGCTTTTGCATTATGATATAATTTTCTTTTTTGTGAATTTGGCATCCTCTGTTTAGTCTAAAGTCCCCTTTGTGTTGTGGAAACAACAGTCATGTGTAGAAAATGGGAGAAACTTCCTTCACACGAGCTCTTCTTTCTAACTGTTCAGAAACAACCTTAAAGTATTGTACTAGAGAGGACAGGCCTCTATGATCATCCATGAGCAAAGAGACTTCACCAAACATTCATAAATTTAAATATGTTTGGTAATAATTCATCCAGGCAGATGTTTTAAACCTATAAGGAAGAAATAAGTTAGAATTAATTTAGGAGAGTTTTCTAAATATGCTACACACAGACACACACACACACACACACACACAATCTAATCTTCATGAACTCCCACCCAACTTTTCATCCTCCTTTAATACAACTCCACTCCACATACACCATTGAGACCATAGTTTAGAGATGAATGTTTTGTGCTGACTGATGAGCCTAAAATAGGAGGTTCACTCAGAATGTGAAGTTATTTGTAAATGATATATTTGCAGCTATAATAATATTCTGAGTATCAAGATGAGAGCTGGGTGGAAACTAAATCCAGTGACAATTATCCTCATAAGAATGAAAAAGAACAAGACTCCTTCATGAGGGAAAGTCCGTAGAGACACAGAGAGTGGAATAGTGCATGCATAGCCATATCAGTCTCCATCAGGTGCTGGACAGGACAAAATGAGGCAATGGGACACTTCTGAGACCTTGACTTTGGAGTTACAACCCCAGCTCTGAGACATTATATTTCTTTAAACAAGAAACCTAATTTGTGGTAAAACAGTACAATAGGTAGGCAGGTCTACCTATTCTAGCAGTGATTTTAATTATTCTTTAATTTTGGCCAAACAATAGTAATTATTCAATTCAGTTTACAGAGAGGAAAAGTTACCCTAGAGTATGGCTTCTTTCTTGCTGTATGAGAACAGAGCCTGAATGGTGTTTACCTATAGAGCTTAAGAATTCCAAAAGATAGTGAGTAAAAGCAAGTCTTTGCACACTCTTAAAAAGCCAAAGAGAAAAGACATGTCATCCAGAGGTCAAATCAATACCCCAGCCATTCAACCTCACGTTGTTTCTCAGGGAAGGGAATGGGCATTACCGCAGAGGAAATAACATGAAAAATTTGTCCGTCGGTGACAGGAAACCTGCCACTCGTGAGGAGTAAAACCAAGTTTGTTAGAGGTGATTTACATAAAGAAGGCAAGAGGCTGGGTGAGGTCAAAGGTGAAGTATAATGCATATTAAGAAATTACATGGGTCTCTTCCTTGTTTGGTGCTATTTATCACTACTTATCACTATGTTATCATGACTGCCCTGCCACTTCTGGGCTCAAAGACTGTTTCTGCCTCCGCCTTCTGAGTAGGGAGAAAACCAGTCCCCACCGAAAGACTCCATTCCTGTGCTTTTCAAAGCACCGCAGAGACATGACATAAGGATTATCTGGGTCAAGGTGTATAGATAATGATGGTGAAAACTGTTAGGTTCATGATATAAGATTTGTGAAAAGCCTGCTTTAGTTGTTTCTCAAAGAGATGCTCGGAAGGGAACAAAAGTGACATCAGAAGACTATGGGGCAGGATGTACGTTCATTTAAGTGAGCAAAAGTCAGCTTAGAGATGACAGAGACAGAGATGAGTGGAATGTTGGGAACATTTTGGGCAGAAAGCCTCAGGAACTAATAATGGATTAATGGCAGACTAATGGATAATAGATTATTACAGGTTATCACAATCTAGGAAGAAGGAGAAGCCAGTGACGTAAGCAGTCATATATGCACTGTGCTGGTTATCAGGAAAAAGTCGGATGGGTGAGTTAACACCATTTAAGGAATGGCGAGGTTGTCCTTCTTTTTGGTTTTGTTTGTTTTCTTTGGTTTTTGATTTTTTTTAAAAAAAAATTGGTTTTCTTTTGGGGAAGGTTTCAAGGGCAGAGGGCAGATGTGAGGGGACATGGAGAGAAGTAGAACTGCAATGCCTGATGTGTAAAAGTAAAAAAATGTAGAAATTGAGGGACCCTCATGGTATCTATAAAGCACTATCAAACAGATGTACAGAAGAGAGAACTCAATA